>NC_092362.1:4300081-4642989 GCF_030848805.1 Temnothorax longispinosus | reverse complement strand
TTTAACGGAATAATACTCGGCGCGACGCACTAATTAACGGAACTCATATAAGCCGAAGTTGCGGAAGCTGGGAGTACTTTGTTGCCGAGAAGATGGTGAGTCGCGTTAAGATTTGTGCTTACATTAGTGCGAACCGCTGAGTGGCTAAACGCCACCGAGTTGCAAACTCGGGAAGATATTTTCGAAACTTTTGTCGACATGGGTTGTGAATTGTGAATTAGCCAGAGTGCCAGGGAATCTGAAGTTAGGGAGTTAATGTTAAATTATTACGCAGTAATAAAAGTTAAATTAATCTGAAATAAACTAATAAATGGCACGGATTGTTGCTACTCCAACATTTATTGATTTATTAAGTCTCTGATCATCTGACGGTATAAATCAATAGCGAAAGAGTATACGTTATCGACGAATGTAATGTTACCCACTGTTGTTAGTAAAACAGCATAACATTTCGTATTGCATAAAAAAATATATATTAGATTTTTTATAATAGAAATTATTACGTCGTTACTGTTATGTCATTTATAACATTTAAAAAATCATAAATTATTTTACCTAGTTTATTATACTCAATCAAAATAATATTAGCTGATGATAATCTTGGTAACTTTGTTATGTACAAAAGTATTACCAGAGAGAAGCCTGAGAAAAGTCCGGTCTTTTTCGTAAGGGTGCGTGTCCACCTGCGAGTAAGAACTCTCGAGAGCAAAAAGAGAGAAAGAGAAAGAGACTCTCGAGAGTATCTCTCTCTCTCTCTTTCTTTTTGCTCTCGAGAGTTCTTACTCTCAGGTGGAGACGCACCATTAGACTATCAAAAGCCCCTGTACACTACTGGCAGTACATCCATTTTCGAAATTAGTACTACGTAACCACATTCATTTTCCGACACTGCCGATAAAACATTATTTTGGTGCGCGTCCGTGCTACATCTGCAAATGTATATATACATAATATAAAATTGTATTTTATATAAATATATATGATATAAATGTAATATCTCATATAAATGTAACTTTATAATAATAAATGTGCAGAATATCTCATAAAAAGAATAGGTATGTAAATATCTCAATTCAAATTTTTTGTATTTTATAATCCTGTACCTATACTTTCTATATTTTTTACGTCAAATAAATTGAAAAATTATAAATTTTAATATTATATATTGTACATTATATGACGAGAAAAATAAATAAATTAAGAAGCACATATCCAAAGAAAAGAGGACCGCCAATAAAAGTTTGCGGGGGTGGTGGAGGGCCTCTATATTATTGTACAAATTGATTTGTTTTTATTGAAAAAAAATTTAATTAAATCTCGAAATATAACAACTAATTTAATATAATATATATAACAAAATAAATGCGAAGTCAAGTTTAGCCAAAATGCATTTAATCGCATGATATTTAATAAAAATAGAACAGCATTGTAAAAAGATAACATTGCTTTTTCATTTTCCTCGTAATTATTGTTAGATAATTGTTTGTTAAAGTTAAATCGTACATTATCAGACGAACGAAACCACGCTATTCTATTCCTCGCGTAGTATAAAGAAAAAGGTTCCATTTAATATTTCTAAAAAGATAATTTATAATTTTCTATTTCAATGTTGACAATAATATACGCGACGGAAATCCATGAACGTACCGAATTTACTTTGAAATACACGAGATACCTACGTATTAAACGCACACACCGTACATTATTATTTGTTTTGTAAGTTTAAATATTTCGTTGCGTGTGACGTAGTAACAGCTGTTCACGCGGCAGCTCGAGCGCTTAATTGCTTTGTTTACTCGCGGCGCGGCAGGTAGGCTACATTCTTACGGCGACACTCGAGCGAAGGGGTAGCGTCACAAGCCACGCGCGATCAGAGAGAGTGTTCTGCCATAATTAATTAATATATTAGATTAAAATATTTGATATATGTTTTACGATATTAAATATTTCGTACTAGTGACGAACGTGCTGGTAGTATACGAACGAAACTCGATATTCATTTTCGGAGTATAAAGTTATCGCCGGAGTATAGTTTCTCGCCGGTGATAAATCCCCAAACCACTTTAAAATACGCCGGGATGGTCCAGTAGTTTGAAGACCGAAAGAAAAAACCGAAAGACGGGGAAAACAACTGATGTATACGTATTTATCGTACTGTTAACACAGTGCCACGTGTCGTTCAAAGTCTCCAATGCGTGACTTTAAATCGCGCTCGATCGTATAAGCGGTTCGTCGCGTCGCATTTTCGGAAACACAAAATATCGTGCAATCGTAATTATTAGCGTTTTCCTAATTTTAACTTCGGGAGACCCACAAAGTGTCGCGCAAAACTGTTTTTCCATCGCGATGTATTTACGCGATAATTATCTTATAAAAGCGGCGCCTTACTTATGTGTGCGTTCGATACTCATTTTTTGATTACCGAAAAATACACAGCTTTTTGCCATGATATAAAATCCTCTCCCACTGAGTACGACCTTGCAGATGGTGGAGAGGCTCAGTACCTCGAGGTGTTCAGGGTACATATTATGGAACTTTTCAAAATGAATTCCGATCGGAATTCATTCCGAAAAGTTTCATAATAAGAACTCTGCACTCTGACGACGGGGAAGCCAAAGGTACCCATTGCACTTCGCCGCCGATCGTATAAAAACGGCTCGTCGCGTCGCGCTTTCGAGAGTGCCGTTCCAAAATCGTCGAGTTTTACTTTTTAAAAATATTTATGAAAAAAGGAGCCAAGGATATGTCCATCCGTTATCTTCGTTAATGTTTCTGGAATTTCACCGAGCAAGAATTTCTTCGACAGTTTGATCATATCGTAATACGAACCGGTAACACAGTCACTCGCTGTCATCCTAATACTATTATCCCGCGGCTCGGTCCATTCGGGAGTAAAACGCGCCTCTGTGGTTCCATCCCGACGTTTCACACAGGAGGATATCGTAAATCGGCTGTCATTTTAGCGGGATTAAAGTAAACCTCGGCAGTCGAACTTTTTATTTTCTTTTATAGAAAAAGCGAGGCCGTGTCTTTTCGCGTCGTAAGCGAAAGGAGGGCGATTTTACGGATCCGAATGCAAAAAGACGGGAGGCACTGTTCCTCGCTTTGTCGCCTTTCCAAAGAGATTAAGACGCCAGTCGACACAAATGTAGTTTTGTTTTTGTTACTCATTGATAGAACGATGGTTGTGTCGACTTGTAGGCTATTGTCTATGTGTTTTTAAAAGGAAGTAATTCTTTAATGGAATTTTATTGATTCATACGATCATTTGACACTAAAATAAGTTAAAAAACGAAAATGCTATTAAATTAAGGGGTGCACTTCTGAGATATTAACAAAAAAGATCATTTTCCATTGTTTTTAAAATATCTCGAAAACGACGCAAAATACGAAAAAAATACAAGACAACTTTTTTGTAGGAAATAAAATTTTACATAGAATACGTATATAAAAAGTTTCTTTTGGATATCGGAAACCCAAGAAAGAAAATTAAAACAAAATTGAAAAATAACGAAAATTTGGGAAAAAAGATTTTTTTTATATTTTTGCGTATAACTTTTTTTCTAGCAGTGTAAGTGATTTTTTGTTCTGAGATGAAAGAAAGTAGACATTCTAACGAAAAAAATGCGGGGTTGAAAATATTTTTACGACCAATAGTGACCGAGATATCGTTCATGCAAGTTGAATGGTTTTAGTAAGTTTTTCAGTGTTTTGCTTTGATTTTAATTTAATGTTATTTAAATTGTTTTTTTTTGCAAATATTAATAAAAATACATTACTTTTATGCGTCATCTACAATAGCCGTAAGAATATGCAGTAAGGCATAAACAGTAAGCTATTGACTAATAAGATTTTTACAATCCAAAAATAATTGACTGTGGTTGGTCAATAGCTTACTGCTTACGTCTTACTGCATACTTTTAACAATTTAAATAACATTAAATTAAAATCAAAGCAAAACACTGAAAAACTTACTAAAACCATTCAACTTGCATGAACGATATCTCGGTCACTATTGGTCGTAAAAATATTTTCAACCCCGCATTTTTTTCGTTAGAATGTCTACTTTCTTTCATCTCAGAACAAAAAAATCACTTACACTGCTAGAAAAAAAGTTATACGCAAAAATATAAAAAAAATCTTTTTTCCCAAATTTTCGTTATTTTTCAATTTTGTTTTAATTTTCTTTCTTGGGTTTCCGATATCCAAAAGAAACTTTTTATATACGTATTCTATGTAAAATTTTATTTCCTACAAAAAAGTTGTCTTGTATTTTTTTCGTATTTTGCGTCGTTTTCGAGATATTTTAAAAACAATGGAAAATGATCTTTTTTGTTAATATCTCAGAAGTGCACCCCTTAATTTAATAGCATTTTCGTTTTTTAACTTATTTTAGTGTCAAATGATCGTATAAATCAATAAAATTCCATTAAAGAATTAGTTCCGAATAGGCGTCATTTTTAGCTCCAGGCAATAGCCTATTGTGTCGCTTGATGGAATAATTTCCCTTTATATCCGAATCAGGGACCGCGACACCGCGGGGGCTCTAGACGTATAAGCTTTCTATCGCGTCGAGATAACGTGGTTATCGCATAAATAATCGGTAAATAATTAATGCGTTAATTCGCGTTTCTGATCTGTCTGAACTCTGTTCTGTCTGATCTGTCTGAAATCCCCTGTCTGAACACAGACATCACGCTTGAAAAAAAATCAAGCGTGTAAAAAATCTTCCCTCTAGGGGGTGGGGGGAGTCCTCCCGGACCCTTTAGGGGCACGGGGGAGCCCTCCACTACGGGTTTTGCGCACCCGGAGCTGACATTCCGACCAGTCTGAGAGGAGGAGGAGGCCTAGGATAGGCATTGGGCATCGGCGTACCAACACTTTTAGTAAGTGTTACTTTATATTTTTTCTAAAGATATTATAGAATCCCTCTTTTTGTTTATCCTTATTTAGTTGCTACATTAAACCGTGTTTTTAAATATAAATTAGTAAAAAAAAATAACTTGAAAAATTTGATTCAAGTTGATTCTAACGTAAAGACTTTTTTCGAAGAAGTAATTTGAAAGAATATTAATCTGATTAACGAATAAGATGTTCAATGCGCGCGACAATTATTTAATCGATTCGATTATTTTTATGTTACAGAAAATATTCGCGCGGGAAGGAGCATCATCTTCGCATCGAGGGAACATGAGGGACACCCCGAGCAGCCTGAGAGGAGGTGGAGGCCTGTGAGAGACATCAGGCGCCGGCGGAACAACATGAGGTAAATATAATTGATTTATACATATTGTGTCGTTCTCGGAAAGTTTAACCAATCGGTTTTTCAATCAAATAGTAAAGTTAGTCAGAGATTAAAAATTAAAAAAGATTTTTATTTTTAAAATTTTATTTCAAATTCATGTGTTCAATAAATAGAGTAAACTTTCAAGAAATTAAACGTGATTTTTTAATTAAATTTATTTAACGAATTAAAATATAGAATTCCGTGTTTTACGTTCGGTAATTAATTTTCGAAATACTGACTGTCTCTTTTCTTTCCTGTTCTAATTTGGATTACATGTTTGATTGTTACAGAATCATCGTAGCGACGCGCGACGTTGCAGATACAGCTCCGCTGCTGCGCATCAGGGTCGGTGAGTTTTAGCGTAGAGAATCGTGGTGAAATAAGCGTAGGTAGGGACTTAGTTAAAACGTAGGTAGGGAGAAATTTTTAATTGTTTTCAGCAATTACATTCCCATTAAGCGAGAAAAGTCGAGAAACATTTCAACTATATTGCAACAGCGTCGTAAAATTAATGCAATATAGCTGAAATGCTTCTTGATTTTCCTTGCTTAAGGGATGAACTAACGCTGCATTGCCACGAGTCCTAATGGCTCTTACGTGGCACCAGATATATCGGATATGCGGTTTACGCATTCTTACGAATGGCTGACCTGGAGGTGGAGGAGGATTTTGCGGCCGGAACAGCCTGAAAGAAGGTGGTGAGTGTAATTGATTTTTACGTACTATGTCAGTTATGTTCAACAATTTTCTATCTTTTCTGTATTTACTTAATCGAATCGTTTATTTGAATGTTTCAGAAAATAACGACGCTGAACGTGACATCGGAGCAATGAGGGAATCCTGCGTAGCTGACATCCCGTGCAGCCTGAGAGGAGGAGGAGGCCTAGGATAGGCATCGAGCACCGGCGTACCAACACTTCTGGTAAGTGTTACTTTTTATTTTTTCTAAAGATAGAATTCCTCTTTTTGTTTATCCTTATTCAGTCGCTATATTAAACCGTGATTCGGAATATAAATGAATAAAAAGAAGTAATTTGAAAAATTTGATTAAGTTGATTCTAACGTAAAGATTTTCTTCGAAGTAGTAATTTGAAATAATATTAATCTGAATAACGAATAAGTTGTTCGATGCGCATAACAATTTTTTAATCGATTCGATTATTTATATGTTACAGAAGATATCCACGCAGGAAGGAGCATCTCCGTAGACTCCGCATCGAGGGAACACTGGACTAGTACTGACTACTGACACAGCATTGCCACGAGTCTTAATGGCACCAGATCCACCGGATCTGCGGAAACCGCATTCTTACGAAGCTGACCTGGAGGTGGAGGAGGATTTTGCGACCAGAACAGCCTGAAAGAAGGTGATGAGTGTAATTGATTTTTACGTACTATGTCACTTATGTCTAAAAATTTTCTATCTATCCTGTCTTTATTTAATCAAATCGTTCATTTGAAAATGTTTCAGAAAATAACGACGCTGAGAGAGTGAACGAATGGCATCGAAGCAACGAGGGAATCTTGCGTAGACTGACATCCCGAGCAGCCTGAGAGGAGGAGGAGGCCTAGGAGAGGCATCGGGCATCGGCGTACCAACACTTCTGGTAAGTGTTACTTTTTGTTTTTTCAATAGATAGAATCTCTTTTCGTTTATCCTTCAGTTGCTATATTAAACCATGATTTGGGATATAAATTAGTAACGAGATATAAATTAAACAGTAAGAAATAATTTGAAAAATTTGATTCAAGTTGATTCTAACGTAAAGATTTTTTTCAAAGTAGTAATTAAAAAAAATATTAATCTGAATAACGAATAAGATGTTTATATAAAATTTTTTAAGATTTGGTTAATCAGTTCTTGAGTTACAAACGTTTGAAATTTCAGAGATTCCGTACATACATAGAAGCCTTATAAAGTTTGGTCTAATACGCTGATGCTCTATGTTATTCTCTGTCTCTCTCTCCCTCTCTTTCTCTTTCATAATAGAAATTATTTTTAAGAACTATTCTTAAAAATAGAGCAAGGTTTAATATAAACCACAATCAAATAAATATTTAAGTGTGATTTTACAAAATTATATAAGCTTAATACAACATTTAATTATTAAAGAATATACGCAAAATAGATCACACAATTTGCAAAATTTTGTTGTAATTAATAATAAAAACTGATAGACCAAACTTGAACAGATTAATAATACTTTTTAATGACGTAATTCTTTTATATATGCACCGTGTTCTTCTTCTATAAAAAATATGCATACACCGTTTTTTCAAAACTCACTGATAAGATAACACATTGCGCATCTGGCACACATAATCATTATCAATAATGCTAGAGCAAATAACTTTAAACGACGTAGTTTTTAACTATATCAGTATAATGAAGATTAATCTGAAAACTGTTTTTGTATGTACATACCTACAGTAAGTTCTTATCTATATATAAATTGGAGTGAATATTGTACTGGCTGTTGTCGCATTTACTCTTGTGATATCTATATTAATGAAATTCATTCATTTTATTGTGCATTTACTGGAGACCACGTTTGTTACACTAAAAATGACGCATTCACTATTTATTGTATTAAAATTCTAACAGTTGCAAACATAAGCTTCGATGTTGAATTGAAGGAGTACAGATGGAAATACCTCAATTATCTGTGGAAAGATTCGACGTACAAGCAGAATGCAATAAAATATAATTGGCAATTATAATCCTAGCCACAAACGTTTTATTCAATATGGCAACAGATAGGTTAACATTATTCAAAAAAATGACAATAATTTTAGATAAAATATAAATATCAGTTTTGTTTGGTTAATTACATATATGTATCATTTAATTAAAGTTTCCATATGTCGTTTCCACATGTCAGCACAGACCCTGAGGAAGTAGAAAATAATCCATTTTCTCAATACATATAACAAAAGATTTTTTGTCACATGGGTTGTCTAAATAGAAGCATTTTTTACAAGGTAGATGCATACAAAGTAGACATTTTAGACCTTCTATTTTCGTATATGTAGAAAATAAAATAATTTTTTTTAAAAAAGACTTGCTTAAAAAACATACTTATAAGAGTATAACGTACAACGCGTTAGTTTATTTCAAAATCAATATATCATTAATAACTAAATATTTATATAAAATAACATTCTTATTTAAACACTGCTTATAGGCACCGTACACTTGTTTTAAAACAAAAGCACTGAAAATAAAAGAGAAATTACATAACAAATATCTATATATCTTCTTACCTCTACCGTACATACTACATAACACCTATTCTTAGAAGTCCCATTGATAGGATAACATTCCGCGCATCTGTAACGAGTGCCTTTATCATTAACAAGAATCGAACGACTTTAAACGAGACCGCTATTGTTCATCGCTGATATAATGAAAGTTTTTCTGAAAAGTGTTTTCATATGTATGAGTTGGAAACTTCTCATAGATATCGGCTAAGTGCGAGCTATCATTAATAGATTCGTCCTCGCAAAATACGTGTCCATCGGTTCGAGTGAGAACTCTCCAACTCTCCAACTCTCGATGAGAGTTTAGTTACGTTATTTTATTGTGTGCAATAGCAGGTATCCGTTACGCTGAAAATGAAATATCCTCTATTTGTCGCATTAATTTTGACGATCATAACTGTAAGCTTTGGTGTTAATCTGGAAGATGTATACATTTGGAAATATATTGATTATCGCTGGGCATATGAAGGTCAGAAAGAGGAAATGCTAAATTCTAGCCAATATAACCCAAATTCATGCGTCTTATACGATGTAGACAGGTCAGAAGGTAAGTAGACACTATTTGAACAATTAACTAATTAAATTTTAGTGTAATTTTATATTAACTTTTCGACACCCAAGAGAGCCGTTTGCTCTATAAATAATTTTTTAAATAATTCTGCTAAAATTTTTTAATAATTTTTTTGGATTTTTCTAATTTTATTTTTAAGTTATAAGTCTCTTATTTAAGACAAATAAATGCATAATATACCTATACAATTTTCAAGAAGATATTTATTTACTCGTTTTTAGCCATTTGCTCCACTTTTAAACTTATGTCTAGGAAATCAGCATGAGAGTCGAAAGTTAAAATATAAATATAATTAGATACATTAATTTTATGTAACACAATTTATTAGTATTTAATATCGTTATTGTCAATGTTCCATTAAACATATTTTGGTGTTAATAAAGAGATCAATATATAATATTTCCATTGCAACAGAATTATAATGTATTTGCCATAAAACATATTTCAACAGCGTGCAATTTTTCAACAAAATTTTTGTAGATGGTAGAATATTTGTTACTGCGGTAACTGAAGAGGGAGTACCAGCTAGTTTGATGACAGTGTCTGCTGAAATAGGGCCAGGCGGTCCACTTTTGGAACCATATCCAAATTGGTCATGGTATAGTGTAAATGATGATTGTGATGGCATTATAAGTGTATACAGGATATCTGTTAGTATTTTTTTAGAGCGATATACAGCTATCGTAAAAAATTATGTAAATAATTAATATTATTATGTATTATGTATATACAATATTATTATGTATATATCTATTTTTGCATTAGATCAAATGCAATTATCTTTTCGTTCTGGATTGTGGCAAAATCGGGGAAGAAGCAGTTTGTCCTCCGAAACTATTGATCTTCGATTTAAGAATAAATTACCTTATTAAACGTATTACTATCCCCGATGACATCGCTAGTAACGAAAATGGCACTGGATTGCTCGTAACACCACTTGCTTATGTTCGAGATTGCAATAACATAAACGATGCGACCGTTAGTATTTTTCTCAAACTTTACGCGTTTAGTCACAACAGTAGGTACATGCACTTTGTTCTATTCTCATGAAAATATGTCACATCTTGTTATTTAAATTAATATGCAACTATTATATTAATTAAATAATAAATTAACATGCAACGTATATACATATACAGGTGTTTATGTCTGACATTGAAGGTTACGGTTTGGCGATATACAATGAGAATTCAGGCTTCTGCAGAATTGAATCTGATTTCATGAAACCGACTAATCCTAATTTCACCATAGAAGGTCAGAGTTTTTATTTGGAGGACGGTATTCTCGGCTTAGCAATTATCGATGAAGGCAAGTACTTATTTTTTTTTAACATAAAAAAAATTAGTATGAGCTTAAGGTAAATGTACCAATGCCTGGACACGTATGTCTGGACATTTTTATCATTTTAGTCCTTAAATAAGTTATAACGCAAATTGAAATCGAAGAATCAAAGATAAAAATATTTTTCTTGTATTACATTTTTATCTTTAATTTTAATTCGCGTTATACTTTAAAAACTAAAATAATAAAGGTCTTAAATGTCCCGGCATTGGTACATTTACCTTATATAAACTCATTGTGAAAACATCATACATGGCGTGTTAAAACTTTTAAGTTCTATCTATTCATAGTACTGATTCATTATACTGATACTTGAGTTGTACCATTTCCATTTGTGTTTCTTTTCTTATCTGTAGTTATACATATTTACGCCTAGTTAACAGTAAAAACAGTAAAAACAAAAAAGTAATGCCATACTATTCGTCTTTACAATTGTTAATATCTCTATTGCAAATTTTGTAGACTTGTTCTATTCTCCCTTGGCGGGAAACCAAATATATAAGATGAACATGTGTAATAAACAAAAATGTTCAGAACTAAACAAAAACGAAGCTGATAATCTAACTCAATTGGCGGGTACATTATCTGGGCAAACAGCAGCGATAGCATCCGAGCAATGCGCAATATTTTTTAGTAATATCCCAGACACATCCATTTTATGCCAAGATGCTACTAAGGAATTTATTTCTGCCAATACGGTGAGATATCTAAACGCACTTTTTATCGTATATTATTCGATAACAAATTATTTTGAATATTTATACCCTACATTATCTTGTTTCTTTGAGAATTGTCAACACAATCTTAATTTTTATAAAATACAATATATTTTTCAAAAATTTTTAGGAGCTTATCGTGAACGATTCCACAAAATTGCAATTTGCAAGTGGGATGAAAGTTGTAAATCACGGAAAGACGCTGATGACTTTAACAAATAGATTTCAACGTGTCATTACTAATACATTAAATCTAAACGAGACAAACTTCCGCATTCTCACCATGGATATAGAGGAAATACGGAAGGAAACAAGTTGTTTTGCTTCTTGTAACAATGATCATGGTAAACCTGGGCAACCTGGGCAGCCTGGACATCCTGAATATCCCAGGCAACCTTGGTATCCTGGATATCCTGAGAAACCTAGGTATCCTGAGCATCCTAAATATCCTGGGCAACCTCCGTATCCTGGGCAACCTCGGTATCCTGAGCCTCCTAAATATCCTGGGCATCCTGGGTATCCTGAGCATCCTGGGTATCCTGAGCCTCCTAAATATCCTGGGCATTCTGGGTATCCTGAGCATCCTGGGTATCCTGGGTATCCTGAACATCCTGGACATCGGCATGATAGACCTTGGTATTATGATAAACCTTGGTATTATGATAAATATGATGAAGATAACAAATACCATTTGTAACAGCACGTAGAAACGTGATGTTAGTCCTAAGTTGATAGCAAATATTTCATAAGTGCAATATTTCTGCTGTACTTAATGGAATCGGGTAAGCTGCACGAGCGGACTTTGCTGTTTACATAGATGCACGACGTCGAGGCACGCTACCGTCGTTGACATAAATCCAGATTGGTATGTTGCCACGCTGTAAATCCTTCAAGTGTGTATGCACTCTGCGCAGATCATGTAACGTGACTGCCATTCATTAAATTATATACTTGAAAACGTTAGTCTTCATAATTTCCAGTAAATAATATTTGTATACTATTTTTAATGTGTCTATTAAACATTTTATACAGTTTTTATCATTTATTTTATTAAATTATATTTATAAATCAATATGTAATATTTTATATCTACAAAAATAGCATGAATATTGCTGAATAAGAGATAGATAAGCCTATTATATTGAATTAAATTTATTAATTCTAGATCTAAATATTTTAATAACAGACGTATGTGTAATTATTTCGCATATCTTCTAATAATACGTTTTTAAAGAAGCTATTTGTACATAAGTACGATGAAATGTTTTTACCAAGAATTAAGTTTCTCCTTAATTAAAAGATAAAATATTCATTTGATGATATCCTGTTGATGATATCTTATAATGTTGTTTTCGTGGCGTTTGTAATCAATGCGATTAATTTTCACCTGAATAAATAACTCCGGAATTGTTTCCTTAGATAGAATAACTTATTAGTCAACTGTTTAACGTTAAATATCCTCGTTATCATCGCTTTTTTGATAAACGGGCTATCGATTTACACCATTTTAACTACTCCGGTTTCCAATTTTGTTAAAAGTATTCTGTTCGTCAGAAAGCTCGGGTGTCATCTTGATCTTTACAAACGATTTGAATTGCTCGGATAATGAAACTATTACGTCCGAAATTTTATCAAGTACTTCGTTTCTTACAAATATGTAATAGCGTGACATGTACGTGGCCGCATGATCCTAATGTCGGCAAACTTGTATTAGTTTTTCGAAACATCTACTACAGTTTTACCATTTTGAACACGATTATGATACAGATGACATTAATGTACGCTATTTATGAACATTGGCACGATGTAACGACAATAATGAAGACTTTAACGGAATTTGCCTGTGTAATAAATCTGTTAGCCAAGCTCTTCATATGCAAACACAAAAGCGCACGCATACAGGTATAGTATACGATTTTCGTGCATTAAATAGTATTCTCGTAAATATATAATCAAAATAATAATAATAATTGAAGTAACAAGGAATTATCCATTTATTTTAATAATTATTTACTTAATAGAAGTATATTATTATGAAGATCAGTGATGTATCTTATTTATTACTCGATACGTATAAGGTAAATGTATCAATGCCGGGACACTTAATGTCCTATGTCTGAACACCTTTATTATTGTAGTTTTGAAATAAGTATAACGTGAATTAAAATCAAAGATAAATAAGTATAATGCAAAGAAAATATTTTTATATTTGATTCTTTGATTTTAATTCGCGTTATTTAAGGACTATAAAACGATAAAAATGTCCAAACATAGGTACGTGTCCAGGTACATACATTTACCTTAACATATTTGAACACAGTTACATTTTTTTCCGATAGACGCTTAAGGCGATGCTGGAGTCATCTGTTTTACCGACAAAATGTCATTTTCGCGTACGTGTTTTTTATTGGTTCTATAGAATTATAAATCCTTTTCCAGAATTAAAGTATATACCCAAACGGAGAAGGGACAAGTCAACTTACTACGTTGAGAAAGAACCAAATTATATACTTCTATAATTCTTTTTCTTTCTCAATGTAAAGTTGACTCGTTTCTTCTCCGTTTGCGTGTATACTTTAATCCTGGAAAAGGATTTATAATTTTATAAAACCAATAAAGAATGACATGTACGCAAAAATTATTAGGTTCTATTGGTAATTCTAGCATTGTCTTAATTATATTTCGAAAATATTATTTGATGTAATTGTATGACTTTCTTCGTAACGTTAAATATATCTCTCAGCTTATTACTAAAAATATTAATTAAATTTATAGCGCACCCTAACGGAGATGAAGAATTTTCTTCTTGTTTCCAACGACCATGAAAAAATCATCCTGCAAAAATACATAGATCGTTATGCTGTCTTTTCCATATTTGTTATAATATGCTATTTCTTAACAATAATAACCTTTTGTTGCATCCCGGTGTTTGCTTCGAAGAAATTTCCTTCCGAAGGATTGTATCCATTTCCCATTGAATCACCACTTATGATGTTTATCATCTATGCCACGCAAGTCCACACTGTTGTGCAATGTGGACTTTGCGTCGGGATAGATTTCACGTTTGCCGTATTCTTCTTATATGCAGCTGCCAGATTAGAGATGTTATGTTTCGAAATACAAGCTGCAAAGAATGAAAGACACATAAACTCGTGTATCAAGAAACATCAGGAAATAATCAAGTAAGATAGTCAGAAATTTATAAGTCTGAGAAATATTGAATTTTTGAATGTTTTTGAACATCTTTTTAATATTAAACATAATAAATTCATTATATAATAAAATAATATGATGATAATTGCAAATAATAAAATTATTATTTTATGTAAAAACTATAGGTTTGTTGATGAAACGAAAAATATTGTACAATGTTGTCTTTTTATGACAATCATTGTAATGGCAGTAGCTGCTGTTTGCGGTACTTTCCCAATTATTTATGTATGTTATATTCTACTAGTTACCATTTTTGTTCATCAATAATATTTATTTCATTCAAATTCATCTAACCTAACGATTCTATTATGTAATATAGAGACAATCGTTGGGGACGTCTCAATTTATTTTTGTTGTAATATCTGGATGTCTGAGAATATACATTACTGCTTGGCCAGCTGACGATTTAATGGAAAATGTAATTAATGATATAAACAGTCTTAATTTCCATATATCTTATCAAATCCGTATTAAATTATAGATAAACATAAATATCGCGTATTTTATAAAAAAAACACAAGAGATGGTGTGTTAGTACATACATTTTAGCAAATTAATTAATACATTATTTAAGAAATGAAATTGAAATACTGCCACGATTTCAGAGTGAACGAGTGTCAATGGCGATATATAATATGACGTGGGTTGGAAGATCACATTGCATTATTAAAAACATATGCTTCATAATGCAAAGAAGTCAAAGACCACTTGTAATCAATATAGGACACTTGCTAGGAATCTTATCTCTTAAATATTACGCTAAGGTATATTTTGCTTAAATATTATGCTAGTATATTTTGCCATGAAACATTATATATAAGCAATAAAATTTGTATAATAAAATGTAATATATTTTATAATAGCTTTAAGCTATTATACAAAGTGAAATAATATAACAAAAACTAGATTTTACATTTTTACAGTATCTCGTGACACTTTTATCGTATTTCACAACAATGAGAGCAATAATCGGCGATTTGAATCATTGAAGTAAGAAAGTATGGATTATCTTGTGCACTTACTTAACTATTAGATACAATGATATACGAATTATATAAATGCACACTTTGCGATGAAAAAGAATCGACTGCTGCAAAAATTCTTCATCGAGCATGTCATTACTTGTTATGTGTGTATATTACAAGCTTTTCTGAATGTGAAAAAAAATGGTAAATAAATTAAAACTTTTTAAAATTTTGTAGTTGCAGTAACATTATTCGTAAAAAATTATTATAATTATCATCAATCTTTTTCTGTTATTTAATCTTGCAGTTTAGAAATTTTTCTACGATATTGTTTTAATTTATTTTTAATTTTAGTTACCTTATTCGTGTGACATATCTCCACACACAACTCTCAAAATCACAAATAATATCACAAATAAAATAAAAAATAATATCACAAAATAATAAATACATATATTATAAATTACGAAGTCCCGTTACTTATGATCTTTTAAAATTAAGCTAATTGTTTTGATGTTCACTTAGATTGATTCCATTGTTTACTGACATAATTCAAACTTCTATGTATATATGATTACAGCCAGCACAAATATTTTTAAGAGAATTTTAAATTTATTACCGCTTAAAAGAGATTTATAAATACACACAATTTAAACGATACATAATATTAAGAACACTGCATTTATGTATAATGAGAAAAATATTCAGTTTAGAAAAAAATACCATGTCTGACAACTAGTAATTTAACTTGAGAAAATTTAGATTCTTAGCTAAGAGTAGAATAAATTACCTTGGAGAGAAATTTGTATCGTATAAGTTTAGAGAATAGACTGTGCGCGAATAAAAGAGAATTTCTTTTTTACTTTTCACTTAGGTATTTCTACGATCTTTATTTTTCACTTTTACCTTAGTTCGAGTTAGAAGATTCATCAATGTTTTAATAGTGCCGGAAACAGCTGTTATGTAATACCACATTTCCCATTTCAGAGGCATATCCAATAAATTATTAATGTTTTCTGCCACTTAGTGTTAGTCGGCAGAAGAATACCTAATATCGCACAGCTATTTCGTATTTCTCCGACATTTTACATCTCAGTAAAACCGCAAGAAATTATACAGCAACTTAATTTGCTCTAATGCATGCGTACTTTTTTTACACTAAAGGTAACCGATGCAAAATGTACCATCTTTCCGCGCTTCTACCTAGCGCATATTTTATAAGAGAATATTATTGAGATAGCGTGTATTTTGTGTAAAAGAAAAATTTTCAAGACGGTATATGGCTCTTTAAGATAGACTCTACAGTATTCCAATTCCGATATTTTACTGCAAGTTTCTTGAATTGTATCGATTGCTCGACAACACGAGAAATGATTCCGAATAAGAAATAGTATTTGCAATATACTTTTACGTACTTTTGTATGTAATTCAACGGAGTCATGCAAGAGAAAGTAACGCTGAAAAAGACGATTGCCGTCGTAAAGTTGAGTTTGTTTGTTATATGGTTTTGGCCGCTATCATTAAACACCAGTAAACGCAAAGTGCTGTGCATGAAGCTGTATCAGTATGTCTGTATATTACTGACTATAGCCGTATTAGCGTCAATGATATATGCTCTTGTGCAGAATCTCGACGATCTCGATCTCCTCATAAAATCATCATTAGGCTTGTTTCCTTGTAGCCATGTTATTGGCAACATTCTGTGTCACTTAGCTATTTATCAACGATTACAAGTAATTAATACAGATGCTGCTTCTGAGAAATAAAACAGGTGTTCTTCTCATGCATCATCAGTTTGATATAATATTCTATTTTCAATTGTAGTGCGTTACTCTCGAAATGGAGAATTTTTGCGCGCTAATAAAGCCGTACGAGGAAACGATCGTTCAGCGGGAGTATATTGATAAATATTCCACCTTCTATGGTTTCTGTATAAGTTTATTCTACATGAGTCTCTTCGGCCTCTTCGTGGGGCCCATCGTGCTAGACGAGCCGCTTCCAGCACCCGCTGATTTTCCATTTGACGCGTCCCATCAACCGCTAAGGGCTATTACGTACATGCACCAAATCGTGGTTGGTCTGTTCATAGCCGCGCATTTGTGTGTAAACGCTTTCATGGCGCTTTTGCTCTGGCTGGCGTCAGCGAGATTTAAATTGTTGACCGAGGAGTTACGTACAATCACGAATATCTATGATCTCGCGAAATGCATCGAAAAGCATCAACAATTACTTGAGTATGAAATCTTTCTAAAACGCGTAACTGATAAATATTTTAGTTATATTGCATGTATTTATAACTATTTAAAATAGATATTACTTTATGTATCGTACCCCGAGAAGAATACTGTCACAACTCAAAAAATTTCGATTTTGAGTTAAGCCCGTAAAAAGTATAATGCCTAAAATGTTATGTGCTACAACAGTGTCACAAGTTTATATGCGAAATTCGCGCTGCACGGGCTGAAGTATCGTTATTTTTTTAAACCGGTAATATTGCGATTTCTTGAATTAATAGTGCCATAAGCAATTTGACAAGTGAATCACAACAAACTTCTTCGAAACAGTATATAAGTTTCATTATAACAAAATATCATAATTGTAATTGCGTTAGTTATCTCACAATCCATGAAATTGAATTAAATTTGTTTTTTCTCTCTCCTATAAATCGTGAATTTTTGAGTTGTGACAGTATTCTTCTTGGGGTGCGATATGAGACAAAATATTTTAAACGTGATCTTAGGTATGCAGGAGAAGTAGCCCTTACAGTTCGTCCTTTTGCATTGGTAACTGTATTTTTCAGTACTGTATCATTAATAGTATTTGGCCTTATTTTTATTACAGTAAGTATAATTTCATGCAGTTATTTTGGCATGCTGTGACTATGTAATAACTAAGAATGTTATTACATACAGTAATCACGTACAGTATTATTATTAAACTTATTATAATCTGTAAATTTGGAAATACATTTTGCACATATCATCCTTTATGTATTTTTTTTTTAATGATAAATATGAGACTCAAAATGTAATAATATTACCATAAAAATGAATTTATTCATATATGTATAAATATACGATAAAGCTATCCATCTAATACGTACGTTTATTTTATATTGTATAAATGTACATTTGACAAGCACTGGTATTTTTAGATTAGATAATTCGTATTATCAAAATTTTTTCTAGTAATAACGTTCCGCATCATATTTGTTTAATTAGGGGGTATCGTTCTCTTTGAAGATCCAATGTGTCTTTTTAGCAACCAGTGCCTTATTAGAAGTATTCATGTATGCGTGGCCAGCGGAACATTTGATTCATATAGTAAGTTAATTATTTATAAGAAAATAACGTTATCATATTTGCACGTAATTTATACTTTATTATTTATGCGGATGTATTGTTTAGAGTACCAATATAGCACAAGCAGTTTTTGAAATGGATTGGTATGAAGAATCAGAATATTTTCGGAAGAACTTACAGATGGTTATACTGAGAAGCCAGAAGCCAATACTTGTTGTATTGCCATGCGGTTTGCCCTCGTTGTCTTTACGTTATTACGCATCGGTGAGATAGTGATTTTGACTATTATTAAAATTCCTCAGTAATGCACATTAGTCATCCGGTTATCTGTAATTATTTGAAATTATAATACGAGAAGAATTTTCTTCTTTTCTCCTTTATTTCTTAAAGAAAGAAAAAAACAAATATAAAAAAATACAAGAAAATTTATGATACGAAATCTCTAATTTAATAAAATGTAGCAAAGCTAAATCTACTTTATGTCTAAGTATCAGAATTATTATATGCTAAAATTGAAATTTGAAAAATTATGGTTATTAATATACTTCTACTTTCTAAAGTACTTATTTTTGCGTTAATCACACGTTCAATAAGAAATCAATACTAATGTCTCAAAAATAACTTGCAAATACATCCATTATAATTAAAATACATTTACACATATATATAGTAAATTGTTACAAAAAATGTACATGCTCATAATATGATTAATGTTCCAGTATCTCTCAACAATATTCTCCTACTTTACTACAATGCGAATAATGTTCGAAGATTCTGGAATATAAGTAAAGCAACGTATGTATTTTTAATGAAGCACTGACGAAGAAAAAAGTTTTCTGTATTGTTATAAAATATCAAATTAGATTATTAAATATTCTTGTTTGAACAAATTTCTTTATTTGCATCAGATTTTATTTTAAAAATTGTATTTTCTACATAATGTGGTAAAATAGAATAATGCACATATGTATTATAGGACATCAAAGAACTCGCCTAAGAAGATATAAGATCATAAAAAATTATATAATAAATTTCCTAATTTCTCTTCTTTAAAGCGTTTTTTTCCAAATATAAAGGCTTAAATTTTGACAAATTATAAATTATAGTTATAACAATAATATCGATTATTTAAAAATAAATTGTCGATTGAGTATGTTATATTTTGATAATATTTAACATCAAATATAAAATATAAAGTATAAAATATACATATAAATTTATTTTTTAATGTAGATAATATTAAATTAAAATAAAGTACAAAGTATAAAATATATCCAATTTTCTAGTTCTTTTTTTTGGAAGAAAGAAAGATAGAAGCCACTTTAATCTAGAATATTTTTTAATACTTATTAATTTTAGAAGTATATAATTACATCAAAAATTTTAAATAATATATTAAAAAAGTATCATAGTACTTATGCTGGTATACGTATACATACAACAATACATGTAAATGATTTAAAAATAGCAATATAAACATTTTACTATAAAATATGTCCGTTTTATTTGCCAGAATTAGAAAATAAAAATTTGCTTACCTTATATCTCCAATATATCTGATTTTTATGGTTTTTCAACAGAATCTTTTCTGTTTAAATATGTTCCGTCGTATATGATGAATATTTTTGTTGATATACATAACTATTGCTACAACACTGCACTTATCTGTATATTGTAGAATATTAAATCCTTTGTTTCTTAAAATTATGACACATAAAAATTGAGTAGAACATCATATTCTTATAAACCTACCATATATTATTTCGATGTACCTAACATGTTATACTTCCTTATACTTATTTTCTTTACACATAAATGTTTTAATTTTAGTTATGTAGCTCATGTGTATGATATCTTCACATAGCTCACAATGTTATAAAATAATAAATATTTAATATATAATAAATTTAAAAGCAATTCAAAAAGATCAAAATTTAGCCTTTTTAGATCCTTAATTTCTAGAAATAAAAATAAAAACGAGTACATATTAATAGGTAAAGATAATATTAAATTCAATTCTCACTAGCATGCTCAATTGCAATACTCGCAGTATAACAAAAGATCTCCATTTTCAAGGAAATTTTCAATGAAACTAAGGTTGCGTCAGGAAATTCATCGTACGTGTGTTGAATAAGTTATAAAGTAATTGCTGTAAAATGATTCCTCAATTACAGCGCACTTTCATAATATGCGTATTCACCACGCGTATTCACCACACGTATTCACGCTTATTATGGATAGAAAATGTTCTTCTAAAAGCTTTGGTTTTTATGGTTTCAAGGAAAATACAAAGAGAGAAAATTTCAAATTATGTAGTAAATTAATAACATCCCTTATGCCACTTCCGCAATTTATGTTAAAAATAGATATTGGTGGAATATAAGTCTTACTTTTTACGTTATACATACACATCTTTATTGCTCATTTTATGAGAATTTCATTGCGGATGTATAGTCGATGTAAAACAGAAGTGATGAGAACGCATAACCATTTGTGTTAAAATTTTCCTTATATATCCGTTTCTCCCCGTTGTAACTTTTTAAGTCGTCTTTTAGTACATATAGCAATACGTGTGCATGTATGTGCATTTATTATTTTAATAATGTGGTCAAAGTTGACATTAAAGAAAATCATCGCTATTGTAAAATTAAGTTTGTTCATAACTTGGTGTTGGCCTCTCCCAAAAGACACAATTAAATTGAAAGTTATTTGTGCAGGAATATATCAGTGCTTTAGCCTAATTGTAACCGGTAGCGTAGCTGCAGGTTTAATCAATGCGGTGCGAAACCATTTTGATGATCCTGTCGTTATGGCAAAATCGATAAGCGTTCTGTGCCCAGCTGTACAAGTTATTTGCAATATTGTGTGCTGTAAAGTTAATTCTTATCGTTTACAAGTAATTAATATCAATACATTTAATGGTTACGTAAGAGTAAAAGCAAGCAAACTTTACCATTCTATGCGTTTTATCTTTGTAAATTTATATTAAGATACATATAATCGATTCCAGTTGGTTACTTTCGAAATGGAAAGTTTCTGCGAATTACTTAAGCCTCGCGAAGAAGCAGTCGTTCAACGATATATCGATAAATGCGTTTATTTCTATGGCGGATCTATATTTTGGATTTATCTGAGTTGCCTTTTCATCATATTTGGACCTATTACGCTAGATCAACCGTTTCCGACAAACGCCGAATATCCATTCAATATTTATCGTCAACCTATAAAATCTATAATCTTTATACAACAGACTATAGCTTGTTTGCAAGGTGCTGCTCAATTGTGTATGCCTATTTTTATGGCGCTCTTATTATGGTTTTCGTCGGCAAGATTTGAAATACTAGTCGAGAAGCTGCAAGAAATTACAAACAACTCTGAATTAAAGAAATGCATTCGAGAACATCAGAATCTATTAAAGTAAGATACTATTGTATTATCTTTAAAGTTAGAATTTTGTTCCATTTCCCGCACAACATTTTTATAATTCTAATCTTTGTTGATGTACTATGCATTCATGCAGAGTTTCAATATCATCAATATTTACAAACATATATGTGTCTTACAGTTTTTGTGTTGCTACAAAAAAATTCATTACTCATATTAACATTTTAATAGATGTTAGAATTAACTTTTGTATTAATGACGTAAATTTCATAAGATTATTTTATTATTATTTATTGTATTATAATCATAATTATAAAGATCATAATAGTCATACAATTTTTTTAAAACAATTGTTTAAAATTATATTACATAATCTTTTTTATAATATCATTGGATTAGAAATTTTTGTTATATATGTTAATTTATACAAAGGAATATTAACGATTAGTAACATTATCATTTACACAACATAATCATTATATCAGGTATACGGAAGAAGTGGTCATCTTAGTTCGCCCCTTTGCATTAACATCTGTATGGCTTAGTACTATCGCATTAATAATAGTGGGCCTTATTATGTTAGCTGTGAGTACCAAATGGCTGCTTTAGTTCAGTAGTATGTTCGCAGATTCGATTAATATCTGAAAATATACATGCCCCATCCTTTTAATTAAAACATTTAAAGCATGTTAAGAAACAATAAAGAAACAAGAATGTTTGTAGAATTTTTAAATACGATACATAGAACGTGATACTTATGTCAATATGTGTGCATGCGCGTGCACGTGAGTGTATTCTAATATGTGTATAATATTATGAGTAGGGGGAGTCCGGGAGACTTGACCATAGAGGAGAGTTGAACCACTTCAAATATCTCGTTCAAATTTTGAACAAAGTGCTCAATCCGAGCACGTGACAACATGACGCTTGGTAGTGCGTTTCGACTGTGATTGAGACAAGCGTGTTTTAACGTGCTCGGATTGAGCTCTTTGTTCAAAATTTGAACGAGATATTTGAAGTGGTTCAACTCTCCTCTATGGTCAAGTCTCCCGGACTCCCCCTACATTTATATACAATGTATATTTGATTTAATCTTCTATATATAGATAAAAATTTCCTTTAAAATTTATCGATTATAAATTCTGAATAATAATAATAATTTGTACTTATTATAACACTAAAATTAAATTCCACATGAATGTGATGAACATGACATACAAGCATAACAAAGCAATCTGAAAAAAATAACATCTCTTTCATATTTTTAAAATTCTTATATATGCATTAAATAATTCATATTGTATCTTAAATAGGATCAGCCGTTATTAATGAAAATCCAATGTGTTGGTATAATTTTTAGTGGATTGTCAGTGGTATTTATGTATACGTGGCCAGCAGAACATTTGATTCATATAGTAAGTCAGCTGTTATCACAGAAACAGTTGCTTCATTTTGATTGCTCAATTGCAATAAATTAACACTATTATCTAATACCGTTTCTAGAGTGATGAGATCGAACAGGCAGTTTTTTATACGGAATGGTACCAACAACCAATCGCTTTACGAAAGGCTCTACACATAGTCATGTTAAGAGCTCAAAAACCAGTAACTGTCTCAGTACCATGTGTTATGCCCGCATTATCTTTAAAATACTATGCATCGGTAAGAAATTAAGCCTAACTGTGTTGCGATATTAAACATGCACAGCAATTGCAATACATATTAGAAACACATCATTATATACAATCAAATATACACAAAAAGGACAATATAGTTTAGTCACAGTATATACAGTAGCGACAGTGAGCGTCGGCACTTTTGATGTAGTAGTTGCCAGGTCACACATGATTTGCCACCATCTTCCTGATTGTATGAATGCTTAAGAGAGAAAGAGAGAGAAGTATCTTTCTCTTTGTCATACATACAGGCCACCGTATTCCTGGTTGTACGGAATTGGAACCCATGCACTAAAAACTTTCACTCTGTCGTTACTATGTATATACCGTGGTTTAGTTGATTTCTTAGAGATATAAGTTGTCTCGATACATTATATCATACAATCAAATGCACGACAAGCATTATTTTACCCATTTCAATTTTTATATAAGCTACCATACACATTTCAGAATAAGCTAATACATTAGTTGAAATATTTCAGTACGTACAAATATTACAAATGTTACAGTATTTGTCAACTATATTTTCCTATTTCACGACACTACGAGTAGCCATGCAAAATGTCTGAAATGGATGGAGCGAGCAAGGACATGTGCTGCCGATAAATTTGGAAAAAATGCGAGCAATTATATGTATTAAATAGCAAATAATCAATATTTGTTTCATTATTGCGTTATGTCACATTACATGTCATAGATGTCACAATAAATTCAAAAGTTGCTACAATTATATATAACAATATTATAATTAGTTAAAAATTTTGTAAGTATGTTGCATTAATTTTCTTACCTTTTAGTTTTTTCATATCCAAGGTTGCTGTAGTTCGTCCCTTTGCATTATTAACCATAAGTCTCAGTACTTTAGCAATAATAGGTCATCTAATTTTTATTACAGTGAGTATTACATATACAGCACATTGTTAATAGTATTGTGCATTGTATAAATATGATGATAATAATTTTTTTTCCATCGTATAAATAACTCTGAATAAATTAATTCTCTCAATCTTCACATGTTATGTAACATTATGTATAATTTTTTGCCTATAGAAGTACTTCTATAGTCGAAGAAATGACCTAATGACACAAAATGACAAAAGCGCTTTTAGTGACTAATTAAATTAATATTAAAGACTATTAAGATAAGAACACAATTAATGCGAATATCATTTAAAGGGAGCTAAATAACTGTACAAATTAGTAAAGTTATTATGCGGTATAACAGCTGTCCTGAATACGCATTTTTCTTCTGACACTCATTAGAATAATTGTTTCATTAATATGAGGAACAATCTTTATCATTACATATCAAATATTTAATACGGTCTACAGATGGTATTAATACGTCGGCAATAAGTATGTATAAGTAAGGTATAACGTTCACATAGTTCCTTATCAATACGCTACGTGAACGTTACATATGTTACGTGTATTACGTTGCTTGTGTAACTTTTTCGGCAAAAATTTGGCAAAATTGAATCTCAGTGAATTTTGTTAAATTAAAATCATATTTTTTACAATTATTGTTATATATTATGTTATATTGCATAATTTAGCACAAAACTTTACCTCAATTCAGAAGTTGAAAAAGGACGAAGAGTGCAACTGCAAATGAATATCTTCGTAGTATACGACAGAAAAAACTAATCCCTTGAATATCAGTTTTTTTAAACTAAACGAAGAGAGTGGGAAATTTTCACATTATAGAGATAACGTTACGTTTTTGTAACAGATTTGCTATATCTATAGCCTATTGCATCGTTTTACCTATTTCTATAATGCAGAACATTACAACTTTCGTTTTCTCAAAATTACGACATACAAAGGTTGCGTGAGTTTGAAGTCTATGTTTTTAAAACCGTTGTATATTATTTCAGTGAACCATATGTTACTTCTCGCATACTTCTCTCTCCTATCGCAGGAGGGATATGCATCGGTAAAATTATTGTAACGTAAATGAAGAGAAAATGCTACTAAAAGAGTTAAACTCTCTGCAAAAAACTTTTTTATATTAAATTTTATATATAATTTTTATATATAGTTATACATAAAAAATTATTCCCGGATCTATAAATCAAAATATCTTACTGCAATTTATCTAGCAATACAAAATTATGTTATACAAAATAATCGAAAAACCAAAATAATGTATATATTGTTTATCTGCAATATCTAGAAAGTAAATAGATAATATGCATAGCGTATCTCCGGGATGTTATATAGAAATCTCTTTTTTTAATTCATTTTTTACTTTTGTTGCGACATCTATTAGAATATGCATCATTGATACATTAATATATTCTGAAAATTAGAGAATAGATAAATCTTACTCTGTATACATGCATATTTTTTTATCTCTTTACAGACAAAAAACGCTTATTAAATTCAAATATATACCTACACATGATTATACATTTTATTACATATGTCATGAGTGTATGCTTCATGATAATTTTGATTATGTAAACCCCCATACAAAAAAAAACAGAAAAATGCAAAAATTTATATTCTCCTATATAGTATAATTTCCCTTTGCTATACTCTTTCATAGTAGTACTCATCAACATATAGTATATCAACATATCAACATATAGTATATCAACATATACTGGACGGAGCATGCGGCAAAATTTCTTTGATCTTTCGTCTTGAGGGACCTAGAAAGAGAGAAGTAGATGTGTGGGCACGGATCCTTCTACTCTGTTTTTATTGGTTGAATTTTATCAAAAGAGAAAGGGAACAGTACCGTATGTAAGTTGGGAACATCTTTAATGTATTTGCTATGTATACAATTTTTAAGTACGGCGGCAGCTGTCTCCCCAGGGGTAACAAGATGACGTCTAAAGACTTCTTAACTCATGATATATTATTGACATTAGAAACGTCATTAAGACATTATTAATACATTATTTGATGCATTAACGTCTTAATGAGACGTCAAATAACGTCATTAAGACGTTACTAATACGTTATTTGACATCACTCTGCTTCTGCTACCTAAGTTATAGCTCCGTAACTCAATGAGCCGCTACTATCTACACATCGTCTTGCCTCGTTCTACGTCTCTCAAGACGGTATCGGTTCCATGCTCCGTCCAGTACTTACTATATGTCGATGGTAATACTGTAGCAAATATGTAAAGCATCCGTTTTATAATTACTCGCGTAAATATTTTTATTTCTCATACATTCATAACACATTGCTGTGCAAAAAAAGGTGACGCTGAAGGAAGTAATCTCTATGGTGAAGTTAAGTTTGTTCCCAATTTGGTGTTGGCCTCAGCCACAAGATGCGACACAGTTTAAGATGCTCTGTGTGAAATTGCATCACTGTTTGTGCATAATTATAACGATATGCCTAGCGGCACCGTTGATATATGCTATCACAAATCATTTTGACGAACCAGAAATCTTTGTAAATCTAATTCCTATAACAATCGGCCTTATTCACGGAAGTTTTAACTTTTTTATCCACATAATTAATCACCATCACATACAGGTAATTAATAATTATCTATAACATTGAAAAATCAATTTTTCCGTCGAAAGACTCATGTTTTATTCCTATATATATTCTCTATATCAATAATTATTTCAAATAATTATTTATTATAGAATGTTACTTTCAAAATGGTAAATTTTAGCGGCTTAATGAAACCACACGAAGAAGTTTTGATTCAACGATACATTGACAAATGTGTGGTATTCTATGGTGCATCTATATTTACTTTCTACGTCGCTATGTTCTTTGCGATTGCAATTCCATTAATAACGGAACAGACATTTCCAACATTAGCCGAATATCCATTTGATGTGTCTTATCAACCGCTGAAAACAGTAATCTATATACAACAATCTGCGTGCGGAATACTGCTAACGGGACAACTATGTACAAATGTTTTTATGGCTCTATTGCTCTGGTTTGCAACGGCAAGATTTGAAATACTGAGTGTGGAGCTGGGAAAAGCCACAAATATTAATCAACTGTACAAGTGTATTAAAAAACATCAAGAATTACTCGAGTAAATATTGCAATTTTTATTCTACATGGGAATGATCTAGTTCTAGTTAAAAGAATTCTAATTACATAAATTTCGACGCGTAATGGATTTAGGTATTCAAAGGAAGTTGCTCTTGTTGTACGTCCTTTTGCATTTACATCTGTATGTTGTAGCTCGATTAGTGTAATAATAATTTTTCTCTTGTTCGTTACGGTAAGTAAATACGTAACACATATTATACAGCTCTAGTATTCGTATATTTTTTTCTACTAAATTTATGCATAAATATATAAATATCACAATCATCAAATACACATAAAAAATCAAGGATAATCGTATGGATATTACGTATACGTAATATATATCATTGTATCGTTATATCCTTCATGTACTATATGCAGAAAAAAATAACTTTGATTACATCGAAAAATTTTAGTATAGGAATGTCAATTTGGAAATCATATATATAAATTTTTTTAAATAGAAACAGCCTGTAGCAATAACATTCCTGTGTTTCGGATTATCTATAACATGTATATTGGAAGTATTTATGTATACTTGGCCAGCAGAACATTTGATGTTTATGGTAAATTATTTGTCATTTAAATATATTCTATTAATATTAATTTTATTTTTTTTAATAATTGTTACTTTTTCCGCAGTGCCACAACGTCGCACAAGCAGCGTTCAGTATACTTGAAAACAGTCATTTAATTAATCTAGTTGAGATACAGAAATGTCTGCAAATTATTATAATGAGAAGTCAAAAACCAGTAATGATTTCAATACCTTGTTTACTGCCCACATTATCTCTTAATTACTTTAGATCGGTAAGATCAAGTTTCAAATTAGTTAAAAAAAATTGATTGATTGTCAACAATCATTTATATTAATTATTTGGCATCATCACGTAATTCTATTTGTACATATATCTTTACAAATTTTATCAATATATACGTTCTTTATGTACTTTTATACGTATATGTAATTTTGCAAAAATTAATTGTCAGTATTATAATGTTTTATCGGTATAATTATTTTTATTATTATTAATGGTTTAAATTCTAAAGTCATAAAAAATATATTACTATACATGTATTACATCCCATATATCATATATATGTATATAATTACACATACCACTTTTTTATTTTTAAAAACATTTGGATAATATTACTGTCAGTCTTCCTTCTTCTTTAGTCTTTATTTTTTCTTGTTGCTATTCCTTCTTTTTACACACACACACACACACACACACACACACACACACACACACACACACACACACACACACACACATCTCATTATTTCCATTTGTATTATCACTTTATTAAACTTTTTTATTCCATGTATAATTAAATAGTAACGCAAATATAACATAAAGTAAACAGAAATTTTATAAAATAAAATGTGGTAAATAATATAAGAGCAGAGAATAAAAAATATGTGAAGTTGTAACTCCTAACAAAACTATATTTTAAAAATATTTTTTTGTTCTTTCCATATATATAAGACCAATATATTAATAATAATAATAATAATAATAATAATAAAACAAAATATATACAAAGTGAAATTTAGAGAGAAAGTTTTAATTATCAAAAATTTTTAATTATCAAAAATTGACTTTTTTATTACTTTTGTATTAATATAAAATAATATAAAGAAGAACTTAACTATATATTTATTTTTATATGTTACAGTACCTTTCAACTTCATACTCCTATTTCACAACACTGCGAGTAATATATGATAGATGATAATAATAATTAAATATAAGCAACAATGTTGCATACAGTCGAAATACACAATTTTGAATATATGTAAATATCTAATATTATAATAAAGTAAATTACAAAAAGCAATAAAATAACTCAAATTCTAATGGTAATTAGTACTATGTAACTAAAAAAAATTATCATACATTTATATCCACATTTTATTACCTTCTTAATTATCTTCTTTAAGTAGTCATGCGATGTAGTCTATCAAAAATATTTGCCTTTTATTCATATATTGTATACTGAATTTCTTGAAGAAAATGACACGATTCGGTTTTAACATTTTTTTTTATGAAGCGGTATCCATAATTAATGTAGAGAATCTAAGCCAATTTTTAGTACTTTTTGAATTAAAAAAAAACCTAAATTTGAGAAAGTTATAGCTTGCTAAAGTTTCTTTAACGACGGCAACTTCAAAAGGTATAACATCATTTCTTATATAAAGTATGACGTCACAGCACACTTTCGTGTACTACATTTTCTTCAATTTTGAAGATATTGCAAAAATTCAAAAAGTTTACAAAGAAAGTATGCCATGATCTATCAGACCGCTTAACCCTCAGTTACCTTACGTTTTTACACCCCAATATTACCTCACCAGGGTCTGAGAGACCCCTGCCGTTTTCTCTAGCTTGTATCTTTAAGACAAATGCATCAATTTGAAGTCTTTTTTTTTTAATCGATGCGTCTTTTAAAGATCTACAAGACTGTGCAAGTTAGATTATTCCAAGTTAAAAAATGTAATTGTTATTTAAAAAAAAAGGAAGACGTGTTTTTCTGAAAAAGCGAAAAAGATTGTTTTTGACGTAGTACTGACTAAAAAAAGATACAAGGGTTTTATGAACGTTTTAAAGTCCCTACACGTTTTAACAATGTGCAGGGTCTCTCAGACCCAGGTGAGATAACTGAGGGTTAATAAAAAAAATTCATGTTAAATCCGAATTGAACAAACAATGCAAAACAGTTTTTAAAATTCCTATAAGAAAATTATTTATAAAAAATCTATCAACACTAATAATGTCTACAAATATTATAAACATCTTCACAGAACGATGATATGTACAATACTGAAGGTATTCTTCGTGCTATTGATAATTTTTATTATTTGGCTTTCTAGATAAAATTGTATATTGAAAATTTAGTAGTTTATTATCATTATATGTAGCAATTTACCACAAATATGAGAATCTTGCTATAGGCTTCCCTGAAGTATTATATATACATTAGGTTTACAAAATTTCTTCCATAGAACTATTATAAACTGCTATATTCACAGCACCCGTGATAACATTCGAGTAATGTTCTACATGTAAATTATATAGTCTATATATCAATCTTCTACAGTATTGCTCATGCATACATTATAAGATGTATATTTGATTACGCTATCATGCATCAAATATTTACGCGTGATGGACCGGAGAAAAAGTCTATAACACTTTATTCGAAACAATGTAGCGCGAGAGAATCGTCATAAACGAATATAAACCTTGAAATTATTATTGTACATTATATTATATTATATCGATGCATTCGCGTCGATCTAATTATGGCGAGCAAGGTAACCCCGAAAACTGCTGTCGCGTTTACAAAAGTGATAATCGCGTTGTCCTTTACATGGCCACTTTCAAAGAGCGCCAGTAAATTTCAAGTAATACGCTTTAAAATTCTACGCTCTTTACTCTGCGTGAATGCGGTGATATTGATTGTGCCTGTATCGTACACCCTTTATCACAATGACTACGATCTACCAAAGATAACGAAGATATGGTGCTTACTGGGTGCCTTTATACAAATCCCTCTAGAGATAACACAATGCGCACTGCAATATGATCGACTGCAAGTAAGAAATTCATGTCTATAACGATATAAGACCGACCTTTGATAAAACATTTTCAATCTCTTTCGTTTCATTTCTATCCAGATATTAATATTAATAACTCAAATATTTATTTATAATATTATTTTATACGCTGTATAAATATTCTACAAACAACTTTTATATCAGCTTCGTTTATTAGTAATTCCGGAACAAGACTATATATCTTTGCGAAAATTATTATCTACTTGGAAGACGACATATCTAATTTAACTATAGATCTTATTTTATTTATTTGTAGCTCAAGAATATAAACTACCTAGAATATTACCAGCTAAAAGATTGAATTAAATTTCAGTATTTGATTTCGGAAATGGAGCATAATTTTGAATACGCGAAACCGTACGAGGAAATGCTCTACCAACAGTACGTCGATAGATGCGCGATGTTTTACGCGAGCTCCACAGCGGCAGTCTTTCTCGGCGCGTGTATAGCAGGAATCACACCGCTGATAGCGGCCAATCAGATCTTTCCGACAGATGCAAAGTATCCTTTCGACGTTGAACGTGAACCGGTGAAGACTATTATCTTTCTGCATCAGTTCGTCGCTGTTTGGCAGTGTTTCTCCATCGTTTGCCATTGTAGCTTTGTCGGTCTTCTCATATGGTTTGCCGCGGCGCGTTTCGAAATCTTGTCGCAACAGTTTCGTACGGTCACCGACATCTACGGCATCACCGTGTGTGTACGGCAGCACGTGAAATTGTTGAGGTAATAGAGAACAATGCATTTTATCATTTATAAAAATTAATAATCATTATTCTCTAATAAAAATTTAATCATTTTTATTTAGTGTGTATTTTCTTGATAGAGATACAGCACTTATAATTAGCACATCATGTTTCTCGCACGAAGCTATCTACACCACTTACCGCCCTGTGCAAAATTCTACATGTTTTTCGCAATTAAGCAAATTGACGAATCGTCATTTCATGTTTCCCATGCGATATCGAATCTAGCAGACTAATTTCTACCAACATCATTACCTTGCAAAATGTTGCAAAACTATGCACTTTTAAAAAATACATTCACAAAATTTTATCTCAACCAGATCGAAAACTGGAATTATATCTAAACATATACATGGCGTGTCCGGAAAGTAATGAGAATGATTTTTTTACGCTCCCTAGGAGGGCTGCGTGAGAAAAGTGGAGGTCGAAGGTAGTTGAGGGGGAATCTCAAATGTATACGGTCGGACCCTAGTCAGTTGAGCTCGCGCCCTTTATTTACATCATGGGTCCGACCATATACCTGAGATTCCCCCTCAACTACCTCGATTCCCACTTTCCTCATGTAGCCCTCCTGGAAAGCGTAAAAAAATCATTCTCATTACTTTCCTGACACACCATGTATTTTAAGTATTTTAATAGTAAAATTTGTAATTAAAAAATCTTATAATTAATTTGCCTAAAATAATAAGATAAATTAATTAATGTGAAATAACACAAAATTGTTTTTAAAGAAAATATGCAATTTGCAATGTGCAACTACAAACTTTTTATAATTTTAAGTCAGTTTTACATTTTAAGGATAAAATTAAAATATTATAAAGATAATATGTATCTGTATATGGATACTAAATAAAGAAGCAAAAAATATGCTAAGGGAAGAAACAATAAAGACTATTATTATTGCTTGTAATTTGTAATGCAAAATGTAAAACAATTTATAATGCAAAAAGTTTTAATTGTAATATAAGACAAGTACAAGCGCTTTACAGACACAAACGACGCATACTGCGATGTTTTCAACTTATTTAGATAACAAGTCGTTTCAGATATGCTCAAGAAGTAATAATTGCTTTTCGTTCAGTGATATTATCAATAATAATTGTTTGTACGTGGGTGATTGTGGCTAGTGGCCTAACAATTGTAAGCGTAAGTATTTATTTTGCATTATTTATTATATCGTTTTGTGATAAAACGGCAATTCTACTGGAAAAAAAATTGCATATATGAATGTGTTTGCATGTGCATTTTATTTATCTTAGTATTATTATATATTTAGCAAAGTACGTTAACGGACAAGGTACAATTCATGATTCTATGCATAGCTGGACTTATGGAAGTTTATGCATGTGCTTGGCCAGCCGATCATTTAATAGTTGCGGTAAGTTGTATTCCAATAACATTTGCGAATCGGCATAATTTAAATGTGTATTATATACTAGTATTATTAAGTTCCGGATATCATTTATCATATACAACTGTTAATTTTTTCCTCTCACAATCAATTGCGCATAAGTAAATTCTTTATTTTTATTTTAATTATTAATAATTATTAATCGTTTCTTCACCAAATATAAACATAATTTAAGAAACGATTTAAAACCTGACAACTCAATTCACAATTCTCAATTCTCAATTCTCAATACTCAATATTTATTATTTATTTTAGAAATATTAGTATCCGTTATTGAATCCCGATTTTCTATCCCCTCTATCCTTTATATAAAAGTAATCTTTTAATATTTAATAAAATCTTGTAATCTTATAAAAGAAATCCTTTTAAGTATGTTAAATTTATTGTGTTAAATTGAAATTAAATGTGTTTAGAACTGTTTGCGTTTTAAAATTTAAAAGTAGGTACTTCTGAATATCGGTCAAACATTTTTTCACAATAAAAAATGACAATTCTCTTTATTAAATTTTATCTAAAATGTTTTATTTTTACTTTTTTTAAATTATATTATGTTTTGACTATATTATTCTAAAATTTACATATTATTTATTAGAGCACCAATGTTGCGCAAGCAATTTACGAATCGCTGTGGTACAATCAAGACAAGGCTTTTCAAAAAAATTTATGTTTTATCTTGCTAAGGAGTCAAACGCCAACCACCATCTCTGTTTCTTTCCTTCCAGCTTTATCATTACAATATTATGCGTCGGTAAGATTTCAAACATTAAAAAATTCTTTTTATACAATTAATATTTTATACCGGTATAATTTTCCACACTACAAGTAATCAAAATTTTGTAAATGTTATGTTTCTTGTATAATGTCCGTAAAAGATATTAAGTTTTATTAAATTACATATGAACATTTTAATAAAAACTGAATTATATAATGTAGGTATTTATACGCATAAAATAATATCAAGGACGTTTATTAAAAATGGATTGGAGCTTTATTAAAAAAAGATTTTTTAATACATAAACGCAAATTATATATTAATATAATATTGACATAAATAAACACTTTCTGCCCAAATATATATTTTTACATAATAAGAAAAATGCATTTATTAAAAATATATAAAGAATGTATGAATATAAAATCAAGAGCATTAATACTGTCCAGTATCTCCGTGTATAAAGAACTTTCATCTATGTCAATCTATGACACAATTTCCCAAGTCTTTTTATTCCCTCTTTTACATAACATCATAACGTCATTATATTATTATTTGTATATACGAAACATATACACTTCTTTAATGTTGTAAGAAAAATTTGATTATTTGAGTGTATGCACACCGACATTAATACTCTTGATGATTTTAATTCAAATACGAAAATTTTTTATAAAATTTGTGTATATTTTCTATATATTTTCCACATAAAGTCAAGAAATACACATTAATATTATTATTTTATATATTTCAGTATGTATCAACAGTTTTTTCTTATTTAATGACGTTGCGAATGATATTTGTGGTGGACAGTGGAGTCAAGAATTAAATTTTAAATCTGCATAAATTTCTCCAACTTTCATTTACATCAAAATTATTATATTTTATAATAGAAGATCTTGTGGGGTATTGTTAGCACAAAAATGTGGGATGTACTTACATCTTTTTTCACAAATTAATAAATATTAATTGACCTACATTTCAAAATAAAAAAATTCCTTAAGTTAGTTGTATTAATCTCCTTTACTCAATCTAAAATCGATTTAACATGAAGTTAATTTAATTTTATTATGTTACAATTAAGCTGCATCTTTTTTACTATTGGCGGATAGCGATATACGCACGCGGCTTGTGATATAGGGTAGACCGGGGCACGTTGTCACACATTTCGTTCAATATTTTTTGTATTTTTTACATTCAATATTTAAGAGTACTTTGATATGCCGAAATTTCGAGTGAACCCTCAGCTTCAATTGGACAGTATCAAATTTTGTGTGATTGTTACTCTACAGTTGTTACATAACAATAAATAACGACAGGTCGCTTGTGACAACGTAATTGCATGCAAAATGTTATCCAAACTGTATTCAACGTAAATATCAATATATTATAGTGCGCTGCAATGTAAAAAAGTAAAATCCTTCACAGAAACATTTATTTTATTTCAAAAAAGTACAAAAAGCACGAAGTTTTCGTCTTAATCTAAATACAAGAATTCCACTCGAATGCGCAACTTATTGATACACAATTTTTTTTTATATAATCATGTCGGTGATTAAACATAAAATATTTTTACTCGTTATCGTCATCCGAAGATTCGCAATAGATTCCCATCAAATTCGTGACAACGTGCCCCGAGGGCATTTTTTTACTTCAAACAGCCTCATGGCCGATTTGAGATATTCATAAGGTTAGGTATTGCACGCGGTAGGTAAAAGTACATACTTTAAGATAATATAAAGGTCTATTCTGAAAAAACATAAGCTTCATGTCCAGTACGTTGAATATTAGACAATAAAATTTTACTTACGGTCGCAAAAAATTTTCAAGTTGATTTTACGTCAACACGGCTGGAGCAATCTCAACACTGTAAACACACCAAAGATGGGCATACACTAACACGTTTTGGGAATGACAGGTACTGCTCTCTGGTTATTAGTTTTTTAAATAAAGCCGATGTGACAACGTGCCCCGTGTGACAACGTGCCCCGGTCTACCCTACATAATTTCAATTGTTTAATTTATTATAGAACACACAAAATGTTGCTTTAATACATTATGGCCCGTATTCTTAATTCACTTTTATCGATAAAAGCGCGCTTTTATTACTAAAATGTTATAGTATATGTAACTTAAACTGTAGCGTCTCAGAAATAAATGTGCGCTTGAACTGAGAATACGGGCCTACGTAATTATAAAATTATTATAAACATAATAATAAATAGGTACATACCGTACATACTAGATACTGTTTTCATTTTTGTTACATATATATTACATTTTTATTTGTTGAGAATACAATATGTTTCTCTCATCTTAAGGATGTATTGCACCTATTTTCAAAGCGCTACCAAGTGGATAAAAATTTGTGAGAATGTTCTTTTAGTCTTCCTGATGTGCTACAAAAAAGTAGAAACGAATCCACTAAACGGTTGCTGAGATATAACGATTTTAATTTTCACTGATTTTACACGTATTCTTATGGGAAGAGACGATTTTGGCGGATAAAACAGCTAAAAAAATGTTGAAGGAGCGCTACCAATATTTTGAATTTTTTTGTACATCTAGTATACGAATAGATGAAAATATCTGCCAAGTTTCAATTGTCTTCACTACACCGTTTTAAAGAAATAAATTAATAATTAATAATAATTAATAATTAATTAATTATTAATTATTAATTATTAATTTTATTAATAATTTGACGTTATAAAGTTGAAATCAGGGTATTTTCACTGCCAAAAGTTTAGGCTCATAAATTACAAAAATCGCAAATAATACGGAAAAAACATTTATAAAGTAAAAAATACTTTTCTAGGAGTAAAAATAAGACTCCTACTATCATTTGAGTATCTTACATCTAGATTTACTATGCGTTAGGCGTAGATATTCAAGTATTTCAAATTTCATGCACTTTTGTCTAAGATTGTACGTGTGATACATCCTTAACCACTAGACATATCGACTAGACAAACTACTATTAATTTCACCATGCATTGTTCCATTAATTATAAAAAAAAATCTTAATCGTACAAATGCAAACATTTTTAGTAATAAAAATGAACACAAAACGTTTTTGGGTTTAATGCAAAAAAAGTAACATTACTATAATCATAGGTGCGTTTGCTTATAAATTTTCTTCTTCAATTACTATATAGCACGCTTGCTATACAAAATCCAATTATTTTACACACAAAATGTCACTGTAGAAAATATAAAAAATACTCACCTACTACGTTTAACAGAAGAACCCATTGTATACATTGTATCCCATATATAGCTCGTCTAATTTATTATTTCCTTCTTCTATCTCTTATAATTTCTGCCACGCGATAGTTCCGCACGCAACCCTCTGCCAGAGAAAAGTACAATTAGCGTTAAAATATAAATGAATGCACTGTAAGTGTAACCTAAGCGTTCAATATACAAGCATTATGTACCTCGCACGATTATTCTTTCCTCGAATTCTTGGAGGAGTATTGTAAAGTCGAGTGCGAATCGTAATAAGTGCGCTATTTTCTATCTCTAATAGTCTAGTCTGCAAGATTGTTATTATTATGAGAGAGATATTGACGCTAGAAAAGATCATTGTGTTCTTAAAAGTAGACCTGACGTTTGCATGTTGTTGGCCACTTCCGATAAAAGCTACAAAATTTCAAAAAATTCGCGACAAAATATTTCGGTTGTTATGTTGTTTAAATGGCACCTTGATGTCAATATCATTAATATATACATTAAGCCACAAGTGTAATAGTATGATTCTCGTAATGAAAGATTGCTGTGAGCTGACCGCTATTCTGCAAATTCCGATACAAATTACATTGTTCACGCTTCAAAGTGATCGTTTACAAGTAAGAGACAATGTACATTTATGTTCAATTTATTGCAATTTTAACTTATTTGTATCACAGATATCAAGGTATATCAAGACAATATAAATCTAGAAAAATTAAATTTAAGCAGTATAGAAATCTAAGAAGAATCTAAATTTGTGTAATGTAGCTTTAAAAAAATTTTTTTATTGCAATCTCTCTTTCAATCTCATATCACTTCATTTTTAATATTATAGACATTTCAAAAACAATTTTAATACCAAGAGATACGTGTAAACACATATGCAGGGTGCGGAAGAAATAGAGGTACAAATTTCTAGGGGTGGTAGAGGGGATTGGAACAAACGTTTTTCCTTATACAATGATAGTCGGAATTGCTTCCTTTTTTCTAGATTTACTGCGTTAGGAGCATACCCTTACAAAAGGAAAAAAGAACTTTTACTTACCTTTTTAGAATTGTCACATGTAATTGTACACACAGCGTCATAAATGCTTTTCCACTTGAAGATAGCCGGATCAAATAAAACGTTTTGGTATAGCCGTTTTCCAATCGTCACCCTTCATTCAGTGCCTAAGCAAAAAGGAAACATTCCAACTACCATTTTATAAGCAAAACACGTTTGTTCCAGTCCCCTCTATCGTTCTTAGATGTTTGTACCTCTAGTTTTTCCGCGTACCTTGTATATATATTTATTTATATTTACATATTTATTTACTCATAATTCAGTATTAAGTTATATATAAAAATATTATACATATAACATTTTTTAGAATTAGTCTTGCTTGTGCATTTTAACAAGCAAAAAAAATATATATTTCAAGCTTTGCACAAATATAGATTAACTCAATATACACATCGTAAATTCAAATAATTGTAATTAATATAAAATTATCAACAATTACATATAAAATTATCCGCAGCCATCACTATAGGCACTAAATTGTTTGACATCTCTGACATCATGAAATCTTGGCCTTTTTTTTCTTTTTTTTCCTTCAAATCTTCTGATCTACTCTTATTATTATTTACATCAAAATACATTTTATGACATTAAAATTCTCTCAGCGAAAGGAACAACTAAGAAATGGACTAGTATGTAAATTGTGAAATTTAGTAGGTCTTTTCGTTTTGTTTGTACCTCAAAGTGTTTAGAACTGCAACATCTTTCAACTTTTTCGAATTTATTAAGAAAGTAATTTTATCGTTTTTCAAATCTTATAAAGTACATACAAAAAATGTTGAACAAAACCTTTACTTAATTGATTCCACTATCACTTTTATTGCCGTTCACTATCACCGTTTATAAACTTTTCTCTGTTTTTACCTGTTTATGTTTCTTATTTAAAAAAAAAATGTTATTTAGCAAAATTGAATTGTGTTAATAATCGCACCTAAAAAGGAATTTATTTTTCAATATCTTTTCTTCAATATCAACCTATCCTTTCTTAAATGCATTTTTTTATAAATATTACGAAAAAAGTAATAATATCTGCTACATATTTACTATTTTATATCATACATTATACATATGGAAAACTTTTATCTGTAACAATAATAATTACATTCAATCGAACTATACTTTACATTTGCGCAAAGTTTAATTTGCCAAGAGCTTAAAAAAATTACAAATAAAATATGTAGGTGTACCGAAAATATTGCTATATTTTAATCAATATATATAACTGATATATGTGAAGGCACCTTTAAGTCTCATTAATTTCGTTAAAGAAAGATTATATAATACATTTATACAGACAATAATATGTGAAATGGAAGATTATATCGAGAAAGCGAAATTAGAAGAGAAGAATATATTTCAGCAATATATTAACAAATCCAAATTATTTTACGCTACGACAATGTGCTGGATAACCGTAACCGCAATCACAGTGCTCTTCGGACCATTATTGCTGTCCCAACCCTTTCCACTTGAAGTAGAATATCCATTCGATGTGAACAAACAACCGCTGAAGACTATCATCTACCTGCATCATGCAATGGCTGTATATCAAGTACGTGTGCAAGTATGTGGCAATATCTTCGTAGCTCTTCTGCTTTGGTTCGTGGCAGCAAGATTCGAAATCCTGTCCCAGAAATTTCAGAAGATTAAAACCATCTCAGAATTCATAATCTGCGTGCAGCTGCATCAGCGACTATTACGGTAATTAATATATTACTGCGCAAAGTATCCTTTTTAAAAATAATTACGTTTTGATATATTTATATTAATTTCTAATTAACTCTCACATTACTATAATTAATTGTAGTATAATGTGTATAATAATATAATATTAGAAATTGAGAACGGCAGTAATTAACATCCAATTACAGATATGCAAAAGATGTTACTATGACAGTTCGATACATAGCATTGTCAACGATAGGATTGAGTACCATAGCAGTAGTATTTAGCGGCCTTACTATTTTGAGTGTGAGTTATTTCTATTTTATTTTTCCAGTGTATATACTGGTTAAATATTGTTAAATTAAATAGATTTGTTCGCATAAATATCTTATTGATGATCGTGGAAGCATATGAGCTTTGTATCTAACACGTCTAATAATATATTTACGTAATTAGTGATGAAATTTATGAACATTTATATAAATAGATACTATATTTTAGCACATTACTAAGCACATTACATCATTTATTTAAAAAAAAATGAAAAATTTAATTAGAATTCTGTTTAAACACTAACTTTTTTCTTTCTATTGTAAATGTAATCTAAATTTGGTTTACGTTGCATTACTTGTGTTAAAATATTATTTTACACAGCGACAACCTTTAACGGTAAAAGCTCAATTTTTTTGCGCTGGCGCAACCGCTCTTGTAGAAGTCTTTATCTGCGCATGGCCAGCTGATTATTTATTGCGCACGGTAAGGTACAATAGCACCATAAGAAGGCAAATAAGTAGTTTAATAAAATTGATGTAAAAAGATATAAAAAAAGATATAGATACAAAATGTATATAAATCTCTAAATAAATATATGGATAAACATAATTTCTATATTTAACATAATTTCTATAATTAATAATTGATGTGATCTATAATCAATTTTTATCTCATAGAAAAAAATATACGTATTATATTAATGACTGTTTCTTTATCTTGATTTTAAAGAATGTATAATCTTATGAGATTAAAATATAAAACTTTAATATTTCAGAGCAACGATGTTGGCTATGCTGGATATGAATCGTCATGGTACAGCAAGGAAGTATCTTTACAGAAGAATTTGTTATATATTGTGTCGCGATGTCAACATCCTGTAACTCTAACTGTACCATGTCTGCTACCTGCTCTTTCACTTAATTACTATGCCTCTGTAAGTCGTATGTTAAATTATTCACGGCAATTAATCTGACAATGAGTGATTTAGTGATCAAATATTAATAATCTTGAACATAATAATTTATGAATTTAATTACTTTTTATCATTTTTTTTAACTTATTAATCTTTTATATCTATATGTAAATTCAAAATAAATAATTAGAGATTAAGACATTATTTGATTGAAATTATTTAATAATTAAGATATTCGTGCAGATTTATAGTAATTTTCAATTATTATTATACATTATTGATACTTACGATCAAAACTATATATTTACATGTGGCAGTATTTGTCAACTACGTTTACCTATTTGACAACCTTTCGAGCAATATTTGCTGTCGAGGATGGGCTGCAAATGTAATCTACTGTGTGTATTATACTTTTTTAATGCATAGAAAATTTATTAAGCATCACTGTAAATATTTTAAACTATATCTGCATCTGTGTCAGTAACGCAAAATTAGAAATTAATAATAAAAATGTATTTGCGATTGGTAGAATAACATCATTTTTTTGTTCTTCACTGCATTACTTAATATAATTTATAAATGCATAAACGGACATTTCAAAAATTCTTGTTATCCTAAAATACGGAATATCCCAAAGCACATAGTACCTACAAATTACAAAGAAGGCAGTTTTGCATAAAAAATTAATCAAATTTGTAAAGTAAATTATTTGTTTAGAGAAATTGGAAACTAATGTAAACAAAATGCGAACAAGAGACAAATAAAATTAATTAAAAACAAATAAAATTGCTATATTAAATAATATTAAATTTATTTTTAACTACACACGCATTTATTTTTAACTACACACTGGCGGATCTAACAATTTATCCAATTGTTTAAATAATATTATATACATTATGTACATTTTATGTAATACAGGCACCACAGACGCGCGCTTTGCGCGCGCTATTTAGCTTTAACATTATGCTATTACTATTACACTATTAACTTCTTGATACACAGTATACACACAACAGTCAAAAATACGATGACAGCTGCAAATGAAGTAAGCACAGCGAGAGAACCGAGTATAGTTTTGATCGTAATTGGCATCGCGGAAAAGCGGCAGCAATAAACTTTGAGATATGCGAGTATCGACTTAACATGCCTTTTTTTAGAAAGGATATATCTCGTCTAATTTATTACTTCCTTTTTCTTTCTCTTATAATTTCTGCCACGCGATAGTTCCGCACGCAACCCTCTGCCAGAGAAAAGTACAATTAGCGTTAAAATATAAATGAATGCACTGTAAGTGTAACCTAAGCGTTCAATATACAAGCATTATGTACATCGCACGATTATTCTTTCCTCGAATTCTTGGAGGAGTATTGTATAGTAAAGTGCGAATCGTAATAAGTGCGTTATTTTCTATCTCTAATAGTCTAGTCTGCAAGATTGTTATTATTATGAGAGAGATATTCACGCTAGAAAAGATCATTGTGTTCTTAAAAGTACATCTGACTTTTGCATGTTGTTGGCCACTTCCGATACAAGCTACAAAATTTCAAAAAATTCGCGACAAAATATTTCGGTTGTTATGTTGTTTAAATGGCACTTTGATGTCAATATCATTAATATATACATTAAGCCACAAGTGTGATAGTATGATTCTCGTAATGAAAGAGTGCTGTGAGCTGACCGCTGCTCTGCATATTCCGATACAAATTACATTGTTCACGCTTCAAAGTGATCGTTTACAAGTAAGAGACAATATACATTTATGTTGAATTTATTGCAATTTCAACTTATTTGTATCAGATATCAAGGTATATCAAGCCATAATATAAATCTAGAAAAATTAAGCAATATAGAAATCTAAGAAGAATCTAAATTTGTGTGATATAGTTTTAAAGAATCTTTTTTATTGCAATCTCTCTTTCAATCTCTTATCACTTCATTTTTAATATTATAGACATTTAAAAAACAATTTTAATACCAAGAGATATGTGTAAACATATGCAGAGTGCGGAAGAACTAGAAATACAAATTTCTAGGGGTGATAGAGGGGATTGGAACAAACGTTTTTCCTTATACAATGATAGTCGGAATTCGAAATTGCTTCCTTTTTCCTAGATGTACTGCGTTAGGAGCATACCTTTACAAAAGGAAAAAAAAAACTTTTACTTACCTTTTTAAAACTGTCACATGTAATTGTACACACAGCGTCATAAATGCTTTTCCACTTGAAGATAACCGGATCAAATAAAACGTTTTGGTATAGCCGTTTTCCAATCGTCACCCTTCATTCAGTGCCTAAGCAAAAAGGAAGCATTTCCGACTACCACTTTATAAGCAAAACACGTTTGTTCCAGTCCCCTCTATCGTTCTTAGATGTTTGTAACTTTAGTTTTTCCGCGTACCTTGTATATACATTTATTTATATTTACATATTTATTTACTCATAATTCAGTATTAAATTATATATAAAAATATTATTCTACACACTTAAAATCTATGTCTATAAATTCTATAACATAATATAAAAATATTATACATATACAATTTTTTAGAATTAGTCTTGCTTGTACATTTTAACAAGCAAAAAAAAGAATATATATATCAAGCTTTGCACAAATATAGAGTAACTTAATATACACATCGTAAATTAATATAATTTTAATTAATATAAAATTATCAACAATTACATATAAAATTATCCGTAGCCAAATCACTATAGACACTAAATTATCTGACATCATGAAATCTTGGCCGGTTTTTTTTTCAGATCTTCTGATCTACTCTTATTATTATTTACATCAAAATATATTTTATGACATTAAAATTCTTTAGGCGAAAGGAACAACTAAGAAATGGACTAGTATGTGAAATTTGGTAAATCTTTTTGTTTTGTTTGTACGTCAAAGTGTTTAGAATTGCAACATCTTTCAACTTTTTCGAATTTATTAAGAAGGTAATTTTATCGTTTTTCAAATCTTATAAAGTACATGTAAAAAAAGTTAAACAAAACCTTCACTTAATTGATTCCACTATCAATTTTATTACCGTTCACTATCACCGTTTATAAACTTTTCTCTGTTTTTACCTGTTCATGTTTCTTATTTTAAAAAAATGTTATTTAGCAAAATTGAATTGTTTTAATAATCGCACCTAAAAAGAAATTTATTTTTCAATAACCTATCCTTTCTTAAATGCACTCTTTTATAAATATTACGAAAGAAGCAATAATATCTGCTACATATTTACTATTTTATATCATACATTATACACATAGAAAACTTATCTGTAACAATAATAATTACTTGTTTTAATCAAACTATACTTTACATTTGTGCAAAGTTTAATTTGCCAAGAACTTAAAAAAATTACAAATAAAATATGTAGGTATACCGAAAATATTGCTATTTTAATCAATATATAATATGTAACTGATATATATGTGAAAGCACCTTTGAATCTCATTAATCTCGTTAATGAAAGATTATATAATACATTTATACAGACAATAATATGTGAAATGGAAGATTATATCGAGAAAGCAAAATTAGAAGAAAAGAATATATATCAGCGATATATTAACAAATCCAAATTATTTTACGCTACGACAATGTGCTTGATAACCGTAACCGAAATCACAGTGCTCTTCGGACCATTATTGCTGTCCCAACCCTTTCCAATTGAAGTAGAGTATCCATTCGATGTGAACAAACAACCGCTGAAGACTATCATCTACCTGCATCACGCAATGGTTATATATCAAGTAGGTGTGCAAGTATGTGGCAATATATTCGTAGCTCTTCTGCTTTGGTTCGTGGCAGCAAGATTCGAAATCCTGTCCCAGAAATTTCAAAAGATTACAAGCATCTCAGAATTCATAATCTGCGTACAGCTGCATCAGCGACTATTACGGTAATTAATATATTACTGCGCAAAGTATCCTATTTGAAAATAATTACGTATTTTGATATATTTATATTATTTCTAATTAACTCGCACATTACTATAATTAATTGTAGTAGAATGTGTATAATAATATAATATTAGAAATTGAGAACGGCAGTAATTAACATCCAATTACAGATATGCAAAAGATGTTACTATGACAGTTCGATACATAGCATTGTCAACGATAGGAATCAGTACCATAGGAGTGGTACTTAGCGGCCTTACTATTTTGAGTGTGAGTTATTTCTATTTTATTTTTCCAGTGTATATACTGGTTAAATATTGTTAAATTAAATAGATTTGTTCGCATAAATATCTTATTGATGATCGCAGAAGCATATGAGCTTTGTATCACAAACACGTCTAATAATATATTTACGTAATTAGTGATGAAATTTATAAACATTTATATAAAGATACTATATTTTAGCACATTACTGAGCACATTACATCATTCATTTAAAAAAAAAAAAAATGAAAAATTTAATTAGAATTCTGTTTAAACACTAACTTTTTTCTTTCTATTGTAAATGTAATCTAAATTTGGTTTACGTTGCATTACTTGTGTTAAAATATTATTTTACACAGCGACAACCTTTAACGGTAAAAGCTCAATTTTTTGGCATTGGCGCATCCGCTCTTGTAGAAGTCTTTATCTGCGCATGGCCAGCTGATTATTTATTGCGCACGGTAAGGTACAGTAGCACCATAAGAAAAGGCAAAAAAGTAGTTTAATAAAATTTATGTAAAAAGATATCAAAAAATATATAGATACAAAATGTATAAAAATCTCTGAATAAATATATGGATAAACATAATTTCTATATTTAACATAATTTCTATAATTAATAATTGATGTGATCTATAATCATTTTTAACAAATAAAATTGCTATATTAAATAATATTATATACATTATGTAGATTTTATGTAATATTGTAGATAGATATTGTGAATATCAACTTTAATAGTCGAAGCAAAAGATATAATTAATCGAGTAAGTGTATACGTGGAGACGTCGGATATATGCATTGTGCAGTTTGAAGTTTCTTCACAATGACGACTCCGTGTTGTATACATAATAGATCAAGTTGGCTTAGTCTGTGTCACTTATAATAGATAAATATTTACAATGTGTACAGATAAGATATGAATTTCGCTACGGCGAATATTTTCGAAACACAGAATAAGTTTCAAATTGTTTCAGCCGCCTTACGGCGCGAAGGCAAAAATTTATCTACGCTATAAAGTGAAATGGTCACAACTAAAAAGACGAAATTGATTGCGCATAACACAAAATGTTGAGACAAAAACATATATACTGTTTTTAACGTGTATTTTGCATTTTTTTATTAATTTTAACGCAATTTTTCAAAGCATAGAAACTAGAATGCATTTGCTACAATTATAAAAAGCTATATAATATCAGTTAATCGGCCAACGGTTAGGCTCACTTGTAAACCTAGCCGACGCGGATTCTCCTATCGAGATCGTTCATGGTCCCTCGCGGCGCCTAGCGGACACGCATGGAGCTTGCGCGAGCTTCAAGCTTGCAGCTGAATGCTCGCGAAAAAGCGTGCTCGCCTGTGGCGCAGCTGACTAATGTTGCTCATGTGGTGGCCGGACTGCCGTTCGATAGAGGCGCACGCAGCCGCCACACACGTATGTATAACTGGCTAATTCGTAGTTATTTTTCTCGAAAATGAAGCTTTTAATGAAAACAATTTAATCTAGATTTTTTAAATTTTATATGTATACCTATAGTCACTTTCTTTTGGCATGTATGCACTTCTTATTTTATTAGAACTTTATTAGAACATTATGTAAGTAAAAATAGTTAAGAAACCGTGATATATGTTATATATTAGGAATTTTATTTTATTATATAAAGCTTAGAGTATATAATAATAATTATTCAATATATGTATAACATTAATATTTTAATTTAATATAATACATGCTAACAAAAAACATGAAATTTTCCTATTTCCTTGTCATTGATTTTCCTGTTGAAAAATTATTAAACAATAAATACACAGAGATTTAACAAACGTTACTTTGAATTAAGGACTATTGTGATACAAATAGAATTTACGCAATATCGCAAAGTAAACTTGATGGCTTTATCCATTAATAAAGTAATAAAGCGAAACAGATGTCGTGAATACACGCCTTCGTTCTCATCAAAATGATTATTTTATTAAATGACATAAGTAATGATTTTACGTGTCTAATATAACCTACATGATATGGGATGCGAGGCTAGTTTTTTCTCAATCCTCCGTGAAAGTCATACTGTGTTTATTTAGTTGTGCAATTATTTTTGTTTTAGCAGTAATTTGCGAATATGTTATCGGTATAAATTAATATCGTCATATTTTTATATATTAAAATAAAATATGTAATGATAATTGTGTAAACATATCAATAACTTATTAATTTACAGTTCATTTACAAGTTAAAGGAAGAAACAGTGCAAACTTAATACTTCACAAATGAATATTTTCATGAATTACGACAGGGTGTTACACGCGATACGTGTATGGGGGACATTTACTGCCATTTGGCCATTAAATTTTAAAGCTGGGAAACTTAAAACTTTCATTTATACAATTTTTTGGTGTATTTGCATAGTGAATATGACAAATCAATGTTTCTTATATATTAAGAGCATGTTTCCCTTCGATCGGACAAATTTCTTTAATACGATGAAAACAGTGGTGGAGTTGGTATTCAGTGCAGAAGCAGTTTTTAATCTTTTCTACTGTAGAATACGAAAACAACAATTACAGGTTAATACTGCAGTATTATTGCGTGCAGTATAATTATTAATTTATTTATTAAAATTAATTTATACTAAATTAAAACTCAGACGAAATTAGTGATAATATGTTTTATTAAATTGTTGAGAGAAAATACAAAACAAAATTATTATTTTTAATTTTAATAGTATTTTTTGTATATTGTATCAAGGGGAGAAAGCTGCGTTTTTCAGACGAGTGTGAAGTTTGCCGCCCGAGCCAAAGCTCGAAGGCGAGGGCGACAATCACACGAGTCTGAAAAAGCTTTCGACCCGTGGTGCACACGATATTTTTCACAACACCTTCACGGAAATGTTCGACTTTTAAATACCTGTATAGAGTCAGGTGAAAGTGATCAATTTTCACGCCGGGTCTACTTTTTTCTCTAGGGAAGAAAATTGATACTTTCTGCCCGCTATATACAGGGCTAACGGGGCAGAAAGTATCAATTTTCTTTCCTAGGAAGGAAAGTAAGCCCTGGCATGAAATTGGCCACTTTCGCCCCTCTCTACAAGCATGGAAAGTCGAACTTTCCGTCAAGGTGTTGTGAAAATTGTACATACACTGTTGAAAACAGAGGTTCTGTGTGTTAAAAAAAGTCCTTGTTAAAATTTTTGTGTAAAATAATCAACACATACGTGTGTAGATTTAACATATGCCTGCTATGTTAATTGAATTTTACAAATTCAAAATGTAAAATAATTAAAATAACTTAAAAAATATGTTAAAGTAACACAATTTGAACGTATTTATTAAATGTGTTAAACTTTACAGAAATAGAGTGTTGATTTTATCTTACAATCTCAACTTCAACATAAAAGTTATGTTAATTGTACACATAATTAACTTTAAATTACGATCAGAATTACATTTCCTTTCTGTTAAAATATTTTAACATAATATCAGTGTTACCACTTAACACATCCATATTATGTTAAATTAACACAAAAATTTGAGTGGACCGTTTTGGACATGTGATTTATGTTATATTTAACACAAATTTTTCAACAGTGTATATATTTTTAAGTATAGTTTTCTCTCTCACCTTTAAATTAAGAAATTGCGTTTTTTTAATATGAATATTCATGTTATTGCGTTCAAACAATAACATATAAATTGCATGTTTTACACATATATAGCAATATAATCCTTCGTTCCAATACTCATTTCTTGCTTATTGATTTATACAAATTACCTTACATAAATTTGTTTGCCGAATTTATTGTATCTTATTGTTATAACATAATGTAAAACCAATTCAAATGGTCTTGCAGAAATTATTATTTGACATCGAGCAATGTGTTCGAATATGGACGCCTTATGAAAAAACTATGAGGGAAAAATTCATGCGTAATACGTGTGCAGTATACATTTCTTTAGCAATGATATATATTACTGGCGCATTGATATTTGTTCTTACGCCAGTAATAACAGGTAGATCTTTGCCACTAAACGTCGTGTATCCTTTCCCAATATCCGAGTTTTGGATTTACTGTGTGGCTTACGGAATGAACCTGTTTTCCGTTTCACAATGTTCGATTACTATAGTTGTCGACATGGTGGTAATCGCTGTATTGTGGCAAGCTGTCTTCAAATTTAAATTGTTAGGCATACAGATGCGTTCTGTGGTTACTGCCGATAAACTTCGAGCCTGCATCATAACATATCAAAATATTTTCAAGTACGTTTTGATAACATTTTACAATATCTTTCTAAATGTTTTGTTGGAGTAATTGCAATTATAAGATCTCACATTATTTAACCACTTGAAATAACTATTCTCTTAACAATTGCTCTTGACAACAAGAAAATGGAAACTGATTTATATCGACTTTTTTGAGATTTCAAACTTTTTCAATGTTTTTTTTAAATTAATTAATAGCATTTTTTTTTAGCTTTTATACACGTATGTAGATATCTATTAGATATCTGTTATTATAAATATTTCAAGTGATTAAATTAGATAGAATTATGCAGTGTTAAATTAAAGTAATATAATTATTTCATAATATAAGCATGATATTTTTCACGATTCTTTAATTTATTTAGCTACGTACGGGAAATTGATTATACTATTAATTATATACTCCTCAAATTGACGATTTCTACTTCGGCTTACGTAATCAGTAGTGGTCTGCTAATTTTAAACGTGAGTATTTGGTATGTTCGGATTAATACTTTCAGAGCTTATCATAAATAATACGAAAAACTACATAAAATGGTTTCTATTATTCTTTAGCACTATAATTATTTCGATTTATTTGTTCTATATCAAAGCAATTGTTGCATCAAAATTTTTATTAATCCCAGATTTTCAATTTTTTTAAAGTTAAATTGCGTTGATTAGTTAATATAGAGTAACCGCTAGCTGCAACTTAAGAAATGTTTGCAATTTAAATTTGCATTAAAATGTATATTTTAATTATATAAAACATATAATATATCGGAAGTTCATATTGTTATAATGTCGCATAAATTACAGAACGCACCTTTGGTGGAAATTAGTGTATTTCTTATGATCACTTCTATTTCGATTTGGAGGCTCTTTGTCTGTTGCTGGTCGGTACAGGCAGTGACTGACATGGTTAGTCCTTTGATTATATGTGACAGCAATTATACTAATTAAAGAAATATTTTTATATTTTTTATACAAAAAATGTATTTGTACGAAAAAATTGTAATGATAAACCGTTATGCATCACGTTTAATTAAATGTAATATTTTCACATCAAGCAAATAATACTTAAAAAAAATGCTTTAATGAAGTTTACATTCGATGCTAGAATATATATTATGATATTTTATCTGTTTACAGTCTTACAACATATCTTGGCAAATTTATGATTCTCCATGGACAAATGCATCACCGAACGTACGCCAAACAATTTTAATGATTGTTCAAAGATGTCAGAAACCAATTGCAGTTAGCGGGTCCAAATTCATACCTGAAATTTCCATAAAATTTTGCGGAAAAGTAAGCATGAATTAATATTGTTTATGATATCTATTAATGCATGTTTGTCGCTTTTTTTGTTATTGAAATATAAAATGTTATTTATATTTATAGGTGCTTTCCACTACGTTTTCATATTTTATGGCATTGCGAACGATATTACGATAAATTTGGATATTTCATGTACATGATTTATTAATAGCGTATAATGGCCTTCATTTATAATACATAAAATTAAAAGAAAAAACCTCGTAATCTTAATAATTAAAAAACTTTTAATTAATAATAAAGCTGGATACACATCATGTCCAGTTCGAAATTAAACATTTAAAATGTATTTAAAAAGTCGATGTATATGTATTGTTAAATGTACTTAATAAACATACATAACAAAAAATTAATTCTTCTTATTAATTTATAACTTTTTACCACTAAATTTTTCCTTATTTTTATTCCTGTCAGGGTCATGTAACCCCTTAATATATAATAAAAATATACATAAATGACTTTTTCTAGTTTATTATATAATTTTCTCTTTTAGTAAGTGAGTCTGAAGTGAGTATGAAAAATATGAAAAACACGTTAAATGAAAAGTTAAATTAATATTGTTTTCCATTGAGAACTATTCGAATTAATGTATCCCAATGAAGCAAATCTAATACGGTCGAAGTCCATTAATAAGATAATCGTAACAGCATAACAGCTGTCGTGAATACACGCTTAGCTTCTTATACGTTACAAGTAATGATGTCATTAAGTAACATCGAGGATAATCTAATCCTTTAATGCGATCTATAAGTATAATATAAAGATACTGTATTTTATACTGTCAATGCATTACATGAATCGTATGTCATGTACATTTTATTGCGTTATTTCTCATTTATCAACGATAATATTCTTTTTCCTTATCTCCCTCATTTTCTAAAAGATTATAATTCACGTTATAGACAGTTATTTCTCTCAACGTACCCTCAACAATTACACGCAGGTTACACAAGGCATAAATGGTTCTCATAATAATTCAAGATAGAAATGTAAGCCGGACTATAGAACTACACGCTGCGCCGAGGGGTAAAATACACACACGCTAATAGTATAATTTAATATTCCACGCGACTGCACCTAAACTCAAAAGAGAAGAAAACGAACAGAAGAAATAATAAACGCCATAATATTCCACCTGAGAGATACATTGTGTTGCCAATGCGTACAATCTCGTATCAGCTAGGAATTTCTACCCTCGTTGCAAGAAATTCTTCGTAAAATTGCAAGGAAAATGCAAGAATAGTAACGGTTGAGACACGTCTGTAAAAAGAAGAGAAAGTGCGGCGATTCTCTGCATACAACATGAAAACCGCACCGACGTTAGACAGAGTCATTGCTTTTCTGAAAAGGTGGACTTATTATTTGCTTGTTGCTGGCCTCTACCGCGAACAGCCACAAAGTTTCAAATTATTCGTGATAGAATATTTCGATATATCTGTCAATGGTGAATGGTGCACTTATAATTACAGAATTGATATATTCAATTAGTAATCATTTAGACAATGTTTTCCTGATTATGCAATTAGCTTGTGCCTTGGGGATTGTTTGTGAAGTTCCATTGCAGATATATTCATTTACGCAACAGCACGATCGTCTGCAAGTAAGACAAATAATTATTATTTTGATACATAGACCAATAACACAACAGCGACACACACACACACACACACAAAATGTTATTTTCTAGTGAACAATACTTAAGCCTATATTTAAATTTTTTACAAAATTTTATACAAGATTTTTTAAAGGACTTCAGATATTAGTCTGGCATGTATCTTTTATATTTTCAGTCTCTCTCTTTATAAAATGGATATAATACTATCGTTCAATTTACGCTCCATATGTCGTAACTTTAAAACATTTTCTTTTAAATTATAATTAACTGTTGAAAAGTCATAATATATTTAAATATGTTAATGTATATTTTTTCGTAATATTAAAGTTATTGTTAACAATAGAGTGTGCAAATATTTTATTATATGATAATCTACTTAAAAACCATTCAAAAACTAATATTGAAATATATAAACTATCTCTTAGACTGTCAAGATTTCTAATATTTAGAAATAGTTTCTTAAATTAGAATTAGAAATTAGAGAATAAATACGTTTCTAACGTAAAAATATTTTCCTGAAAAAATATTATTATATATAGTTGAATTTAACATTTTAAATGTTGTTTAATTCTTATATAATAATATATCCATAAAATTATTATACTGTATTTTATACTTAGGAGCCTATTCTGTTAACGTTAACGATATCGTTACGTGCTTTGCACAACTTTTCTCTATATGATATATATATATTATATCTGCGCAAAGCACGTAATGAAAGTCATTAACGTTTACAGAATAGGCCCCTATTAAGATTTACCAATATTAGAACCCGTATCTCATAGATATGTTATAGTATCATATTTCCTACTATGATTCCAGTAGACATCAACGAATTTCTCTGACAGTAAATTAAAAATTGTGAGTAGATTGAAATAAATGACAAGGAAGAAGAACAAGCAATTTAGAATCTATTAGATATAAAAAATTATTTTATTCTTAATTGTTATAGACATGGAAGAAACAGATTTTCAGCCAGTAATATCTGGTTTGCTTACATAAACATAAAATAAACAATATTCTCCTCGCACGATATTAAACCACGCGATGTAACATTTAAGTTGCGTAAATTAAATTAAATCTTAATAAATTTACAGAATGTTAATTTGCGAGATGGAAGATTATTATAGACAAGCAAACGCTGAAAAAAAGGATATATTTCAACAATATATTAACAAATATATTTTATTGTATGGAACTACATTGGCATTAACTGCTGCATCTCTGGTTGGTTCGCTAGTGGTGCCATTAATTCGGTCCCGCATGTTTCCGCTAGAAATAGAGTATCCATTCCGCGTTGACTATATCAACCGATGACGACGATGATCTATTTTCATCAAGCACTCGGTATGTATCAAGTTTATTGTCAAGTGAGCGCTAATGTTTTCCTCGCTCTTCTATTGTGGTTTATAACGGCTCGCTTTGAGATCTTGACGAACAAATTTTGCACAGTCACTAATTATTCTGATTGGAAAACATGCATACAAAAGCATCAAGAAACTCTAAGGTATGTCAAAAATACAGATTAGCATTGGAGCCAATCAATTAATTGCATAAAAATGAATTTTTTATCATGATCACTAGTCTATTTGCAATTCTAATCTCAAAGTTTACTATTTTTCTTTTCTATTTTTATCTTAAATAAAAATTGCGCCCTTCTAATTCTTATAATTATTAATATAAAATTATTATATTTCCTGGCAATATTTATCTTATTATATGAGTTAATCACAAAAATCTTATAAATTATAATAAATTTTACAGATATGCGAAAGAAATGAGTAATTCTCTATCGCGCATGTAGTGCATGTTATCATCGCTTGGTGTTAGTACTGCAGCGCTGGTATTTGGTGGCGTTACGTTCCTCAGTGTGTGTATATCTACACTATTTAGCACAATATATTTATTAAACAACACTATTATATAATTTCTGCTTGCATTTCTAAAATATTTTGAATACCGATTTCCGCCATCTGTAAAAATTCAGTATATAATCGTATGTTCTACTTCATTGGCGAAAGTACTTCTATGCGCATGGTCGGCTGACCATCTAATAAGAACAGTACGTCTGAACAGAAAAAAAGTATCTAAAACTGAATATTATATCTGTTAAAATATTATATATATTTCTTTTAAACATATATTTCAGAGCTCTAACATTGCTGAGGCAGCCTATAATTCATTATGGTATGATCAAAGTATCGAATCGCGAAAGATTATGTTATACACTTTGCTCCGATGCCAACGAGCTGTAGTTATATCCGTTCCCGACTTATTAAAAGCTTTAACCTTTCAGCATTATGCTTCTGGTCCAGAGATCGAGATCGCGCACTTAATAGCAGCTCATTCATAACAAGCGACATTCCTAATAAGTGATTCAAATTCCACTTAAAAAAAAAAAACACCAATTATAATGCACCGTATTTGCGAAACCAATCGTCAAACATGCGTATGAAGCAACGGCTCGAAAGAAACTATTCTTACAATCTTATGGCACAATGTCCGACCTTCCTTCGTCGATATTGATCTTCTCGGAAATTTTTTCCGAATAACTGACTCATAGCATAGCTTTAAATTCGAAACTCCAACGTGGCGGGAACACAGCATTATCCCCAGTTTTGCTACATCTATAGCCTGTTGCACCGTCCCACCTATTTCTATAATGCAGAACTTGAAATCTTCCGCTTTCTCAAAATTACGGCATACAAAGGTTGCGTGAGCGGAGCGTGGTGGTGAAATCAAATATTCCTAGACTGTTGTATATCATTTCAGTGAACCATATGTTAGGTACTTCCTGCATACTTACCTCCTATCACGGCAAGGATGTGCATGGATAAAATTATCATGTAGCGTACGGAAGAATGCTACTGCGCGTTGAAACTCTATAAGCTAAAACACCTTACTGCAGTTTGCAAAAAAAACTACGTTACATAGGATAAAAGGCAAATTAAAATAATGCATAGTTCCTTTGCAATACCCAGGAAATAGAAAGATAGTACGTATAACGTATCCGGGAAATCGTAGAGAAATATTTTTCAATCCATTTCAAACTTTCTTACGATATCCAGACTTACAGTAGTACCCTAGATACATAATACATTCTGAAAATTATAGAGAAATTTCTTACTCCACATGGATATACCCTCTTCTAACACTTTTGCAGACAGAAAGCGTTACTGCTTATTGAATTCAAACACGAAAAGTTTTCCGTCTCTCGGATACATCATGAGTATATGCTTCATGATAATTTTAGTTAGGTATACCCCATGCGAAACGAAAAAATCCAGGAATATACGTTCTCTTACGGTAACACCCCTTTGCTATACACCCTTTCATCGTGAAATTGAAGCAAATACGTGGATCATTTATTATGTAGCGACTCGCGAAAGAGCTGCAACATTTTATTTCCCATATTATCGACTTGCAATACGTCAACATACGTAGCACAAAGCAGTCATGCGAAGAAAGGTGATGCTAGAGGAAGTAATCTCGGTCGTAAAGTTAAGTTTGTTCCCTATTTGGTGTTGGCCTCAGCCACAAGATGCGACGCAGTTTAAGTTGTTCTGTGTGAAACTGCATCACTGTTTATGCATAATTATAAAGTTGGCCTTAGCATTATCGTTGATATACACTATCACAAATCATTTTGACGATCCTGAAATCATAGTAAACCTTGCTGTTCTAACAAGCGCTCTTATTCACGGCAGTTTTAACTTCTTTTTCCACATGGTTAATCACCATCACTTACAGGTAATTAATATTTATCTATAACATTGAAAAATAATGTTTTAAATAATTTAAAAAATAACATTTATAATATTTATAGAAAAATGACATTTTTATACAACATTGGAAAATCAACATACAAATTAATTAAAGACTCATGTTTTATTACTGTATATATGTATATTCTCTATGTCAATAATTATTTTTCATAAATATTTATTATAGAATGTTACTTTCGAAATGGTACATTTTAGCGGTTTAATAAAACCACACGAAGAAGTTTTGATTCAACGATACATTGACAAATGTATGGTGTACCATGGTGGATCTATATTTATTTTTTACTTCATTACGTTCGGTCAGATCGCATTGCCTTTTCTAACGCAACAGCCATTTCCAATATTAGCAGAATATCCATTTGATGTGTCTTATCAACCGCTATTTACAATAATCTATATACATCAATCTGCGGCCGCAATACTGGTAACAGGACAACTATGTACGAATGTTTTTATGGCTCTATTGCTCTGGTTTGCATCGGCAAAATTTGAAATACTGAGTGAGGAGCTGGGGAAAGCTACAAATATCCGTCAATTGTACAAATGTATTAAAAAACATCAAGAATTACTCGAGTAAATATTGCAACTCTTACTGTATATGAGAATGATCTAGTTAAAAAAAATTATAATTTACATAAATTTTGACGCGTTATGGATTTAGGTATGCAACGGAAGTTGCTCTTGTTGCTCGTCCTTTTGCATTTACATCTATATGTTGTAGCATGACTAGCATAATATCAACTTTTCTCGTGCTCGTTACGGTAAGTGCATGATGTAACACGTATTATACAACTCTAGTATTCGTCTATTTTCTACTAATTTTATGCACAAATATATAAATATCACAATCATCAAATACACATAAAAAATCGAGGATAGTCTGGATATTACGTATACAATATATATATATATATATATATATATATATATATATATATATCATTGTATCGTTATATCCTTCATGTACTTATAAGAATGAAAATAATATTGATTGCATCAGAAAATTGTAATGTAAGAATGTCAATATGGAAATAATATTGTATATATATTAATTTATTTAAATAGAAACAACCTATATTAATGATACTTCAGTTTATGGCAATGTCTCTAGCATGTATAACAGAAGTATTTATGTATACTTGGGCAGCAGACCATTTGATTTTTATGGTATATTATTTTTATCATTTAAATTTGTTCTATTATAATTAATTTCATTTTTTTATGTTTATTACTTTTTCCAGTCCCAAAACGTTGCACAAGCAGCATTCAATATTCTCGAAAACAATCATTTAATAAATTTAACTGAGATATGGAAATGTCTGCAAATTATTATAATGAGAAGTCAAAAGCCAATAAAGATTTCAATATCTTGCTTTCTGCCCACGTTATCTCTCAATTACTTTACATCGGTAAGATCAAGTTTCAAATTGGTTAAAAAAAATTGATTAATGAATATCAACATATTATATTAATTACTTGGCGTCATTACTCATTATTCTATTTATATACCTTTACAAAATTTATCAATATACAGGATGTCCAGTAATTACCGTGTCACCTTTCCTTAGCTTAGCAGATAAATAAAGTTAAACTGAATAGAAAAGTTTTTCATTGTTCTGTGAGTTTCGCAATAATTAATGAGAAAGTAATTAATAAAGATTTGCGAATTATTGTGCGTTCGTGCGATTCGACGAGAATAGGCAGTCCAGCGATGACGGTTGCTTGGCACGTGACGAGGCATTGTATTGGTAGGAGCGCTCTACAAACAACAATGGCTATGTGCGTAATGCTAGACTCCTATAACCATTGTTGATCATAGAGCGCTTTTACCAATGCAACGCCTCGCCGCACACCAAGCAACTACGATGGGCTGCCTCTTCTCGTCGAATCGCACAAACGCAAACTGATTCGCAAATTTTTATTAATTAATTTCTCATCAATTATTGAAAAACTTATAAAACAGTAAAAAACTTTTCTATTTAGTTCAGCCTGTTCTACATGTATGTATAATTACATATCTCATTTTTTATATTATTTTTAAAAACATACGGATAAAATTCAAATTCAGTTAAACCCACTTATTCTTTATCCGTTATTTTTTCTTTTTTCCACCTCTCTTCTAGCGTTTCTCACTATTTCCATTTACGTTACAACTTATCTATGCTTTTTTATTTCATGTAGTTAGATAGTCACACAAATATAAAGTGAGCGGGATAATATAAAAAAGGGTAAATAGTATAAAAACAGAGAATAAAAGGTGTTTGAGTTTGATTGTATATCTTCTAACAAAGCTATCTCATAAACAATTTTCAATCTTTTACATATACCTGGTATGTTATTTTAATATTGTAATAATAGTAAAACATTGATATATATATATACATATATATATATATATATATATATATATATATATAAAGTGGCATCCAAAAAGAAAGAAAAATTAATTTTAAATTATTATTTTAAAATGCATAAACAATAATCACATAATTATAATCGTTTGTGTATTATTAAAAATTTACATTTTTATTAATATAAAGAAAAACTTTATTGTTACAGTACCTTTCGACTATACTCTCCTACTTCACAACACTGCGAGTGATGATGAACAATGATAATAATTAAATATAAACTGCGTATTGCATATTATAATCTGAATATTTGCTTTATACAATTAATGTGTGCACAAAACAAAGCTCTTGAGGTGCGTTGCATAGTTGCTAATTATAAAAAATATTATTTTTTATTAGTATAAAGAAGAATGTAACTATATTTATTGTTGTATGTTACAGTATCTCATTGCTATATTCTTTTATTTCACAACACTGCGAGTAATAACAGACGATGATAAAAGTTAAAAGTAAATTCAATAATTAAAAATTACTCTTTTACGTTGTCTGAGGTATGCTTCTGATTCTTTGAAGAATAAATAAATAATATTAAATATATAATGAATAGAATGAATGAGTTCTTTCTACACATGCCAAAATCGAGATAGCTCTCAAGAAGTTTCAGAGTTTGCTATTTAGTTTGGATAAATCAAATGCATAGCAACGCGAATGCGAATGCTTATTTCACGATTAGTTCAAATTTACAGTTGAACAACAACTGTAGCATCGTTGAGTTCGTGTTTCGAAGCAATCTGTTACGTCCATACTCTACCATCAAGTGAATATGCGTGTCTTTTAAGTAATCTCAATATCTACTATTACGGCGTTAGCCCGTCAATTAATTTGTATCTCCAAGCATATATGTTTGTCTTCCCTCACCTACGTCAAACGATAAATCATAAACAGCCAAAAGTTATTTCTTTATGGTTGTCTTTTTTTCCATGTTCCAAATTCTTCGAAAACCTTAGCATAATACAAAAAATTATCTTGCCTCGTAATAATTACACAATCTTTTAAAAAGTCCATACTTTTTATATGTATGTATATATTGATATAGTAAAGAAAAATAAAGTTATGTGGTCGTTACAAAATGACAAAAAATCGAGATCCTCTGTCTAATTTAATTTTTATTGAAGTACTGACGCTATTCGACGAACTTCAGTAAGTATATGACACTTATTCTTTTTATTTTGTCTCTACTATGAATAGTAAAATTAGCACAATGTGAAGGGATAAATAGCTGCATCATTATAATAATCACAAACGAAATTTCAAAATTAACAATGTATATATTTGTCACTCATCAGATATAAGTTAAGTATTCAGTTTCTAAGTGTCAAATGAATGAATAGTGATAATTAATATTAAATATATCATGCACAATAACTTAAATTTTATATCACGTACATTCAGCATTAAGTTTTCATAATAGCGTAACATTATAATTTATCATTATAATATCATAGAAATAAAGTAAGCAATTCTCGTGCTTTTAAAAAGAAACAACTTTCACTAAAGTATAATTAGTTTTAATATTAATATCATATTTTTCTTACGTAAATGTATTTTGTTTGTTATCTTTAGTTCCGCTATTACTTTGGCAGCCTACAACAGTATTATTGCAGACGCGTGTATTACTGTTTTATAAATTTTAATACAAAATCGGCGGATAACATTAGCCTCGCCGTTTATGTAATATTAACGTTTAAATGGTTTTTCTTTTCTTTTTCTTTTTAATTGATTGAGGAAGACTCTGTGGAGCTCAAAACATTCCTTTCTATACGATATGTACTGAGATATTAAACTATCTTAATTTATGATATGTACCATCTCTCTATTCACAATTAACACAGCAATCCGAGTCTACGTTTCATTTAGACGATCCTTATAGAACTCACTACATTTCAATCTGGTTACATTATGAGTTATGTGTTATGTACTTGAATTCATGTAGGCTCTTAGCGAAGTTTTATCTATTTTTATTTACTCCTATAATATTAATCCTATTATAGGGGGTTGCTGTGTTTATTATAGCTTATAGCTTGTTGAACCGTTTTACCTATTTCTGTAGTGCAGAACCTTTTCCTATTATTATCCATCATTTCTCTATTATTAAATCCTCCCTCTCTTCTCAAAATTACAACGTACGAATGTTGCGTGAGCGTGAAATTTATTTCTAACACTGTTATATATCATTTCAGTGAAACATGTGTTACTTCCTACATCAATACTTATTTCCTTTCGCCGGAATATTCCTCGATGAAATTACTACGTAGCGTACAATGAAAAATGCTACTACGTGTTGAAAGTTGATAAGTTCGAACCCTTTATCACACAATATTTATGATGGCGTACACAACAAAAGACTACGTATACGATAATGGACAAATGATACTGTCAGCAGGTATTTTTCTCATAATACCTATTAAAATATGTATAAATACGCTGGAAACATATCTTCAGAAAATCATACTGAGATCTTACCATGCGTGCATTTCTAATTCTTTTGCAGGGAGAGAACGTTACCGCTTATTAAATTCAAACACGCAAACCGATCCCATGCGGAAAAACGCAGGAATATACGTTCTCTTACAAAACGGTAACGCCCCTTTGCTACACCCTTTCATCGTGAAATTGAAGCAAATACGTGGATCATTTATTATGTAACGGCTCGCGAAAGAGCTGCTACATTTCATTTTCCATATTATCGACTTGCAATACACCAACGTCATACGTAGCACATTGCAGTCATGCAAAGAAAAGTGATGCTAAAGGAAGTGATCGCTGTCGTAAAGTTAAGTTTGTTCCCTATTTGGTGTTGGCCTCAGCCACAAGATGCGACACAGTTTAAGATGTTCTGTGTAAAACTGCATCACTGGTTGAGCATAATTATAGAGATAACCGTGGCAATACCGTTGATATACACTATAAATCATCATCTTGACGACCCTGAAATGCTTGTCAATCTAATTCCTTTAACAAGCGGCATTATTCATACCAGTCTTAACTTCATTTATTATATGGTTAATCACCATCATATACAGGTAATTAACATTTGTTTGTTTAAAATTTTTAAATCCACGTGCAAATTAATTCAAAATTAATTTAAGACTTGGAATTTTATTGCTAGATATATCCTGTATAACAATAACAAATATGTCAAGTAATTATTTGCAGAATGTTACTTATAAAATGGTAAATTTTAACGGCTTGATGAAACCACATGAAGAAATTGTGATTCAACGATACGTTGACAAATGTATTGTGTTGCATGGTGGAACTATGTTTAGGTTTTACTTCTTTACGTTCATAACGGTCACACTGCCTTTTCTAACGCAGCAGAAATTTCCAACATTAGCCGAATATCCATTTGATGTGTATCATGAACCACTGAAAACAATAATCTATATACATCAAGCTGTAACCGGAGTACTGATAGCAGGACAACTATGTACGAATGTTTTTATAGCTCTACTGCTCTGGTTTGCAACGGCAAGATTTGAGATATTCACTGAAGAGCTGGAGAAAGTTGCAAATGTCTATCAATTGTTCGAATGTATTAGAAAACATCAAGAATTAATCAAGTACGTAACACAATCCTTCTTTTATACGGGAATAATCTAGTTTAGGGGACCACACACAACCTCTATGACCCGCAGGCCGGATTCGACCTCCGTAAAGTTTTATCCGGCCTGCCAAAGAATTTCGACGTTATACATATAGAGGGTGAGTTTTATTTCATGTGCTAATTATCTCCGCCAATTATCTCAGAAAATATTGGTTTATTGGATAAGTGTTTCAGAGAAAAGTTGGAGAGTGTTAAGAGAGGATCAATAAACGATTTTATTAGATTTTAGATCCAAATCCCGTGTTGGGCCTAATAGGGTCCAAGTTAAATTTTTTAAATGGAAACCCATTTTTTATTGTATCATGTTTTTCTACTAATTAATTTGAACAACTTTTGTTTGAAACATTTTTTATTTGCCTCACATTTTCAGAGATATTCAAGGAAAATTTAGTAAATTTCTCAATATTTAGCTTATGATATCTCGATAATTGTTTGTCGGAGGTAAGAGTGGTACAGGATTTTTTGACTTGATTCGGTCTCAATATACTGTTGCAATAGTATTTTAACTCCAACTTTATCTGAAACATTTTCTTAACAAACCAATACTTTCTGAGATAATTAGCGGAAATAATTGGCATACAAAATAAAACTCACCCCGTATATGTACAATGAAAAAAAATTTTTCTGCATTTTAATAAATATTAGTTTGCATACAACTGTAACTTTATTTACTAAAATGCAGAAAATTTATTTTCAGTATATATACGTAGAGGAAGTCCCCTATTATGAGATACCACATCTATTTTGTGTGATTATCGGAAGTCTATGGGCAGAAATGAAAAAAGGAAGTAGGTCATTTTGAAGAAAATTTAATAAGCTTTAAGACGCTGAAATGTAAAATCTAATTTAAATATAAATTTTTGAAAATTAGAAAAATGTAAAAAATGAGCTTCATGCAAAATCGAAAAAGTGTGCTCCTAATATGAAATAAAATCGCTAATAAAGTGCAAGATTGCAATTAGAAAACTTCATTTAATGTCTCTGAAATACAAATGTAATGGAGAAACTTATTTGCAATAATCGCAAACCCACCTATACTCAATTTTCAGCGCAGCCGGTGTGCGCCCAGCATGAGCATGCGATCACCATCAGCACACTTTTATAAGTTCGTATGAACCTTCCCTTAACTGTAACATAGTATTTTCCCTCTTTTTATTACTGTACAGTAACCTTCATACTCTACAACGATCGTCACCCTGAATACCTCATATTACGGAACTCATGCCTTGCGGTTTCGCGATCACCAAATCTATTCTCTACAATTAAGCAACTCAACATATCCTGAATTTTCCTATTAATACGAGCTTACTCTATCGCTGCATACAGAACTCATTGTCAAATATTTATTTATTATATAATAAACAAGGTTCAAAGTCTCACCTTCATGGTACTTGACAACATCCAAATTCACAATTTCGATATTCGTAACGAGTGCATGCACGATCGAACAACGAATTTTCTACTAAATAGGTTTTACACCAAGGGCAATAAGTTCATGGTGGAACCAACAAATGGAACCTATTAGTTTAGCAGAAACCCCGCTATCGCATATTAGGAGCTTATCTCATAATAGGGGACTTTCCTCTATATATCCTCTATATATCCTCTATATATCCTTTATATATCCTCTATATATGTATCTATATGTCCCAAAATGTTTGAAATTTGGAACAATGCTCGTGTGCAGATAGAGTGGAATAAACTGAGTCGAAAATCCTCGATTATTTTGCAATTTTTGCAATAGTTAACGTATTAATAATTAAAAATCGCCGTATTAGTCCGGCCTATCGCCGAATGTGTACTACATATTATTATTACCGAGATGCGGCCGCCCAGCGATTGAGGTTGATAGGCAATCCGCTCGTGCGTAGTCATTGCCGCTTGTAATAAACAACTCCTCACGCGCCTATCAACCTCGATCGCTGGACGGCCGCATCTCGTCGCGCGCTTGCATTTGACAGTAGGCCAGGCTAATATGACGATTTTTAATCATTAATAACTCGTTCACTATTGCGAAAATTGCAAAATAATACAGAACAATGGTTCAGGACCTCTGCGACAAACTCTGAGGTACAATACAGGAACATTTTCTGTAAAGCAAGCCACGTTCTCTGACGCGTTGTTTAAGAGCTACGCGACCGCGCAGATAAGTCTTAGGTGACATTTATTACAATTATAAGATAAATTATTTACTTATTGTTTCAAGTACACTTGCAGACAGTTTACAGAAAGTGTTTAAAGTGCCTATCCTAAACCTGATTACATTCTGCGCTACAGCTGGCCTCAACATGACCTCAAATGCTCGATAGAGTCCGAAAATCAACGTTACAACGGTGTCACGAATGCAATCAGTTCAGGAGACACATTGTCATGAAGACACATTGAACGCCTTTTGTAAACCGTCCGCGAGTGTACTTGACACAATAAACAAATAATTTATCTCATAATTATAATAAATATCATCTAAAGATTGGAGATTTCCAATTTAGTTGAGAAAATTTAAGTAAAGTCACCTGCATTTATTCAGATACGCAGAAAAAGTTGCAATTGCTGCTCGTCCTTTCGCATTAACAGCTATATATTGTAGCACGATTAGCATAATATGCTTCTTTCTTATGGTTATCACAGTAAGTATATATAACATATATTATGTAAATCTAGTATTTATATATTTCCTTCCGAATTTATGACTATACAATATCATATATAGTACATAATTATCATATCATTATATTCTTCATTTAATTATTATATATCAATAATTTTGATTTAAAATCCAAGAATTTTAGTATCATAGCGTAAGTAATATAAATATCATGTATTAAATATTTTCTAAAGAATCAATCTACAGCTATAATATTCCAATGTCTCGGATTGGGTATAGCAAGTTTATTGGAAGTCTTTATGTACAGTTGGCCAGCAGAATATTTGATGTATATGGTAAATTACTTATCATTTAAATTTGTCATATTACAGTTAATTTTATTTTATAGAAAATTTTATAGAAAATATATATTACTCTTTCCCAGAGCAACAACGTCGCAGAAGTAGCATTCCATTTGCTCGAAAACAATCATTTCATTGAACTATGGCAGTGTCTGCAAATTATTATAATGCGGAGCCAAATACCAATAGAGGTTAAAATTCCTTGTCTTATGCCCGCACTAAATCTTAATTATTTTACAGCGGTGAGATCGAGTTTCAAATGTTGATTGAAAAAATTGATTAAAGATTGCTCTCTAACATATCATTTATAATAATTACTTGGCATCATCACACACACACCAATTCCACATTTTTACAAGTCTTCTATTAATTATATCATTTTTTATTAATATTTATTATTTATACACTATAAAATAATAAAAAAGGTCTTTGTACATTAGAAACATATGGATAAAATTGCGAATGAACCTATTTATAGGATTAAACCTCTTTACTTCCCTATCTTTGCCATTTGTCTACCTTTATTTCCATTTGTGCGTGTGTGTTCATCTAACTAACCAGGAAACCTCGCGAACCCAAAAATTCTCCGAGATTTTCATGAAATTTTACACACGTGTAGCAGAGGTAAATGGGTTTAAAAATTTTTAGTTGCGGCTCAAAAACGATTCTAAAGAGTGAAACCACCCTACATATGAGGGCATATAATATAGAATATTTTTCGAGATATATATCGAGAAAAGCATAAAGTCTCTCTCTACACATGAAGGAAATCCTTTTTAGGCCGCAACAAAAATTTCTAAATTCGTCTATTTACCCACCTACACATATATGTAAAGTTTCATCAAAATCAGAATTTCCGGGTTTGCGAGGTTTCCTTGTAAGTCATTCATTCTTTTCACTTTGTGTATAATTAATCACGGAGATACGTAAATCTAAATGAGGAGAATATAAAACAAAAATCACAAACAATAAAAAGTCAAAGAATAAAAAATATTTAGATTTGATTGTACGTTTCCTAATAAAAGTATCTTTTAGATAATTTGTACGTACTATTTATATAGTATATAAACTAGAGAAAAAAATACATACAACAATATATATTTATAATGGGGGAAATTCCCTAAATATAAACCACCCTAAGATTTTTTAAAAATAATTTTTTATTAAAAATTAACCGTTTATTTTAATCAGTCTTATAACTGTTAAGTAACACAAAAACATAAAATTTTCTTTATAAAGAAACAAAATACCAAACAAAAACGTATTTTTTTTAAATGTCATGAAATTCGAAATATGAAAACAGATATTATAATATGGACTGCCTGATTTTAATATAGACCAGAGTCCAATTGGCAAACAATAAACTTATTAAATTATAATAATTTTTAATGTAAACTAATACTTAAATCATATTGTGTAACCTCTTATTGCAGCCATGTAAAACAATACTAACATAAATAATGTTTTTTTTTTTGTATTAATACAAAAATTTACATCAAATGCGGACAAAATCACAAAATGTTCGCTACCTACTTAAGTACACGTGCGCGTGAGCAACTTCGCTGCGACCGACTGACGAGATGGCGGCGTCGCGCGTCGCAGCGATGCAAAGTGTCATCTGCGGCTAATATCACCATTTTGTTAGCTACAGTAAGTTTTTAGAAGCAACGGTAGTTTATATTATCCGACCGGTCCCATATTTAAGGAATTTCCCCTATAATATACAATACATATATTTAAAAGTATAGTAATTAAGTGGTAGATATAATTAAATATTTTTAATAAAATTCAACCAACATTTTATTATCATTTCGTAATTAAATTTTATTATTTTTTAAATTAACATATTATCTTGTCATCGCTACAAAAAGAATCAGAATATCTACTGTGGATATTATTAATTTATCTTACTAATTACTTCGTTAGTTTTTTATCCACTTAATCATTTCCTGTAGGGTAAATTCGGGTAATATAGTCATACAAGAAAGATAGCCAACCCATGTCCATTCAATGTTTCATGGCGAGCTAGATTGAAAGAACATGGCCTGTATGGCCATCTTACCCGAGTTTACCCTATAATTCACCTAATCATTTATTGAAGATATGTTAATAGATAGATAATGTAATAATGTATCTATTTTAAATTATTATTAATTTAAAAAACGCGTAAAGAGTAATCGCGGATTCATTATGATGTATTACTCCGTACAACAAAAAAAAGCACAAAAACGAACCTTGCGGCATTAGATAGTTTTTTGGACGCAACTATTTCGAATTTATCAACTTTGACATAAGTTTAGTTTTCAGCAATTTGAAAAACCCTTAGGTTTGCTTTTAAAAAATATTTCATAAATCCTTAATAGCTATTATGTAAGTAGCAACTTTGACGCAATAGACTCTATGTTAATTATCAATATCTTTTTAACCATGAGCGACACAACAAATTCCTTTTAAGGGCTGAAAGTCCTACAACATACTTTATAATTTTAATTAAACTTCTCCGATACGTCACATATCATAGTTATAATATGCTAAAATACACTAAAATAGCCCATTTTTGCAACTTTAACTGTAAATATTTCTGCAAATAACTGCAAAAACTATCGAATGCCGCAAGGTTCGGTCTTGTGCTCGAAAAAAAGTAATTTTTTTATTGTACAGTGTTATCAAAAACATAATTTATTGTATGTTACAGTATCTTTCGACTATCCTCTCCTATTTCACAACGCTACGAGTAATGATGGACGATGATAAAAATTAACAGTAAACTTAGTATGTTAAAATAGTTAATTTATTGATTAGGTATTAAAATATTATATAATAGTTGTTCTAACAAACTGTTAGTTTGATTTGAAAATAATATTAAATTTAGTTTAAAATTATTGTCGCAGTATTATATTTATTAATTCCCATTGTGTGTGCTAATTTTTCATAAGACTCTGGCAATATTTAATATTCACTGATCACAACACCAATCAATAAAATATAGCAATTGCGCAACTTTGTCGTATAATATGGTGCTATCCATGTTAATCCTGCACGCAATGCGCATTTTAAATTAATACAACATCACGTTCGCTCACGCATAAATTTGGCGCAAGACACTACCATGTCTCTTGATATCTATACTTATACGATTTGAGAAATTGTTGCTCACTTTTCGCGATAGCTAGTATAGTTTTAATTGTCTCATTCACATTACTGCCAAAACTGAGTGTCACAAAATTACAAATAGAAATAATCAAAATAATAAAAAATAATTGAGAAGATATTTAGTGTAAACTACATAGTGATCTTTTTCCAAAATAGAAACAAGAGTTAATAAAAAGAAAGCTGTGTATCAAAATAAGTAAATGCCGCGATAATGTTAAACTTACAGTAATGTAGTATTGATTTGAACGTGAAATTCTAAGTGCCATAAGATAGCGTTACATCTGTATTTCCAAAACATTTTGACGAAAAGGCACCTGTGCTATATTTAAGTAGGTGTCCCATCTCCAGTGACGCTACTATTCATGACACAGCAACCCGAGTCTACGTTTCATTTAGACGATCCTTATAGTAAGAACTACATTTCAATTGCTTACATTATGAGTTATGTGTTATGTACCTGAATTCGTATAGTCTCTTAGCAAAATTTTATCAATTTTCAAACATTTCCTTCCATAATATTATTCCCATAGGGGGTTGCTGTGTTTATTATAGGTTGTTGCACCGTTCCATCTGTTTCCGTATTGTAGAACCTTTTTCTATTATTAACTCCTTCCTCTTTTTCTCAAAATTACAACGTACGAATGTTGCGTGAGCGTGAAATTTATTTCTAAAACTGTTATACATCACTTCAGTGAAACATGTGTTACTTCCTACATGAATACTTATTTCTTTTTGCCGGAATATTCCTCGATAAAGTTACTACGTAGCGTACATAGAAAAATGCTACTACGCGTTGAAAGTCTATAAGTCAAAACACTTTATTACACAATATTTATAATGGCAATAAAAGACTACGTATACTATGATAGACAAATGATAATGTTAGCAGGTACTTTTCTTATGATACCTACTAAAATATGTATAAATACCTTGGAAACATATCTTCGAAAAATCATACTAAAAACTTATATTTCCATATTATATAGAACCCTTTCCTATTCTTAAGTCCTTTCTTTTCTTTAAATTACAACATACATTGCGTGAGCGAGAAATATATCTCTAAAACTATTGCATATCATTTTAGTGAAACATGTGTTGCTCCTTACATGAATACTTATTTCTTTTCCCCGGTAATATTTTTCGGTGAAATTATACTACGCAGCGTACAATAAAAAAATGCTGCTACGCGTTGAAAATCGATAAGTTCGAACCCTTTACTGCACAATATTTATAATGGCAATAAAAGACTACGTATACTATGATAGACAAATGATAATGTTAGCAGGTACTTTTCTTATGATACCTACTAAATAGTGCATAAATACTCTGGAAACATATCTACGGAAAAATCATACTGAAATTTTACTGTGCATGGACATTTTAAATTCTTTTGCAGGTAGAGAACGTTACCGCTTATTGAATTCGAACACGCAATGCGATCCGTCTCTCACATACATACTTTATGATATGTATACCCATGCTATATAAAAAAACGCAGGAATATACGTTCTCCTACGGTAACACCCCTTTGCTACACCTTTTCAGCGTGAAATTGAAGCAAATACGTAGATCATTTATTATGTAGCGACTCGCGAAAGAGCTGCAACATTTTATTTCCCATATTATCGACTTGCAATACGTCAACATACGTAGCACAAAGCAGTCATGCGAAGAAAGGTGATGCTAGAGGAAGTGATCTGGGTCGTAAAGTTAAGTTTGTTCCCAGTATGGTCTTGGCCTCAGCCACAAAATGCGACGCAGTTTAAGTTGTTCTGTGTGAAACTGCATCACTGTTTATGCATAATTATAAAGTTGGCCTTAATATTATCGTTGATATACACTATCACAAATCATTTTGACGATCCTGAAATCTTAGTAAACCTTGCTGTTCTAACAAGCGCTTTTATTCACGGCAGTTTTAACTTCTTTTTCCACATGGTTAATCACCATCACATACAGGTAATTAATATTTATCTATAACATTGAAAAATAATGTTTTAAATAATTTAAAAAATAACATTTATAATATTTATAGAAAAATGACATTTTTAAACAACATTGAAAAATCAACATACAAATTAATTAAAGACTCATGTTTTATTACTATATATATGTATATTCTCTATGTCAATAATTATTTTTGATAAATAATTATTACAGAATGTTACTTTCGAAATGGTACATTTTAGCGGTTTAATGAAACCACACGAAGAAGTTTTGATTCAACGATACATTGATAAATGTATGGTGTACCATGGTGGATCTATATTTATTTTTTACTTCATTACGTTCGTACCGATCGTAATGCCTTTTCTAACGCAACAGCCATTTCCACTATTAGCAGAATATCCATTTGATGTGTCTTATCAACCGCTATTTACAATAATCTATATACATCAATCTGTGGCCTCAATACTGGTAACAGGACAACTATGTACGAATGTTTTTATGGCTCTATTGCTCTGGTTTGCATCGGCAAAATTTGAAATACTGAGTGAGGAGCTAGGGAAAGTTACAAATATCCGTCAATTGTACAAATGTATTAAAAAACATCAAGAATTACTCGAGTAAATATTGCAACTCTTACTGTATATGAGAATGATCTAGTTAAAAAAAAATTATAATTTACATAAATTTTGACGCGTTATGGATTTAGGTATGCAACGGAAGTTGCTCTTGTTGCTCGTCCTTTTGCATTTACATCTATATGTTGTAGCATGACTAGCATAATATCAACTTTTCTCGTGCTCGTTACGGTAAGTGCATGATGTAACACGTATTATACAACTCTAGTATTCGTCTATTTTCTACTAATTTTATGCACAAATATATAAATATCACAATCATCAAATACACATAAAAAATCAAGGATAGTCTGGATATTACGTATAAAATATACATATATCATCATATCGTTATATCCTTCATGTACTTATAAGAATGAAAATAATATTGATTGCATCAGAAAATTGTAATGTAAGAATGTCAAATATGGAAATAATATTGTATGTATATTAATTTATTTAAATAGAAACAACCTATATATATGATACTTCAGTTTATGGCAATGTCTCTAGCATGTATAACAGAAGTATTTATGTATACTTGGGCAGCAGACCATTTGATTTTTATGGTATATTATTTTATCATTTAAATTTGTTCTATTATAATTAATATAATTATAATTTTATTTTTTATGTTTATTACTTTTTCCAGTCCCAAAACGTTGCACAAGCAGCATTCAATATTCTCGGAAACAATCATTTAATAAATTTAACTGAGATATGGAAATGTCTGCAAATTATTATAATGAGAAGTCAAAAGCCAATAAAGATTTCAATACCCTGCTTTCTGCCAACGTTATCTCTCAATTACTTTACATCGGTAAGATCAAGTTTCAAATTGGTTAAAAAAAATTGATTAATGACTATCAACATATTATATTAATTACTTGGCGTCATTACACATTATTCTATTTATATATCTTTACAAAATTTATCAATATACAGGATGTCCAGTAATTACCGTGTCACCTTTTTTTAGCTTAGCAGATAAATAAAGTTAAACTGAATAGAAAAGTTTTTCATTGTTTTGTGAGTTTCGCAATAATTAATGAGAAAGTAATTAATAAAGATTCGCGAATTTATGTGCGTTCGTGCGATTCGACGAGAATAGGCAGTCCAGCGATGACGGTTGCTTGGCACGTGACGAGGCATTGTATTGAGGAGCGCTCTACAAACAACAATGGTTATGTGCGTAATGCTAGACTCCTATAACCATTGTTGATCATAGAGCGCTCCTACCAATGCAACGCCTCGCCGCACATCAAGCAAATACGCTCGGCAGCCTCTTCTCGTCGAATCGCACAAACGCAAACTGATTCGCAAATTTTTATTAATTAATTTCTCATCGATTATTAAAAAACTTACAAAACAATAAAAAACTTTTCTATTTAGTTCAACCTGTTCTACATGTATGTATAATCACATATCTCATTTTTTATATTATTTTTAAAAACATACAGATAAAATTCAAATTCAGTTAAACCCACTTATTCTTTATCCGTTATTTTTTCTTTTTGCCACCTCTCTTCTAGCGTTCCTCACTATTTCCATTTACGTTACAACTTATCTATGCTTTTTCATTTCGTGTAGTTAGGTAGTCACACAAATATAAAGTGAGCGGGAACTATATAATATAAAAAAGGGCAAATAGTATAAAAACAGAGAATAAAAGGTGTTTGAGTTTGATTGTATATATCTTCTAACAAAGCTATCTTATAAACAATTTTTAATCTTTTACATATACCTGGTATGTTATTTTAATATTGTAATAATAGTAAAACATTGATATATATATATATAAATATATCAATATATATATATCAATATATCAATATATATCAATATATATATACATATATATATTTATAAAGTGGCATCCAAAAAGAAAGAAAAATTAATTTTAAATTATTATTTTAAAATGCATAAACAATAATCACATAATTATAATCGTTTGTGTATTATTAAAAATTTACATTTTTATTAATATAAAGAAAAACTTTATTGTTACAGTATCTTTCGACTATACTCTCCTACTTCACAACACTGCGAGTAATGATGAACAATGATAATAATTAAATGTAAACTGCGTATTGCATATTATAATCTGAATATTTGCTTTATACAATTAATGTGTGCACAAAAGAAAGCTTTTAAGGTGCGTTGCATAGTTGCTAATTATGAAAAATATTATTTTTTATTAGTATAAAGAAGAATTTAACTATATTTATTGTTGTATGTTACAGTATCTCATTGCTATATTCTTTTATTTCACAACACTGCAAGTAATAACAGACGATGATAAAAGTTAAAAGTAAATTCAACAATTAAAAATTACTCTTTTACGTTGTCTGAGGTATGCTTCTGATTCTTTGAAAAATAAAATAAATAATATTAAATATATAATGAATAGAATGAATGAGTTCTTTCTACACATGCCAAAATCGAGATAGCTCTCAGGAAGTTTCAGAGTTTGCTATTTAGTTTGGATAAATCAAATTCATAGCAACGCGAATGCGAATGTTTATTTCACAATTAGTTCAAATTTACAGTTGAACAACAACTGTAGCATCGTTGAGTTCGTGTTTCAAAGCAATCTGTTACGCCCATACTCTACCATCAAGTGAATATGCGTGTCTTTTAAGTAATCTCAATATCTACTATTACGGCGTTAGCCCGTCAATTCGAAAACTTTAGCATAATACAAAAAATTATCTTACCTCGTAATAATTACGCAATCTTTTAAAGAGTCCATACTTCTTATATATGTGTATATATTGAGATAGTAAAGAAAAATAAAGTTATGTGGTCGTTACAAAATGACAAAAAATCGAGATCCTTTGTCTAATTTAATTTTTATTGAAGTACTGACGCTATTCGACGAACTTCAGTAAGTATATGACACTTATTCTTTTCATTTTGTCTCTACTATGAATAGTAAAATTAGCACAATGTGAAGGGATAAATAGCTGCATCATTATAATAATCACAAACGAAATTTCGAAATTAACAATGTATATATTTGTCACTCATCAGATATAAGTTAAGTATATTCAAGAAATAACTGTTTATTCCGCCAATATGTATTAAACGTCGCAGCGTTTTGTAATCATTGCCAATCATTAGTCGATAACAATAAATGTTTCGAGTTTAATACATATTGGCGGAATAAACAGTTATTTCTTTATTACACATCATCGACTCACAATGATGTCTGACCATGAAGGATATTTCCATACTATCAACAAACAATTTGGAAGGAACACCGTTGTCCTTATGAAATTGTGGATAAACATTAGGAAGAAGATTTGCAAAGCAAGACAACAACTAATCTTATTACTTCGGTGCAGACGACAAGATGTTCTCCCACCACACATCATGCACATGCGTTCGAATATAATCTTTAGGAGCACCAGCACAAACCGTAGATTTAATTGCGTCAATCAGCGGTATAGAAAATCAAACCTAAATCTTGAAATAAAAGACAGTAATTATCATTTATCTTACTTAAAATCAAAAGCAGAGTATATCAGCGACTGGTTACGCTCCCTCTTACTAGAGAGAATCCTAAACGATTTCTTAGATGTTAACGAGCACAAACTTATTAACTTCAATCTCAAACATAAAATTTGTCCATCAACAAATTCAATAGAGTGTTCAGAAGACAGAACATATACAGTGCCTTTGTTAACAATGACAGAACAAAGTGGCTCGTTAACATTAGCGGGAAATCTATTCCGGAAAAAGTTTTGAGGTTCTTGAGTCTTGGAGATAAGTTCGGTTTACCCATCACGAACAACGATAAGAAAGATCGACTGCGCACTACTCTCGATGTGGTGAAGAGCTTTGAAACTAATTGCCATAAATTGCCGGAAAAAATAGTTAGTGCAGGTGTGCGGAATTCGATTGCGGAATCCCTGAGCGTTTTCCTTAAAAAATCGAGACACTTGGACTATTTTGACCGTCACATTTTGAGTGAGTTTAAATACTGTAAAACATTTTTTAAAATAACAGCGATGTCTTTGTCACGAGAGCCGATAAAGGACAGACAGTAATCATGGACAGAAACGATTACATTAATAGCATGACTAATATACTCGACGACGGATCAACGTACAAACAATTAAAGAAGGACCCGATTAAACAATTGACACAAAGTCTTAATCAGTTAGTAAGACACTACCATGTCTCTTGATATCTATACTTATACGATTTGAGAAATTGTTGCTCATTTTTCGCGATAGCTAGTATAGTTTTAATTGTTTCATTCACATTACTGCCAAAACTGAGTGTCACAAAATTACAAATAGAAATAATCAAAATAATAAAAAATAATTGAGAAGATATTTAGTGTAAACTACATAGTGATCTTTTCAAAAATAGAAACAAGAGTTAATAGAAAGAAAGCTGTGTATCAAAATAGGTAAATGCCGCGATAATGTTAAACTTACAGTAATGTATTAGTATTGATTTGAGCGTGAAATTTCAAATGCAATAAAATACCGTTACACCTTTATTTCCGAAGCATTTGCATGAAAAGTCACCCGTGCTATATTTAGGTAGGTATCCTATCCCCAATGATGCTACTATTCATGACTCACGACACAGCAACTGATCTTACAGTAAGAACTCACTACATTTCAATCTGCTTACATTATGAGTTATGTGTTATGTACCTGAATTCATGTAGTCTCTTAGCGAAGTTTTATTTATATTTTCAACCATTTCCTTCCATAATATTATTCCCATAGGGGGTTGCTGTGTTTATTATAGGTTGTTGCACCGTTCCACCTATTTCCGTATTCTAGAACCTTTTTCTATATATAAATTATTAAATCCTTCTTCTCTTCTCAAAATTACAACGTACGAATGTTGCGTGAGCGTGAAATTCATTTCTAAAACTGTTATACATCATTTCAGTGAAACATGTGTTACTTCCTACATGAATACTTATTTCTTTTCGCCGGAATATTCCTCGATTAAATTACTGCGTACCGTACAATGAAAAATGCTACTACGCGTTGAAAGTCGATAAGTTCGAACCCTTTACCGCAAAATATTTATGATGGCACACACAATAAAAACTACGTATACGATACAAGACAAATGATACTATTGGCAGGTATTTTTCTTATGATACCTACTAAAATATGTATAAATACGCTGGAAACATATCTTCAGGCAACCACACTGAAATTTTACTATGCGTGCATTTTCTAATTCTTTTGCAGGGAGAAAACGTTACCGGTTATTGAATTCAAACACGCGAAGCGAACCGTCTCTCACATACATACTTCATGATATGTATACTCATGCCATATTAGTCCGGGAGCCCACCGCAAAAATTTGGGTCAATCGCTTTTATGACAGATTTTTACTCGAAACAGTGGGTAATGTACCGCACAATACTAATCGCTTGTCAGCCAAAGTCGTACCCCCTGCTTTATATCTTATAACAAATTGTTAACAAATGAAATTGTGCGAGGTACTTCACTCATTGCTTTTATGAAAATTTTCTGTTTCAATAGATAGGGGGCAATAAAATGGACCTTCCAATACCCGGCTGCCACCCCTCATCCCCTGCTTTAAGGGTGGCTGCTGATGTCCAATATGACAATATTGATTAACTAACCTACACCTATCACTTTTATGGACGAATGACATATCGTTGGAAAGCTCGTAAAATTTCCTTCAAAATAATACCCGGCTGCCGCACCTTCGCCCCTGTGGAGGTGAGGCTGCCGAGGTTTTAACTCGCTGCGCGAGTCCATTCGAAAACGCAGTTTGAAATGCGCGTTCTAGACAAGGACAGAGCGATGTGTTCCCATTTGTTCTCCAAATGTTATTATTCTCCTGAATGTCACATTGTTACAATGGCAGAGCAGGTAAGAATTTGTGTTGTTTATATATTTTTCGACATTCATTGAGTGTAGTAGTCAAAATGTATGATCTTATTATCGAGTCGAGTTTCAAGTTTGTTTTTCATCTTTTATGGAGTGTAAGGAAAGCGTAATTAGAATTTTCGAAAAGTTGTACTATCGAGTCGCATCTGTGTAATCATTTACGTAAATATGAATAACACAGTTATTGATCTGTAATTATCATAAGTAAAAGATCCTAAAAAATTTAGTTGTAGGCAAAGGATAGATGTCATGATTAACTGATTAGACATATTTATACTCACTTTGCCGTATGATTCTTAAGTGAGGGGTTACTTCAGCAAAGCTTTCGTGGAGGTGAAGAAATAAAGGTTTTTCGTAGTTTACTAATGTATTTATTTATATGTTACAAAATCATTGAGAAAAAGTATTAATTTACAATATGCTGTGTTGCATCAGATGTTAAAGTATATACGAGTAGCCAGCTTGCAGCTATCTCTTCATCTTGCGATTTGCGGTGCGGATTTGAACAATTATTATTGCACGATCATCGCGCGGATATAGTAAACAGTATAATCTTGCGCAGTATTAAACATTTACAATGTTTCTTAACAATGCTTTTATGATCATGCTTTACTTGTCAATAATATGTATAGCCATGTGAAACTTATTGAATGAAAAAAACAGCAATAACAGACATTTGCAAGAAGATGGAAATTATTCATCGTAAAATTCGTCAGAGAACTCATCTCCCGAAAAATCTACATCAAAATCAATGTCGTCGGTTGTTTCCTTTTCTACAATTTCGTTAGTATCGTTCATCATTTTCTCTGAACTTGAATCATTTCTGGCATCTTCCTGCAAAATTTCTGTTATTGTCGAAGGTAAAGCGTCTAATGAGCATTCTGGTTTCAAACTAGTGTTGTCGCCAGAATGCTCTAGACGCTTTACCTTCGACAATAACAGAAATTTTGCAGGAAGATGCCAGAAATGATTCAAGTTCAGAGAAAATGATGAACGATACTAACGAAATTGTAGAAAAGGAAACAACCGACGACATTGATTTTGATGTAGATTTTTCGGGAGATGAGTTCTCTGACGAATTTTACGATGAATAATTTTCCATCTTCTTGCAAATGTCTGTTATTGCTGTTTTTTTCATTCAATAAGTTTCACATGGCTATACATATTATTGACAAGTAAAGCATGATCATAAAAGCATTGTTAAGAAACATTGTAAATGTTTAATACTGCGCAAGATTATACTGTTTACTATATCCGCGCGATGATCGTGCAATAATAATTGTTCAAATCCGCACCGCAAATCGCAAGATGAAGAGATAGCTGCAAGCTGGCTACTCGTATATACTTTAACATCTGATGCAACACAGCATATTGTAAATTAATACTTTTTCTCAATGATTTTGTAACATATAAATAAATACATTAGTAAACTACGAAAAACCTTTATTTCTTCACCTCCACGAAAGCTTTGCTGAAGTAACCCCTCACTTAAGAATCATACGGCAAAGTGAGTATAAATATGTCTAATCAGTTAATCATGACATCTATCCTTTGCCTACAACTAAATTTTTTAGGATCTTTTACTTATGATAATTACAGATCAATAACTGTGTTATTCATATTTACGTAAATGATTACACAGATGCGACTCGATAGTACAACTTTTCGAAAATTCTAATTACGCTTTCCTTACACTCCATAAAAGATGAAAAACAAACTTGAAACTCGACTCGATAATAAGATCATACATTTTGACTACTACACTCAATGAATGTCGAAAAATATATAAACAACACAAATTCTTACCTGCTCTGCCATTGTAACAATGTGACATTCAGGAGAATAATAACATTTGGAGAACAAATGGGAACACATCGCTCTGTCCTTGTCTAGAACGCGCATTTCAAACTGCGTTTTCGAATGGACTCGCGCAGCGAGTTAAAACCTCGGCAGCCTCACCTCCACAGGGGCGAAGGTGCGGCAGCCGGGTATTATTTTGAAGGAAATTTTACGAGCTTTCCAACGATATGTCATTCGTCCATAAAAGTGATAGGTGTAGGTTAGTTAATCAATATTGTCATATTGGACATCAGCAGCCACCCTTAAAGCAGGGGATGAGGGGTGGCAGCCGGGTATTGGAAGGTCCATTTTATTGCCCCCTATCTATTGAAACAGAAAATTTTCATAAAAGCAATGAGTGAAGTACCTCGCACAATTTCATTTGTTAACAATTTGTTATAAGATATAAAGCAGGGGGTACGACTTTGGCTGACAAGCGATTAGTATTGTGCGGTACATTACCCACTGTTTCGAGTAAAAATCTGTCATAAAAGCGATTGACCCAAATTTTTGCGGTGGGCTCCCGGACTATATGGAAAAACGCAGGATTATACGTTCTCTTACGGCAACACCCCTTTGCTACACCCTTTCAGCGTGAAATTGAAGCAAATACGTGGATCATTTATTATGTAGCAACTCGCGAAAGAGCTGGTACATTTTATTTTCCATATTATCGACTTGCAATACGTTAACATACGTAGCACAAAGCAGTCATGCGAAGAAAGGTGATGCTAGAGGAAGTAATCTCGGTCGTGAAGTTAAGTTTGTTCCCAGTATGGTCTTGGCCTCAGCCACAAGATGCGACGCAGTTTAAGTTGTTCTGTGTGAAACTGCATCACTGTTTATGCATAATTATAAAGTTGGCCTTCATATTATCGTTGATATACACTATCACAAATCATTTTGACGATCCTGAAATCTTTGTACAACTAATTCCTATAACAAGCGGTCTTATTCACACCAGTCTTAACTTCATTTTTTATACAGTTAATCACCATCATATACAGGTAATTAACATATATTTGTTTAAAATTTAAAATCCGAATGCAAATTAATTGAAGATTAATTCAAGATTTAGAATTTTATTACTAGATATATCCTGTATATCAATAACAAATATGTCAAGTAATTATTTGCAGAATGTTACTTTCGAAATGGTACATTTTAGCGGCTTGATGAAACCTCATGAAGAAATTGTAGTTCAACGACACATTGACAAATGTGTGGTGTACCATGGTGGATCTATATTTATTTACTACATGGCTACGTTCTTAACGATCACATTGCCTTTTCTAACGCAACAGTCATTTCCAACATTAACCGAATATCCATTTGATGTGTCTCATCAACCACTAAAAACAATAATTTATATACACCAATCTGCAGCCGGAATATTAGTAGCAGCACAATTATGTATTAATCCTTTCATGGCTCTACTGCTCTGGTTTGCAACGGCAAGATTTGAGATATTAACTGAAGAACTGAGAAAAATTACAAATACCTATCAGTTGTTCAAGTGCATTAAAGAACATCAGGAATTACTCAAGTACGTATCACAATCCTTGTCTTGTACAAAAATAATCTAGTTTAGGGAACTCAATTTCTACGGATCGCAAGCCGGATTCGACTCCCGTGAAGTTTTATCCGGCCCGCCAAAGAATGTCGGCATTATACATATACATATATATGTATATGAATATACGTATGCGTATATGTAGTTTGTAATATACATATGTACAGGCGTCAGAAATGCCTTTATACCTATATTCACTGTCAGTACTGAAAATCTATAGTGTACGTAACGTTCACTGGGGGGCAATAAATATAGATAAAAAAGAGATTTCTGACACCGTGTGTACAGTTGTGTCTTTGGTTCTATAGTTTGGTCATCGTTGCGTCCGAATTTTATATTATAAAAGAATTTTGAAATAAAGATATTTTGTTTTTATATAATTTTCAAAGATAAACCTTATCTGGTTCTCGATCCTTACAAAGACTTCAATGTGTGTCTTATTAACAAAAAAAAATCGGAGATTCCTATATAATTTAATTTTAACAATTTAAGTAGTTTTGATGCATTTATTCAGATACGCTGAAGAAGTTGTAATTGCTGCTCGTCCTTTCGCATTAACCACTGTATATTGTAGCACGGTTAGCATGATATGCTTCTTTCTTTTGTTTATCACAGTAAGTATACGTAACATATATTATAAAAATCTAGTATTAATAATTTTCCCTCAGAATTTATAGATAAGTCCACATCGATCAGGGTCTGACACTTGATTTCTCGGATTTAGTCCGCGATTTTTTATGTTATTGTTCCAACTCTAAAATGCACTCCAATTTTTTGAGATACATATTTTTTTTTAAATAAATTTGATTTACTTAGAATTTTTAAAACAAACGTATTGTTGGCCACAATTTAAAAATCTGAAAAGACTCAAAAATCGTATGTCAGATATCAAAATTTTTAAGCCTTGACCCAGAGTGGGCTGGCGTTCACTTCTATTTTTTTCAAGCTTTTTTCGAAAAAAAAATTCAAAAAAATTAGAAGCAGACGTTAGTCCACTGTAGGCTGTTGCTTGAACATTATTTTATATGTAGCATAGGATTTTTGTGCATTTTTTCAAATTTTCCCGAAGCAATTTTTCAAAAAAAAAAAAAAAACGCGTCGATTTAATCTGGAATGCCCTATATGCAGTACATAATTATCATATTATTATATTCTTCATTTACTTATTATATATAAATAATTTTGATTAAATCCAAGAATTTTAGTATCGAAGCGCAAGAAATAAATACATATCATGTATATTAAATTTATTTTAAATAGAATCAACCTATAGCTATAATATTCCAAGGTCTCGGACTGGTTGCAGCATGTTTATCGGAAGTCTTTATGTATTGTTGGCCAGCAGAATATTTGATACATATGGTAAATTAATCATTATTTAAATTTATTATATTATTTTATTTTAAAAAATATATATTATTTTTTCCCAGAACAACAATGTCGCAGACGCAGCGTTCCATTTGCTCGAAAACAATCATTTCATTGAACTATGGAAGTGTCTGCAAATTATTATAATGCGGAGTCAAAAACCAATAAAGATTGCCATTCCTTGTCTCATGCCCGCACTATCTCTTAATTACTTTTCAGCGGTGAGACCAAATTGTTTGAAAAATATGATTAAAAATTACTATAAACATATCATTAATATTAATTATTTGGCATTATCACACACAATTCCACATTTTTACAAGTTTTCTATTAATCATATCTTTTTTTATTATTATTTATTATTTAAACTATAAAATAATAAACAAGATCTTTGTACATTAGAGACATATGAATAACTAAATAGGCGAATGAACCTACTTACTCTTCATTTCCCTTTCTTTGCCATTTGTCTACCTCTAGAGATCCTCTATAGAGAGAGACTGTCCAAAAATGAACTATTTCTGTCTCCATTTGCATGCAAACAGGAAATAAGATTGCAGATATCTTTCTCTCTACACTTCCATATTAATACTTCCGTCTTTCTTATTATCGGTTTGAATGCAAATGGAGACAGAAACAGTTCATCTTTGGCCAGTCTCTCCCTAGAGGGCCTCTAGTCTATCTCTATTTCCATTTGTGCATGCGTGTCCATCTATCTAACCAGGAAACCTCGCGAATCTGAAAATTCTGATTTTCGTGAAACTTTACACACATGTAGCAGAAATTAATAGATGAATTTAAGAATTTTCATTTGCGGTTCAAAAACGATTCTAAGGGGTGGAACCACCCCACATATGAGAATATATTAATGCAGACCGATTTGTTGTTTTCCTCGATATATCTCGAACATTTTTCGAGATATACGTATATTTATAATAAAGGAAATTCCCTAAATATTCTCACCCTAAAGTTTCTTTTTAAATAAATTTTTATTAAAAACTATATAATCATCAGCTTTGTTTATTTTAAACAGTCTTATAACTGTTAAATAACACAAAAACATTAAATTTTTTTTACAAAGAAACAAAAAACTAAACAAAAACGTATTTTTTCTCAAATATCGAATAAAGTTCAAAATTTGAGAACAGGTATTGTAATATGGACCACCTGATTTTAATATAGACCAGAGTCCAATTAACAAACAGTAATCTTAACTATAACAGTTTTTAATGTGAACTAATACTGAAATCATATTATGTAACCTTATTGCAGTCATATAAAACAATGCTAACATGAAATAATAATATTTGTTTGTATTGAAAATTTATAATAGTGAATTCAATATTGGACGCACCAGTCAGTGCGCACTCAGTGCACATTAAGCCGTCGTACACAAATCAACGTATAAAGTGTATATTTAATATAAACGGATTAAGTCAAGAAATCCTTAATATTCTTTATTGTACTATTTGGTAAAATATGTATTGGACATTTCATCAGTCAAAATACTTGCATTTTACTTCAATTATTAGAGATTAAATTAGTGTACAATGTGCACTAAATGCGCACTGGTGCGTCCAACCGAATTCGCTATTACATCGAGTGTGAACAAAATCACAAAATTTTCGCGCACTGACACGTGCGCGTGAGCAACTTTGCTGCTACCGACTGACGGGATGGCGGCGCGGCGGTACGAAATATTATCTGCAGTTATTAGTTTCACTTTGTTAGCTACAGTATGTTTTCAAAAGAAACGGTAGTCTATATTATCCGACTGGTTCATATATTTGGAGAATTTCCCCTATAACATAATATATATTAAAGATTATAATAATTAATTATAATAATTATAATAATTAAGTAATAGATTTAATATAAATATTTTTTAATAAAATTCTAAGAACATCTTATTATCATTTCGTAATAAATATTATTTTTTAAATTAACACGTTATCTTTTCATCGCTATAAAAAAATCAGAATACTGTGGTTATTTATTAATTTGGCTTACTAATTATTTCGTTCATTATTATTAATCCACCTAATTATTTCCTGTATACCTAATAATTTACCTAATTATTTATTAAAGATATATTAACAGATGGTTAATGTAATAAATATATGTATTTTATATTATTATTACTTTAAAATGCGTAAAGAATAATTGCAAATACATTTTTATTTATTATAAAAAAAAACTTACTTTATTGTATGTTACAGTATCTTTCGACTATCCTCTCCTATTTCACAACACTTCGAGTAATGATGGACGATGATAAAAATTAACAGTAAACTTAGTATGTTAAAATAGTTAATTTATTGATTAGTTATTAAAATATTATATAACGGTTGTTCCAGCAAACTATTGGTTTGATTTGAAAATAATATTAAATTTAGTTAGAATTATTTTGTCGCAGTATTATATTTATTAATTCCCATTAGGTGTACTAATTTTCCATAAGACTCATGCAGTATTTAATATTTACTAATCACAACACTAATCAATAAAATATAGCGATCGCGGAACATTGGCTGCATTCCGATATTTACTGTCTCAATACTGAAAATTTATATTTTTCTATATTTTACGTCACGTATGCTATAGATTTTCAGTACTGACAGTAAATATCGGAATGCAGCCTTTGTCGTATAATATGATGTTATCCATGTTAATCGTGCACGCAATTTGCATTTTAAATTAATACAACACATTAATTCTAGTAATATTATTGATATTATCGATATTCAATATTATTCCCATAGGAGGTTGCTGTGTTTATTATAGGTTGTTGCACCGTTCCACCTATTTCCGTATTGTAGAACCTTTTTCTATATATAAATTATTAAATCCTTCTTCTCTTCTCAAAATTACAACGTACGAATGTTGCGTGAGCGTGAAATTCATTTCTAAAACTGTTATACATCATTTCAGTGAAACATGTGTTACTTCCTACATGAATACTTATTTCTTTTCGCCGGAATATTCCTCGATTAAATTACTGCGTACCGTACACTGAAAAATGCTACTACGCGTTGAAAGTCGATAAGTTCGTAACTTTTTACCGCACAATATTTATGATGGCAAAAACAATAAAAGACTACGTATACGATAATGGGCAAATGATACTGTTGGCAGGTATTTTTCTTATGATACCTATTAAAATATGTATAAATACGCTGGAAACATATCTTCAGGAAATCACACTGAAATCTTACTATGCGTGCATTTTCTAATTCTTTTGCAGAGAGAAAACGTTATCGGTTATTGAATTCAAACACGCGAAGCGAACCGTCTCTCACATACATACTTCATGATATGTGTACCCATGCCATGTGGAAAAACGCAGAAACATACGTTCTCTTACGGTAACACCCCTTTGCTACACCCTTTCAGCGTGAAATTGAAGCAAATACGTGGATCATTTATTATGTAGCAACTCGCGAAAGAGCTGGTACATTTTATTTTCCATATTATCGACTTGCAATACGTTAACATACGTAGTACAAAGCAGTCATGCGAAGAAAGGTGATGCTAGAGGAAGTAATCTCGCTCGTAAAGTTAAGTTTGTTCTCAGCTTGGTGTTGGCCTCAACCACAAGATGCGACGCTGTTTAAGTTGTTCTGTGTGAAACTGCATCACTGTTTATGCATAATTATAAAGTTGGCCTTAACATTATCGTTGATATACACTATCACAAATCATTTTGACGATCCTGAAATCTTAGTAAACCTTGCTGTTCTAACAAGCGCTCTTATTCACGGCAGTTTTAACTTCTTTTTGCACATGGTTAATCACCATCACATACAGGTAATTAATATTTATCTATAACATTGAAAAATAATGTTTTAAATAATTTAAAAAATAACATTTATAATATTTATAGAAAAATGACATTTTTATACAACATTGGAAAATCAACATACAAATTAATTAAAGACTCATGTTTTATTACTATATATATGTATATTCTCTATGTCAATAATTATTTTTGATAAATATTTATTATAGAATGTTACTTTCGAAATGGTACATTTTAGCGGTTTAATGAAACCACACGAAGAAGTTTTGATTCAACGATACATTGATAAATGTATGGTGTACCATGGTGGATCTATATTTATTTTTTACTTCATTACGTTCGTACAGATCGCATTGCCTTTTCTAACGCAACAGCCATTTCCACTATTAGCAGAATATCCATTTGATGTGTCTTATCAACCGCTATTTACAATAATCTATATACATCAATCTGTGGCCTCAATACTGGTAACAGGACAACTATGTACGAATGTTTTTATGGCTCTATTGCTCTGGTTTGCATCGGCAAAATTTGAAATACTGAGTGAGAAGCTGGGAAAAGCTACAAATATCCGTCAATTGTACAAATGTATTAAAAAACATCAAGAATTACTCGAGTAAATATTGCAACTCTTACTGTATATGAGAATGATCTAGTTAAAAAAAATTATAATTTACATAAATTTTGACGCGTTATGGATTTAGGTATGCAACGGAAGTTGCTCTTGTTGCTCGTCCTTTTGCATTTACATCTATATGTTGTAGCATGACTAGCATAATATCAACTTTTCTCGTGCTCGTTACGGTAAGTGCATGATGTAACACGTATTATACAACTCTAGTATTCGTCTATTTTCTACTAATTTTATGCACAAATATATAAATATCACAATCATCAAATACACATAAAAAAATCAAGGATACGTAAAATCATGGATATTACGTATACAATATACATATATCATCGTATCGTTATATCCTTCATTACTTATAAGAATAAAAATAATATTGATTGCATCAGAAAATTGTAATGTAAGAATGTCAATATGGAAATAATATTGTATGTATATTAATTTATTTAAATAGAAACAACCTATATTAATGATACTTCAGTTTATGGCAATGCCTCTAGCATGTATAACAGAAATATTTATGTATACTTGGGCAGCAGACCATTTGATTTTTATGGTATATTATTTTTATCATTTAAATTTGTTCTATTATAATTAATTTCATTTTTTTATGTTTATTACTTTTTCCAGTCCCAAAACGTTGCACAACCAGCATTCAATATTCTCGAAAACAATCATTTAATAAATTTAACTGAGATATAGAAATGTCTGCAAATTATTATAATGAGAAGTCAAAAGCCAATAAAGATTTCAATACCTTGCTTTCTGCCCACGTTATCTCTCAATTACTTTACATCGGTAAGATCAAGTTTCAAATTGGTTAAAAAAAATTGATTAATGACTATCAATATATTATATTAATTACTTGGCGTCATTACACATTATTCTATATTTATATATCTTTACAAAATTTATCAATATACAGGATGTCCAGTAATTACCGTGTCACCTTTCCTTAGCTTAGCAGATAAATAAAGTTAAACTGAATAGAAAAGTTTTTCATTGTTCTGTGAGTTTCGCAATAATTAATGAGAAAGTAATTAATAAAGATTCGCGAATTATTGTGCGTTCGTGCGATTCGATGAGAATAGGCAGTCCAGCGATGACGGTTGCTTGGCACGTGGCGAGGCATTGTATTGGTAGGAGCGCTCTACAATAAACTACAATGGCTATGTGCGAAGAGTGCGTAATGCTAGACTCCTATAACCATTGTTGATTATAGAGCGCTCCTACCAATGCAACGCCTCGCCGCACACCAAGCAACTACGCTAAGGTGCCTCTTCTCGTCGAATCGCACAAACGCAAACTGATTCGCAATTTTTTATTAATTAATTTCTCATCGATTATTGAAAAACTTATAAAACAGTAAAAAACTTTTCTATTTAGTTCAACCTGTTCTACATGTATGTATAATTACATATCTCATTTTTTATATTATTTTTAAAAACATACGGATAAAATTCAAATTCAGTTAAACCCACTTATTCTTTATCCGTTATTTTTTCTTTTTGCCACCTCTCTTCTAGCGTTCCTCACTATTTCCATTTACGTTACAACTTATCTATGCTTTTTCATTTCGTGTAGTTAGGTAGTCACACAAATATAAAGTGAGCGGAAACTATATAATATAAAAAAGGGCGAATAGTATAAAAACAGAAAATAAAAGGTGTTTGAGTTTGATTGTATATATCTTCTAACAAAGCTATCTTATAAACAATTCTTAATCTTTTACATATACCTGGTATGTTATTTTAATATTGTAATAATAGTAAAACATTGATATATATACATATATATATATATGTAGGTCCAGAAGTATGTTCCGGGACTTTTATTTTTTACATCGGTATATTCCAGGACATTTGGCAGTTTCCAGGACTGTCCTGGAAAAAATTCATGTCCTACGGCACGTTTCGGGACAATTTTTTGAATCTGATTACATATATATGCGTTATATTCCAGGACTGTACATTTCAAAAAACGTAAACAGTCCCGGAACATACCTCTAGACCTACATATATATCTATATATATATAAAATAGAATGTCTGTATGTATGTATGTATGTATGTATGTATGTATGTATGTTCTTTATACACTCTTAAACTATTCGACCGAATTTTTACCAAAAGTATATAAAATAGGGGTAGAATTTTCCGGGGAGTGTTATAGAGTACATCGATTAAGGATATTAAAACACAAATGAAGTCGTTTGAAGAAGAGCTGATAAAGGACAGCTGATAAAGGTCACGAGAGCTGATAAAGGACAGACAGTAATCATGGACAGAAACGATTACATTAATAGCATGACTAATATACTCGACGACGGATCAACGTACAAACAATTAAAGAAGGACCCGATTAAACAATTGACACAAAGTCTTAATCAGTTAGTAAGACACTACCATGTCTCTTGATATCTATACTTATACGATTTGAGAAATTGTTGCTCATTTTTCGCGATAGCTAGTATAGTTTTAATTGTTTCATTCACATTACTGCCAAAACTGAGTGTCACAAAATTACAAATAGAAATAATCAAAATAATAAAAAATAATTGAGAATATATTTAGTGTAAACTACATAGTGATCTTTTTCAAAAATAGAAACAAGAGTTAATAGAAAGAAGGCTGTGTATCAAAATAGGTAAATGCCGCGATAATGTTAAACTTACAGTAATGTATTAGTATTGATTTGAGCGTGAAATTTCAAATGCAATAAAATACCGTTACACCTTTATTTCCGAAGCATTTGCATGAAAAGTCACCCGTGCTATATTTAGGTAGGTGTCCTATCCCCAATGATGCTACTATTCATGACTCACGACACAGCAACTGATCATACAGTAAGAACTCACTACATTTCAATCTGCTTACATTATGAGTTATGTGTTATATACCTGAATTCATGCAGTCTCTTAGCGAAGTTTTCTTTATATTTTCAAACATTTTCTTCCATAATATTATTCCCATAGGGGGTTGCTGTGTTTATTATAGGTTGTTGCACCGTTCCACCTATTTCCGTATTCTAGAACCTTTTTCTATATATAAATTATTAAATCCTTCCTCTCTTCTCAAAATTACAACGTACGAATGTTGCGTGAGCGTGAAATTCATTTCTAAAACTGTTATACATCATTTCAGTGAAACATGTGTTACTTCCTACATGAATACTTATTTCTTTTCGCCGGAATATTCCTCGATTAAATTACTGCGTACCGTACAATGAAAAATGCTACTACGCGTTGAAAGTCGATAAGTTCGAACCCCTTACCGCACAATATTTATGATGGCACACACAATAAAAGACTACGTATACGATAATAGACAAATGATACTGTTAGCAGGTATTTCTCTTATGATACCTATTAAAATATGTATAAATACGCTGGAAACATATCTTCAGGAAATCATACTGAAATCTTACTATGCGGGCATTTTCTAATTCTTTTGCAGAGAGAAAAAAACGTTACCGCTTATTGAATTCAAACACGCAATGCGATCCGTCTCTCACATACATACTTCATGATATGTATACCCATGCCATACGGAAAAACGCAAAAATGTTAGCATGTATTATTCTCTACGTAAATTACTACGTAGTGTACAATGAAAAATGCTACTACGCATTGAAAGTCGATAAGTTCGTAACCCTTTACCGCACAATATTTATGATAGCAAACACAATAAAAGACTACGTATACGATAATGGACAAATGATACTGTTGGCAGGTATTTTTCTTATGATACCTACTAAAATATGTATAAATACGCTGGAAACATATCTTCAGGAAATCACACTGAAATCTTACTATGCGTGCATTTTCTAATTCTTTTGCAGGGAGAAAACGTTACGTTATTGAATTCAAACACGCGAAGCGAACCGTCTCTCACATATATACTTCATGATATGTATACCCATGCCATATAGAAAAACGTAGGAATATACGTTCTCTTACGGTAACACCCCTTTGCTACACCCTTTCAGCGTGAAATTGAAGCAAATACGTGGATCATTTATTATGTAGCAACTCGCGAAAGAGCTGGTACATTTTATTTTCCATATTATCGACTTGCAATACGTTAGCATACGTAGCACAAAGCAGTCATGCGAAGAAAGGTGATGCTAGAGGAAGTGATCTCGGTCGTAAAGTTAAGTTTGTTCCCAATTTGGTGTTGGCCCCTGCCACAAGATGCGACACTGTTTAAGATGCTCTGTATGAAACTATATCACTGCTTGAACATAATTCTAGAGATAGCTTTCGCATCATCGGTAATATACACTATCACAATTCATCTTGACAAACCTGAATTCTTTGTACAACTAATTCCTCTAACAAGCGGTCTTATTCACACCAGTCTTAACTTCATTTTTTACACAGTTAATCACCATCATATACAGGTAATTAACATATATTTGTTTAAAATTTAAAAATCCGCATGCAAATTAATTGAAGATTAATTCAAGATTTAGAATTTTATTACTAGATATATCCTGTATATCAATAACAAATATGTCAAGTAATTATTTGCAGAATGTTACTTTCGAAATGGTACATTTTAGCGGCTTGATGAAACCTCATGAAGAAATTGTAGTTCAACGACACATTGACAAATGTGTAGTGTACCATGGTGGATCTATATTTATTTACTACATGGTTACGTTCTTAACGATTACATTGCCTTTTCTAACGCAACAGTCATTTCCAACATTAACCGAATATCCATTTGATGTGTCTCATGAACCACTAAAAACAATAATTTATATACACCAATCTGCAGCCGGAATAGTAGTAGCAGGACAATTATGTATTAATCCTTTCATGGCTCTACTGCTCTGGTTTGCAACGGCAAGATTTGAGATATTAACTGAAGAACTGGGAAAAATTACAAATGCCTATCAGTTGTTCAAGTGCATTAAAGAACATCAGGAATTACTCAAGTACGTATCACAATCCTTGTCTTGTACAAAAATAATCTAGTTTAGGGAACTCAATTTCTACGGGTCGCAGGCCGGATTCGACCCCCGTGAAGTTTTATCCGGCCCGCCAAAGAATGTCGGCATTATACATATACATATATATGTATATGAATATACATATGCGTATATGTAGTTTGTAATATACATATGTACAGGCGTCAGAAATGCCTTTATACCTATATTCACTGTCAGTACTGAAAATCTATAGTGTACGTAACGTTCACTGGGGGGTGGGGGGCAATAAATATAGATAAAAAAGGGATTTCTGACACCGTGTGTACAGTTGTGTCTTTGGTTCTATAGTTTGGTCATCGTTGCGTCTGAATTTTATATTATAAAAGACTTTTGAAATAAAGATATTTTGTTTTTATATAATTTTCAAAGATAAACCTTATCTGGTTCTCGATCCTTACAAAGACTTCAATGTGTGTCTTATTAACAAAAAAGATCGGAGATCCCTATATAATTTAATTTTAACAATTTAAGTAGTTTTGATGCATTTATTCAGATACGCTGAAGAAGTTGTAATTGCTGCTCGTCCTTTCGCATTAACCACTGTATATTGTAGCACGGTTAGCTTAATATGTGTCTTTCTTGAGTTTATCACAGTAAGTATATGTAACATATATTATAAAAATCTACACTGAGAAAAAAATATTTAGATAAAAATAATATTTATTTAGATTGTTGCCAAGAGCTTATTTACTTAATATAATACACATATTTATCTAGTATTAAATATTTGTACTTAATTTAAATAAAAACATTTAATTGTAAATAAATATGTGTATTATATTAAGTAAATCTCCGATATTATGTATACGCAGTACATAATTATCATATCCTTGTATTTTTTATTTATTTATTATATATAAATGATTTTGATTAAATCCAAGAGTTTTAGTATCAAAGCGCAAAAAATAAATACATATCATGTATATTAAATTTCTTTTAAATAGAATCAACCTATAGCTATAATACTCCAAGGTCTCGCAATGGTTGCAGCAGGTTTATCGGAAGTCTTTATGTATTGTTGGCCAGCAGAATATTTGATACATATGGTAAATTACTCATCATTTAAATTTATTATATTACAGTTAATTTTATTTTAGAAAATATATATTACTTTTTCCCAGAACAACAATGTCGCAGAAGCAGCGTTCAATATGCTTGAAAACAATCATTTCATTGAACTATGGAAGTGTCTGCAAATTATTATAATGCGGAGTCAAAAACCAATAAAGATTGCCATTCCTTGTCTTATGCCCGCACTATCTCTTAATTACTTTACAGCGGTGAGATCAAGTTTCAAATTGATTGAAAAAATTGATTAAAGATTGCTGACATATTATTCATATTAATTATTTGGCATTATCACACACAATTCCACATTTTTACAAGTTTTCTATTAATCATATCTTTTTTTATTATTATTTATTATTTAAACTATAAAATAGTAAACAAGATCTTTGTACATTAGAGACATATGAATAAATAGGCGAATGAACCTACTTACTCTTCATTTCCCTTTCTTTGCCATTTGTCTACCTCTAGAGATCCTCTATAGAGAGAGACTGTCCAAAAATGAACTATTTCTGTCTCCATTTGCATGCAAACAGGAAATAAGATTGCAGATATCTTTCTCTCTACACTTCCATATTAATACTTCCGTCTTTCTTATTATCGGTTTGAATGCAAATGGAGACAGAAACAGTTCATCTTTGGCCAGTCTCTCCCTAGAGGGCCTCTAGTCTATCTCTATTTCCATTTGTGCATGCGTGTCCATCTATCTAACCAGGAAACCTCGCGAATCTGAAAATTCTGATTTTCGTGAAACTTTACACACATGTAGCAGAAATTAATAGATGAATTTAAGAATTTTCATTTGCGGTTCAAAAACGATTCTAAGGGGTGGAACCACCCCACATATGAGAATATATTAATGCAGACCGATTTGTTGTTTCCTCGATATATCTCGAACATTTTTCGAGATATACGTATATTTATAATAAGGGAAATTCCTAAATATTCTCACCCTAAAGTTTTTTTTAAATAAATTTTTATTAAAAACTATATAATCATCAGCTTTGTTTATTTTAAACAGTCTTATAACTGTTAAATAACACAAAAACATTAAATTTTTTTACAAAGAAACAAAAAACCAAACAAAAACGTATTTTTTTCTCAAATATCGAATAAAGTTCAAAATTTGAGAACAGGTATTGTAATATGGACCACCTGATTTTAATATAGACCAGAGTCCAATTAACAAACAGTAATCTTAACTATAACAGTTTTTAATGTGAACTAATACTGAAATCATATTATGTAACCTTATTGCAGTCATATAAAACAATGCTAACATGAAATAATAATATTTGTTTGTATTGAAAGTTATAATAGCGAATTCAATTGGACGCACCAGTCAGTGCGCACTCAGTGCACATTAAGCCGTCGTACACAAATCAAATATATATATATATATTATAATATATATATATATAAATGTAAATATAAACGGATTAAGTCAAGAAATCCTTAATATTCTTTATTGTACTATTTGGTAAAATATGTATTGGACATTTCATCAGTCAAAATATTTGCATTTTACTTTAATTATCAAAGATTAAATTAGTGTACAATGTGCACTAAATGCGCACTGGTGCGTCCAACCGAATTCGCTATAAATTTACATCGAGTGTGAACAAAATCACAAAATGTTCGCGCACTGACACGTGCGCGTGAGCAACTTTGCTGCTACCGACTGACGGGATGGCGGCGCGGCGCGGCGGTACGAAATATTATCTGCAGTTAGTTTCACTTTGTTAGCTACAGTATGTTTTCAAAAGAAACGGTAGTCTATATTATCCGACCGGTTCATATATTTGGAGAATTTCCCCTATAACATAATATATATTAAAGATTATAATAATTAAGTAATAGATTTAATATAAATATTTTTTAATAAAATTCTAAGAACATCTTATTATCATTTCGTAATAAATATTATTTTTTAAATTAACACGTTATCTTTTCATCGCTATAAAAAAGTCAGAATACTGTGGTTATTTATTAATTTGGCTTACTAATTATTTTGTTCATTATTATTAATCCACCTAATTATTTCCTGTATACCTAATAATTCACCTAATTATTTATTGAAGATTATATTAACAGATGGTTAATGTAATAAATATATGTATTTTATATTATTATTACTTTAAAATGCGTAAAGAATAATTGCAAATACATTTTTATTTATTATAAAAAAAAACTTACTTTATTGTATGTTACAGTATCTTTCGACTATCCTCTCCTATTTCACAACACTTCGAGTAATGATGGACGATGATAAAAATTAACAGTAAACTTAGGATGTTAAAATAGTTAATTTATTGATTAGTTATTAAAATATTATATAACGGTTGTTCCAGCAAACTATTGGTTTGATTTGAAAATAATATAAATTTAGTTAGAATTATTTTGTCGCAGTATTATATTTATTAATTCCCATTAGGTGTGCTAATTTTTCATAAGACTCATGCAGTATTTAATATTTACTAATCACAACACTAATCAATAAAATATAGCGATCGCGGAACATTGGCTGCATTCCGATATTTACTGTCTCAATACTGAAAATTTATATTTTTCTATAATTTACGTCACGTATGCTATAGATTTTCAGTACTGACAGTAAATATCGGAATGCAGCCTTTGTCGTATAATATGATGTTATCCATGTTAATCGTGCACGCAATTTGCATTTTAAATTAATATAACACATTAATTCTAGTAATATTATTGATATTATCGATATTCAATATTATTCCCTTAGGAGGTGCTGTGTTTATTATAGGTTGTTGCACCGTTCCACCTATTTCCGTATTGTAGAACCTTTTTCTATATATAAATTATTAAATCCTTCCTTTCTTCTCAAAATTACAACGTACGAATGTTGCGTGAGCGTGAAATTCATTTCTAAAACTGTTATACATCATTTCAGTGAAACATGTGTTACTTCCTACATGAATACTTATTTCTTTTCGCCGGAATATTCCTCGATTAAATTACTGCGTACCGTACACTGAAAAATGCTACTACGCGTTGAAAGTCGATAAGTTCGTAACTTTTTACCGCACAATATTTATGATGGCAAAAACAATAAAAGACTACGTATACGATAATGGGCAAATGATACTGTTGGCAGGTATTTTTCTTATGATACCTATTAAAATATGTATAAATACGCTGGAAACATATCTTCAGGAAATCACACTGAAATCTTACTATGCGTGCATTTTCTAATTCTTTTGCAGAGAGAAAACGTTATCGGTTATTGAATTCAAACACGCGAAGCGAACCGTCTCTCACATACATACTTCATGATATGTGTACCCATGCCATGTGGAAAAACGCAGAAACATACGTTCTCTTACGGTAACACCCCTTTGCTACACCCTTTCAGCGTGAAATTGAAGCAAATACGTGGATCATTTATTATGTAGCAACTCGCGAAAGAGCTGGTACATTTTATTTTCCATATTATCGACTTGCAATACGTTAACATACGTAGTACAAAGCAGTCATGCGAAGAAAGGTGATGCTAGAGGAAGTAATCTCGCTCGTAAAGTTAAGTTTGTTCTCAGCTTGGTGTTGGCCTCAACCACAAGATGCGACGCAGTTTAAGTTGTTCTGTGTGAAACTGCACCTCTGTTTGAGCATAATTATACAGATAGGCCTAGTGGCACCGTTGATATACACTATCACAAATCATCTTGACAAACCTGATATCCTAGTACAACTAATTGTTATGACAAGCAGCTCTATTCACGGGAGTTTTAATTTCTTTTTCTATATGGTTAATCACCATCATATACAGGTGATTAACATTTATTTGTTCAAAATTTAAAAATCCGCGTGCAAATTACATCAAGATTAATTTAAAACTTTTATAATTTTATTGCCATACCCTCTATATCAGTAACAATTATTTTTAAGTAATTATTTGTAGAATGTTACTTTTGAAATGGTACATTTTAGCGGCTTGATGAAACCGTATGAAGAAATTGTGATTCAACATGTCGTTGACAAATGTATCGTGTTCCATGGTGGATCTTTGTTTACTTACTGCTTCATTTTGTTCATCACGCTTGCATTGCCTTTTCTAACGCAACAGTCATTTCCAACATTAGCCGAATATCCATTTGATGTGTTTCATGAACCACTAAAAACAATAATAATGTATATACAACAATCTGCAGCCGAAACACTAGTAACAGGACAATTATGTACGAATGTTTTTATGGCTCTACTGCTCTGGTTTGCAACGGCAAGATTTGAGATATTAACTGAAGAACTGGAGAAAGTTACAAATGCCTATCAGTTGTTCAAATGTATTAAAAAACATCAAGAATTACTCAAGTACGTATCACAATCCTTGTCTTATACGGGAATAATCTAATTTAGGGAATCACAGCCTCTACGCGGCTCGCAGGCCGGATTCGACCTCCGTGAAGTTTTATTATCCGGCCCACCAAAGAAATTCGGCATTATTCATGTGCATATACATATATGTACGTACATATGCCATATATGTACACATGGCATCAGAAATACCTTTATACCTATATTCACTGCCAGTACTAAAAATCTATAGTGTACGTAACGTAAACTGTAGCTTTTCAGTACTGGCAGTAAATATGGGCGTAAAGGCATTTCTGATGCCGTGTGTACAGCTGCACCTTTGGTTCTATGCTTTGATCATCGTTGCGTCGGACTTTTATATTATAAATAATTTTGAAATAAAGATATTTTGTTTTTATATAATTTTCAAAGATAAACCTTTATCTGGCTTTCGATCATTACAAAGACTTCAATTTGTGTCTTATTAACAAAAAAGCTTGGGCGCCAAATAATTTAATTTTAAAAAATTTAAATAGGTTTGATGCGCATTTATTCAGATACACTGAAGAAGTTGCAATTGCTGCTCGTCCTTTCGTATTAACAACTGTATGTTGTAGCACGGTTAGCATGATACTTCTTTCTTTTGTTTATCACAGTAAGTATACGTAACATATATTATAAAAATCTAGTATTAATAATTTTCCCTCAGAATTTATAGATAAGTCCACATCGATCAGGGTCTGACACTTGATTTCTCGGATTTAGTCCGCGATTTTTTATGTTATTGTTCCAACTCTAAAATGCACTCCAATTTTTTGAGATACATATTTTTTTTTAAATAAATTTGATTTACTTAGAATTTTTAAAACAAACGTATTGTTGGCCACAATTTAAAAATCTGAAAAGACTCAAAAATCGTATGTCAGATATCAAAATTTTTAAGCCTTGACCCAGAGTGGGCTGGCGTTCACTTCTATTTTTTTCAAGCTTTTTTCGAAAAAAAAATTCAAAAAAATTAGAAGCAGACGTTAGTCCACTGTAGGCTGTTGCTTGAACATTATTTTATATGTAGCATAGGATTTTTGTGCATTTTTTCAAATTTTCCCGAAGCAATTTTTCAAAAAAAAAAAAAAAACGCGTCGATTTAATCTGGAATGCCCTATATGCAGTACATAATTATCATATTATTATATTCTTCATTTACTTATTATATATAAATAATTTTGATTAAATCCAAGAATTTTAGTATCAAAGCGCAAGAAATAAATACATATCATGTATATATTAAATTTCTTTTAAATAGAATCAGCCTATAGCTATAATACTCCAAGGTCTCGGAATGGCTATAACAGCTTTATCGGAAGTCTTTATGTATTGTTGGCCAGCAGAATATTTGACGCATATGGTGAATTACTTATCATTTAAATTTGTTATATTACAGTTAATTTTATTTTATAGAAAATATATATTACTTTTTCCCAGAGCAAAAACATCGCAGAAACAGCTTTATATATGCTGGAAAACAATCATTTTATTGAACTATGGAAGTGTCTGCAAATTATTATAATGCGGAGTCAAAAACCAATAAAGATTGCGATTCCTTGTCTCATGCCCGCACTATCTCTTAATTACTTTTCAGCGGTGAGACCAAATTGTTTGAAAAATATGATTAAAAATTACTATAAACATATCATTAATATTAATTATTTGGCATTATCACACACAATTCCACATTTTTACAAGTTTTCTATTCATCATATCATTTTTTTATTATTATTTATTATTAAAACTGTAAAATAATAAAAAAAAAGTCTTTAATTGTACATTAGAAACATATGGATAAATTTGCGATTGAATCTACTTATTCTTCATTTCTCTTTCTTTGCTGTTTGTCTACCTCTATTTCTATTTATATGCATGTGTGACCATCTAACCAACAAGAGAACCTCGCGAATCCAAAAATTCTGATTTTCATGAAACTGTACACACATGTAGCAGAGGTAAATGGATGAATTTAAAAATTTTCAGTGCTCAAAAACGATTCTACGAAAATGATATCATATGTTTTACGATTCTGCGATGGATACTTTACTCCGGTCGCAATAAGTTTGATATGTGTATATTTATCGCCAGTGATATGCATAAAATGTGCTATGTGATAATGTGATACGTAAAGCATAAAGCGATATATGTGATGCATTCCCGATAGGTAACCATATGTCCCTCCATTTATCTATCAGTAAAAAAAATTACCTTTTAAAAAAGATAAAAAAAGGCGTCAAGTATACACGTAAAAAAGTATTCACATAAAAAAAATGTTACTTTAATATGTCAAAAAACTTGTTAAAAAATGTTAAATATTTAATGTAAAATTATATACTACATTAACTACATAACAAAAATAATAAAATAAAAGATCGGCGCAATGTCAACTCGATGTTGGTTTTGGAAATTCAAATGTTCCTATTTATTTTATAAAATTTAGCCTGATATTTCAAACTTTGCGGAAGTTAGAACTTACGTGGTCTGTTTAAAAAGTAATAAGACTAAATTTTTTCCTTAACAACTAGTAACACTGTAAAAACGAGACTGCACTATATCGAGAGCTACATTCATACTCTACGTTCAGTTAAAATTTTTATTTCATAACATTAATACATGTGATTCTATAACCATTTATATAACTGTATGTTTGGGTGATGCATCACGAAAATGGAACACAAGAAAATCGAGCAGCGTTATGCGACACAAATTGTGTTAAATTTGACACAACAAATTCTATGTCAAATTTCAGGATAACATGACAGAAACATTTAAAAAGTTGACAGTAAGAATGATTGGTGATCAATTAAATTAAATTTAAATCACCAAATTGTTTATGTCATTGGTGATCCAGAACGGATTTATCTTCATAAATTCACCGCCATCTAAAAATGCCTTGTGCCCGGGATAGAACTTGATCTCTGTAAGTCTGTTTCAACTTCTTAAATGTTCCCATCGCATTGTTCTGGAGTTTTTGTCACAGAATTCGGTCGCATAACGTTGCTCGATTTCCTTATATTCCATTTTCGTGACGCGTCACCCAAACATACAGTTATACAAATAATTGTAGAATCACATGTATTAATATCATCTGGTGCGTTCGGGAAGACGCTATTAGTGCTATTTGCTTATTCTATCCTTGTTTTACACCTGATGAGCGATAAAAATAAAATGATGCAATAGCGCTAATAGCGCGCTTCCCGAACGCAACCATCAAATTGAAATTTTAATTGAAGGTAGAGTATGAATGTAGCTCTCGATCTACTGCAGTCTCGTTTTTAGTGTTACTAGTTGTTGAGGAAAAAATTCAGCCTTATTACTTTTAAACACTATTAAACAGACATGTATATAGACATGTATATAGACATTTTGTGATCAAAGGTCCATGTTCGAAGTCCATATATATATAGTCATATACCATTTAGCCTTCAAGGGTTAGAATCTAAAACACTGTTAGAATTTTTATAAAAAGTGTTGTACTACCTACTTTACTTGTGTGCCAAAATACAGCGCTGTAGCTCAAGCAGTTCTTGAGTTATAGACGTATGAAATTTCGTTGCGCTACTATTCACGACACAGCAATCCAAAATGTTTCATTTGGACGACCCTTATAGTAAGAACACATTTCATTTCAATCTGCTTACGTTATGAGTTTTGTGTTACGTACTTGATTTCGTCTCTTAGTGAAGTTTCATTTATTTTCAAATATTTCCTCTTATGATATTATCACCATAGGGGATTGCTGTCTTTATTATAGTATATTTCACCGTATATTTCACCTATTTCCATATTATAAAACACTTTCCTATTCTTAAGTCCTTTCTTTTCTTTAAATTACAACATACATTGCGTGAGCGAGAAATTTATCTCTAAAACTGTTGCATATTATTTTAGTGAAACATGTGTTACTTCTTACATGAGTACTTATTTCTTTTCGCCGGTAATATTCTTCGGTGAAATTATACTACGTAGCGTATAATAAAAAAATGCTAATACGCGTCGAAAATCGATAAGTTCGAACCCTTTACTGCATAATATTTATAATGGCGATAAAAGACTACGTATAGTATAATAGACAAATGATAATGTTAGCAGGTACTTTTCTTATGATACCTACTAAAATATGTATAAATACCCTAGAAACATATCTTCGAAAAATCATACTAAAAACTTAAATTTCCATATTATATAGAACACTTTCCTATTCTTAAGTCCTTTCTTTTCTTTAAATTACAACATATACATTGCGTGAGCGAGAAATTTATCTCTAAAACTGTTGGATATCCTTTTAATGAAACATGTGTTACTTAAGATATTTATTTCTTCCGGTATATTATTCGGTGATAAATTACTACGACAAAAATAATCGCTAAATCATAATCTTATCATATTCAAACAATAAGATACGTATACTATAATAGACAAATGATAATGTTAGCAGGTAATTTTCTTATAATACCTACTAAAATATCCATAAATACTCTGGAAACATATCTTCAGAAAATCATACTGAAATCTTACTATGCATGCATTTTCTAACTTTTTCGTAGACAGAGAACGTTACCACTTATTGAATTTGAACACGCAAAGCGATCCGTCTCTCACATACATGCTTCATGATATGTATACCCCATGCCATATGCAAAAACGCAGAAATATATTACTTTACAGTAATGCCCCTTTATTACACCTTTTCATCATAAAATTGAAGCAAATTCGTGGATCATTTATTATGTATAGCGACAGAACTCGCGAAAGAACTGCTACACTTCATTTTCCATATTATCGACTTGCAATACGCCAACATACGTAGCACATTGCAGTCATGGGAAGAAAGGTGACGCTAAAGGAAGTGATCGCCGTCGTAAAATTAAGTTTGTTCCCAACTTGGTGTTGGCCTCAACCACAAGATGCGACACAATTTAAGATGCTCTGTGTGAAATTGTATCACTGTTTGTGCATAATTATGGATATGTCCGTAGCAGTACCGTTGATGTACACTATCACACTCTATCTTGACGAACCTGACATCTTAGTGAATGTAGTTATGATGACAAGCAGCTGTATTCACGGCAGTTTTAACTTTCTTTTCCATATGATTAATCACCATCACATACGGGTAATTAATGTTTATTTGTTTAATATTAAAAAATCCGCATGTAAATTAATTCAAAATTAATTTAAGACTTCGAATTTTATTACTAAATATATTCTGTATATCAATAACAAATATGTCAAGTAATTATTTGCAGAATGTTACTTATGAAATGGTACATTTTAGCGACTTGATGAAACCACATGAAGAAATTATAGTTCAACGACACATTGACAAATGTGTGATGTACCATGGTGTATCTATATTTATGTACTACAGCATTACGTTCTTAGCTATCGCAGTGCCCTTTTTAACGCAACAACAGTCATTTCCATTGTCAGCCGAATATCCATTTAATACGTCTTATCAACCGCTATTTACAATAATTTATATACAACAATCTGCGGCCGGAATACTGATATCAGCACAACTATGTACGAATGTTCTTATGGCTCTACTGCTCTGGTTTGCAACGGCAAGATTTGAGATACTCATTGAAGACCTGGGGAAAGTTACAAATGCCTGTCAGTTGTTCGAATGTATTAAAAGACATCAAGAATTACTCAAGTACGTATCACAATCCTTGTCTTATACGAAAGTAATCTAGTTTAGGGGACTCCAACCTTTATGGCCCGCAGGCCGGATTCGACCCTTGTAAGTTTTATCCGGCCCGCCAAAGAATTTCGACGTTATACAGAGTATACTTTACCAATTAATAAAATTATTATCCGCCATAGGAGTTGTTCTGAATAGGTATGCTTTTTTCTTGTACAATAAATAACATACAGATACTTCTTTATCAATACGCTACATGAACGTTACATATGTTACGTGTATTTACTGTAACTTTCTTGACAAAAATTTGTAAAATTCTTGGCAAACAAAATTAATCTTAATGAGTTTTGTTAAATTAAATCATATTCTTACAATTATCGTTACATATTATGTCATATATAATTTAGCATAGAACTTTACCTCAATTCAAAAGTTAAAAAAGAACAAAGAGTGCAAATAGAAATTTCTTCGTAGAATACGACGAGCAAAACTAATCCTCTGCATATCAGTTTTTTGAAACAACTAGACACTACAGACGCGCGCGCTATTTAGCTTTAACATTATGCTATTACTATTACACTATTAACTCCTTGATACACACAACTGTCAAAATATACAATGACAGCTGCAAATAAAGCGCAGCAAAAGAACCAATCGGCATCGCGGAAAAGCGACAACAATAAACTTCACATCTCCTTTTTAGAAGAGGAAGCAAAAAGAGGCACAATTTTCATATTATGGGGGTAATGTTGCGTTTCTTTAACAGAAATTTACTATGTCTTTAACTAATTGCTTCGTTCCATCTATTTCTATAATGCAGAATTTTAAATCTTTCGTTTTCTCGAAATTACGACATACAAAGGTTGCGTGAACGTGAAATTTATATGTATTCCTAAAATTGTGGTATATTATAATATTTCAGTGAATCATATATTACTTTCTACATACTTACTTCCTATCGTGGGAAGGATATGCATCGATAAAATTATTATATGTAACGCACAAAGAGAGAGAGGGAGAGAGAGAGAGAGAGAGAGAGAGAGAGAGAGAGAGAGAGAGAGAGAGAGAGTCCTACTGCAAGAGTTAAAATTCCCTGGAAAAAAACTTTTTATATAATTATCTGTAAAATATGTCCATATATGTTTTGTTTCCCTTGTATAATCTCTATTTATATGTATAGGAAAAGTAATAAAAAGAATAATAGAAAATAATTAGGCTTTCTATGCTACTCGTGCTACAAAAATTTTTGTAGGAAATATTGAAATTGTTAATATAACCCGAGCACGCTAAGTGTTTTTTGCGTAAATCTTAATAATTTTACTTTTTTTCTAAATTTTTCTAAAAAGATATTTTGTTGTTATATAATTTCCAAAAATAAAACTTATTTAGTCATTACAAAAGTGTTAATGTGCTCTCTTGACAAAATAGATTGGGGAACCGCAAATTAATTTAAAAAAATTTAAGTGGTGTTGATGCACTTATTCAGGTACGCTGAAGAAGTTGCAATTTCTGCTCGTCCGTTCGCATTATCAACTCTGTATTGTAGCACGCTTTGCTTAATATGTATCTTTCTTGACCTTATCACAGTAAGTATATGTAACACATATCTATTATAAAAATCTAATATTTATATATTTTCTTCTGAATTTATGGATATATATGTATATAAATATATCATGATTATCAAACATACTTAAAAAAAAAAAACAAGAATAGCCTCGAGATTATGTACGAGGGTGGTTTGATAAGTTTGATGTATGAGATAGCGTTATAACCCATTTGGAAAGTTCTACTCTTCAAACTTATCAAACAATCCTCGTATATCATCGAGGGTTGTTTGATAAATTTAGTAAAAAAGCAAGTATATTAAACATTTTTTTGAAAAAAAAAAAATCGTTCTTTTTTTGTGGCAACTACTAAACCGCTTGCTTCAAACGACTACCAAACGTGAACAACGCGTCTGCACTTCTGGCTGAAATTTAGCCTGGGGGAGTTTGAAGAGTGGAATTTGCGGTCTGGAACTTTCCAGGCATCACATCACCAAATGGATTGTAACGCACGCCATCTCATACAAATTTACCAAACTTATCAAATCACCATCGTACATGCAGTACATAATTATCATATACAATATATCATTATATTCTTCATTTACTTATTTTGATTAAAGTCAAGAATTTTAGTATCAAAGCGTAAGTTATAAAAATATCATGTATATTAAATTTTTGTAAAATAGGATCAACCTATAGCTAAAATGCTCCACTTTTTCACATTGTCTCTAGCAGCTTTATCGGAAGTATATATGTATAGTTGGCCAGCAGAATACTTGATGCATACGGTATATTACTTATCATTTAGAGGACCCTACACAGGTTTTATAGGTGTAAAAGTAGTTCCGGTCAAATTGGCTAAAATTGATATATGTTGTAGCTTAGGTAAATCAAAAGTCCCCACGGGCAAAGTCCAAAAATCAAAACTATAGAAAATACGAAGGCTTAAAGTGAGTGCCATTGGAGTTTCAGAAATACTTGTTTTTGAATACATATAGTAATAAGTTAATATATAAATGTTTGAAAATATATATAATGTGTGCATGTGTGTGTGCGTATATGCGTATGTGTGCGTGCGTGCGTGCGTGCGTGCGTGCGTGTGTGTGCGCGCATGCGCGCGCGTGTAAAAAAATAGTATGTGTATTTAGATTAATAGCATAATAAAGAAGTCGAGATCTGTAACGTAGAGCAGGAAGTTGTTCATCTCTCTATGCTGCCACTTTTACATCTATAAAATGTGCGAGGTCCTTTGTTATACTGCAATTAATTTTATTTAAAAAAGAATTTATTACTTTTATTACTTTTTTTCAGAGCAAATGCGTTGCAGAAGCAGCGTTCCATATGCTCGAAAATAATCATTTCATTGAACTACGGAAATGTCTGCAAATTGTTATAATGCGAAGCCAAAAACCAATAGAGGTTACAATTCCTTGTCTTATGCCACCACTATCTCTCAATTCCTTTACAACGGTAAGAACAAGTTTCAAATTGATTAAAAAGTTGATTAAAGATTGTTAACATATCGTTTATAATAGTTACTTGGCATCATTACACACAATTCTACATTTTTACAAGTTTTCTATTAACATATTATTTTTTATCATTATTTATAATTTAAACTATAAAATAGTAAAAGGGTCTTTAAACATTAGAAACATGAATAAATTTGCAAGTAAACCTATTTACTATTTATTTCCTTTTTTTGCCGTTTGTTTATTTTTATGCATTCTATTATATATTTTTATTTGCGTGTGTGTGTCCATCTAACTAACTATATAAGTCATTCATTCTTTTTATTCTACGTATGGTTCGTATAATCACACAGATATAAATGGCAAGAACATAAAACAAAAAATTGTAAAAAAAAAGAAAGGTCAAAGGTTAAAAAATATTTAGATTTGATTATACAATTCCTAATAATAGTATCTTTTAAATAATTTGTACATATTAATATAATATAATGTATGTTATATATAAAGATTATAACAATTAAGTGGTAGGTTTAATATACATTTTTTTACATAATTTCAAGACCGTCTTATCATTCCGTAATTAAAGTATTATTTTTTTAATTAAAAAACTATTTTGACATTGCTATAAAAAGTCAGAATACTGTATTATTATTAATCTTTCTTACTAATTTATTCCTTTGTTAGTTTATTATTCATAATTAATTCACTTAATTATTTATTAAAGAATTATTAACAAATGTAATAAATGTATGTATTTTTACCTTAAAATGCGTAAAGAATAATCGTACACACATTATTTTTATGTATATTATTATCAAAAACTTATTTTACAGTTATTGTTTGTTACAGTATCTTTCGACTATACTCTCCTATTTCACAACACTACGAGTAATGATGGACGATGATAAAAATTAACAGTAAACTTAGTACGTTAAAATAGTATCTTCCGACTATAATCTCCTATTTCACAACACTACGAGTAATGACGGACGATAATAAAAATTAACAATAAACTTAGTACGTTAAAATAGTTGATGTATTGATTAGTTAGTAAAATAGTATATAACAATTTTTCCAACAATTGTCACAGTAATATATTTATTAATTTCCATTATATGTGCTAATTTTTCATAAGACTTATAAAATATTTAATATTCACTAATTATAACATTAATCAATAAAATATAGCGATCAAATGATTTTGTCGTGTAATATGCTGCTCTCCATGTTCACGCGATATGCGCATTTTAAATTAATACAACACATTAATTCCAATAATATTATCCATATTAATCGATAATATTAATATCATTGTCGTATCCCTCTGGCCACGAAAATGATATATGTTTTACGATTCTGCGATGGATACTTTATTCCGGTCGCACTAAGTTTGATATGTGTATATTTATCGCCAGTCCAGTGATTTGCATAAAATGTGCTATGTGATAATGTGATACGTAAAGCATAAAGCGATATATGTAATGCATTTCCGATAGATAACCATATGTCTCTCCATTTATCTGTCAGTAAAAAAAATTACCTTTTAAAAAAAGTAAAAAAAGGTGTCAAGTGTACACATAAAAAAGTATTCACATAAAAAAAAAGTTACTTTAATCTGTCAAAAAACTTGTTAAAAAATGTTAAATGTTTAATTAATGTAAAATTATATACTTTAAAAATTTAACAAAAATAATAAAATAAAAGATCGGCGCAATGTCAACTCGATGTTCATGGTTTTGGAAATTCAAATGTTTCTATTCATTTTGAAAAATTTAGCTCGATATTTCAAACTTTGCGGAAGTTAAAACTTACGTGGTCTGTTTAAAAAGTAACAAGACTGAATTTTTTTCTTAACAACTAGTAACACTGTAAAAACGAGACTGTGTCATACAGTAGATCGAGAGCTACATTCATACTCTACCTTCAGTTAAAATTTCAATTTGATAACATTAATACATGTGATTCTACAATCATTTGTATAACTGTATGTTTTGGCGACGCGTCACGAAAATGGAACATGTATTTTTTCTAATAACAAATAATTGCAGAATCACATGTATTAATGTTATCAAATTGAAATTTTAATTGAACGTAGAGTATGAATGTAGCTCTCGATTTACTGCAGTCTCGTTTTTAGTGTTACTAGCTGTTGAGAAAAAAATTCAGTCTCATTACTTTTTAAACAGACTATGTATATAGACATTTTGTGATGAAAGGTCCATGTTCGAAGTCCGTATATATAGCCATATACCATTTAGCCTTTAAAAGTTAAAATCTAAACCACTGTTTGAATTTTTATAAAAAATCTAAAATGAGAAAAACTATTATATGAGCATTAATAGATGTTACGGAAAATTCATATCTAATTTTTATATGTATTATTGTAACACATATATATTCCAACTATTCACTGTGCTCCGATCACAGCCGGACTTAATACACAGTTATCATTAGAACGTTATAAAAACCCTTCACTCCCCCCACAATTAATACATATAAAAATTAGATATGAATTTTCCGTAACATCTATTAATGCTCGTATAATGGTCTCTCTCATTATAGCCTTGCTTCAAACGAGCGAAAAATAAGTTTCTTATTGTTTTTATAAAAAGTGTACCTACTTTACTTGTGTGCCAAAATACAGCGCTGTAGCTCAAGCAGTTCTTCAGTTATAGACGTTTGAAATTTCGGAGCACTACTATTCACGACACAGCAATCCAAATTTATGTTTCATTTGGACGACCCTTATAGTAAGAACACATTTCATTTCAATCTGCTTACGTTATAAGTTCTGTGTTACGTACTTGATTTCGTCTCTTAGTGAAGTTTCATTTATTTTCAAATATTTCCTCTCATGATATTATCACCATAAGGGGTTGCTGTATTTATTATAGTATATTGCACCGTATATTTCACCTATTTCCATATTATAAGGCACTTTCCTATTCTTAAGTCCTTTCTTTTCTTTAAATTACAACATACATTGCGTGAGCGAGAAATTTATCTCTAAAACTGTTGCATATCATTTTAGTGAAACATGTGTTACTCCTTACATGAGTACTTATTTCTTTTCGCCGGTAATATGTTCGGTGAAATTATACTACGTAGCGTATAATAAAAAAATGCTAATACGCGTCGAAAATCGATAAGTTCGAACCCTTTACTGCATAATATTAATGGCGATAAAAGACTACGTATACTATAATAGACAAATGATAATGTTAGCAGTTACTTTTCTTATGATACCTACTAAAATATGTATAAATACCCTGAAAACATATCTTCGAAAAATCATACTAAAAACTTATATTTCCATATTATATAGAACCCTTTCCTATTCTTAAGTCCTTTCTTTTTTTCAAATTACAACATACATTGCGTGAGCGAGAAATTTATCTCTAAAACTGTTGCATATTATTTTAGTGAAACATGTGTTACTTCTTACATGAGTACTTATTTCTTTTCGCCGGTAATATTCTTCGGTGAAATTATACTACGTAGCGTATAATAAAAAAAACGCTAATACGCGTTGAAAATCGATAAGTTCGAACCCTTTACTGCACAATATTTATAATGGCAATAAAAGACTACGTATACTATAATAGACAAATGATAATGTTAGCAGGTACTTTTCTTATGATACCTACTAAAATATGTATAAATACCCTGGAAACATATCTTCGAAAAATCATACTAAAAACTTATATTTCCATATTATATAGAACCCTTTCCTATTCTTAAGTCCTTTCTTTTTTTTAAATTACAACATACATTGCGTGAGCGAGAAATTTATCTCTAAAACTGGTGGATGTCATTTTAGTGAAACATGTGTTACTCCTTACATGAATACTTATTTCTTTTCGCCGGTAATATTCTTCAGTGAAATTATACTATGTAGCGTACAATAAAAAAATGCTACTACGTGTTGAAAATCGATAAGTTCGAACCCTTTACTGCAAAATATTTATAATGGCGATAAAAGACTACGTATACTATAATAGACAAATGATAATGTTAGCAAGTAATTTTCTTATGATACCTACTAAAATATGCATAAATACTCTGGAAACATATCTTCAGAAAATTATACTGAAATCTTACTATGCATGCATTTTCTAACTCTTTCGTAGACAGAAAACGTTACCACTTATTGAATTTGTACACGCAAAGCGATCCGTCTCTCACATACATGCTTCATGATATGTATACCCCATACCATACGCAAAAACGCAGGAATATTACTTTACAGTAATGCCCCTTTACTACACCTTTTCCTCGTGAAATTGAAGCAAATTCGTGGATCATTTATTATGTATTGCGACTCGCGAAAGAACTGCTACACTTCATTTTCCATATTATCGACTTGCAATACGCCAACATACGTAGCACATTGCAGTCATGAGAAGAAAGGTGACGCTAAAGGAAGTGATCGCCTTCGTAAAGTTAAGTTTGTTCCCAACTTGGTGTTGGCCTCAGCCACAAGATGCGACACAATTTAAAATGCTCTGTGTGAAACTGTATCACTGTTTAAGCATTATTATGGACATGTCCGTAGCAGTACCGTTGATGTACACTATCCCACATTATCTTGACGAACCTGAAATGCTAGTGTCCGTAGTTATTATGACAAGCAGCTTTATTCACGGCAGTTTTAACTTTCTTTTCCATATAATTAATCACCATCACATACGGGTAATTATTGTTTATTTGTTGAATATTAAAAAATCCGCATGCAAATTAATTCAAAATTAATTTAAGACTTAGAATTTTATTATTAGATACATCCTGTGTATCAATAACAAATATGTCAATTAATTATTTGCAGAATGTTACTTTCGAACTGTTACATTTTAGCGGCTTGATGAAACCACATGAAGAAATTGTAGTTCAACGACACATTGACAAATGTGTGATGTACCATGGTGTATCTATATTTATTTACTACAGCGTTACGTTCTTTGCTAGCGCAATGCCTCTTTTAGCGCAACAACAATCATTTCCAATGTTCGCCGAATATCCATTTAATACGTCTTATCAACCGCTATTTACAATAATCTATATACAACAATTTGCGGCCGGAATATTGGTATCAGCACAACTATGTACAAATGTTCTTATGGCTCTACTGCTCTGGTTTGCAACGGCAAGATTTGAGATATTCATTGAAGACCTGAAGAAAGTTACAAATGCCTATCAGTTGTTCGAATGTATTAAAAGTCATCAAGAATTACTCAAGTACGTATCACAATGTTTGTTTTATACGGAAGTAATCTAGTTTAGGGGACCCCAATCTTTATGGCCCGCAGGCCGGTTTCGACTCTTGTAAAGTTTTATCCGGCCCGCCAAAGAATTTCGACGTTATACAGAGTATACTTTACCAATTAATAAAGTTATTATCCGCCATAGGAGCTGTTCTGAATAGGTATGCATTTTTCTTGTACGATAAATAACGTACAGATACTTCTTTATCAATACGCTACATGAACGTTGCATATAATATGTTACGTGTATTTACTGTAACTTTCTCGACAAAAATTTGTAAAATTCTTGGCAAACAAAATTAATCTTAATGAGTTTTGTTAAATTAAATCATATTCTTACAATTATCGTTACATATTATGTCATATATAATTTAGCATAGAACTTTACCTCAATTCAAAAGTTAAAAAAGGACAACGAGTGCAAATAGAAATTTCTTCGTAGAATACGACTAGCAAAACTCACCCTCTGCATATCAGTTTTTTGAAACAAAACAAAAAATCTGCACGTACCCACATACGGACATGCGATTTTAATACGATATTTCGACATTTTAGAACACTGTGAACATATTGGCATCAAAAACTCAAAAACCAATCTCTTCGTTGGTTTCTTCTACCCCTATTTTATATATAAATCATTTAAATTTGGTTGATTAGACCCAACTTTATACGCAATCAAAGGTTCATATACGAAATTCACAAAAACAAAGCTTCCTCTATGAGGAAGCAAAAAAGGCACGATTTTCATATTATGGGGATAATGTTGCGTTTCTTTAACATAAATTTACTATGTCTTTAACTAATTGCTTCGTTTCATTTATTTCTGTAATGCAGAATATTAAATCTTTCGTTTTCTCGAAATTACGACATACAAAAGTTGCGTGAACGTGAAATATATATGTATTCCTAAAACTGTCGTATATTATTTCAGTGAACCATATATTACTTTCTGCATACTTACTTCCTATCGTGGGAAGAATATGCATCGATAAACTTATTATATGTAACGCACAAAGAGAGAGAGAGGGGGAGGGGGGGAGAGAGAGAGAGAGAGAGTCCTACTGCAATAGTTAAAATTCCCCGGAAAGAAACTTTTTATATAATTATCTGTAAAATATGTCCATATATGTTTTGTTTCCCTTGTATAATCTCTATTTATATGTATAGGAAAAGTAATAAAAAGAATAATAGAAAATAATTAGGCTTTCTATGCTACTCGTGCTACAAAAATTTTTGTAGGAAATATTGAAATTGTTAATATAACCCGGCACGCTGTGTTTTTTGCATAAATCTTAATAATTTTATTTTTTTCTCCTGCTTATATATTCGAATACATAGTTGGGAAGTAACGCGTTAAGCGGGGAGCACACACTTCTGCACAACGCATAATGCGTAAGCATAAGAAAATTGATTGGTCCGTACACATGTGCATAAGGAAATAGACCAATCGGTTTTCTTATGCTTACGTTATTATGCGTTATGCAAAAGTCTGTGTTCCCCGCTTTACTTGTAACGTTTTGATTATAAAATAAAAATAATAACGGTAACGAGTTACTATTAACAATGGCTAATAAAAAATGGTAACAAAAACTACTTTTAATACCAACATACGCAACAAACACACCATGTAAAGTAAAAAAAGAACAGATACATAACAAGTATAATAAAGATATATAATTAAGAAAATCAGATGTTACTAATTTATCGTATTCACTTGACGCAAATTTTCTTTAATATCATTATTTTTGTATACAAATATAATACAACAAAAATAAAAATGGAATACAGTTAATATGCAGCGCGTATATTTGACGCTTATTTCTAACTCTTTTTTAAAAAGGTAAATAATGTATAGTCTATATTTGACGCATTTAACAATCAAACCATAGAACAAAAGGTTCAACTATATACTACATAGTTATATACATATAGTTGTACCTTTTGTTCTACGGTTTGGTCATTGCATCGGATTTTATAATATAAAAAAATATTAAAACAAAAAAATATTTTGTTTTTATATAATTTTCAAAAATAAAACTCTTATTTAGTCATTACAAAGGTGTTAATGTCCTCTCTTGACAAAATAGATTTAGGATCCCCAATTTAATTTAAAAAAATTTAAGTGGTGTTGATGCATTTATTCAGGTACGCTGAAGAAGTAGCAATTTCTGCTCGTCCGTTCGCATTATCAACTCTGTATTGTAGCACGGTTTGCTTAATATGCACCTGCCTTTTTTTTCTAACAGTAAGTACATATCTATAACTATCTATTATAAAATCTATCTATAAAGGAAGATGTCCTGACTGACTGACTGACTGACTGACTCATCAACGCCCAGGCCAAACCCCTGAACCTAAAGACTTGAAATTTGGAGGGTGTATTCCTCTCATGACGTAAGCATCCACTAAGAAAGGATTTTTAGAAATTTCACCCCTAAGGGAGTGAAAAGGGGTAAAATGTGTTTTTTTCACGATTATTCTGACTGACTGACTGACTGACTGACTCATCAACGCCCAGCCCAAACCCCTGAATCGAATTTTTACCAAAAATATATGAAATAGGGGTAGAATTTTCCGGGGAGTGCCACTATGTGTATAGTTTTTTGTTACCGATTTTCTGGAAACCGATTTTTTTAATTTTTCCTATTTTTCAAAAATAATTAATCAAATCTCAACAAATTATAGATCAAACAGGGGTAGAATTTTCGAGGAGTACTATGAAGTGTATAATTTTTCGTTACCGATCTTTTGGAAGCCGGTATCGAAATTTTTTCAAATAATTTTTACCAAAAGTATATGAAATAGGGGTAGAATTTTCCGGGGAGTGCCACTATGTGTATAGTTTTTTGTTACCGATTTTCTGGAAACCGGTTTTTCTAATTTTTCTAATTTTTTGGGAAATAATTCACCGAATTTCAAAGAATTGTAGAGCAAACAGGGGTAGAATTTTCCGGGAAGTGCTATAAAGTGTATAATTTTTCATTACCGATCTTTTGGAAGCCGGTATCGAAATTTTTTCAATCTTTCGGGAATTAATTGACCGAATCTGAAAGAATTGTATATAAAGTAGGGGTAAATTTTACGGCGAGCGCCATAATGTGTACAGTTTTTGTTACCGATCTTTTTGGAAACCGGTTTTTTTTTCTTTCAATTTTTCGGGAAATAATTTATTAAATGTCAAAGAATTATACATGAAGTAGGGGTAGAATTTCCCGGGGAGTGCTATAAAGTGTACTATTTTTTATTACCGATCTTTTTAAAAACCGGTTCCGAATGACCAAATCTCAAAGAATTGTACATAAAGTAGGGGTTGAATTTTCCGGGAAGTGCTATGAAGTATATAATTTTTTGTTATCGATCTTTTTAGAAAGCGGTTATTACACGAGTCCGGGAGTGCGCGGCGCGAACGCGAGTGATTGTGCGATAGCGAAGCGCAGCGCAACATTTTGAAGTGTATAATTTTTTGTTGCCGATCTTTTGGAAGCCGGTATCGAAATTTTTTCAATTTTTCGGGAATTAATTGACCGAATCTGAAAGAATTGTATATGAAGTAGGGGTAGAATGTTACGGCGAGCGCCATAATGTGTACAGTTTTTGTTACCGATTTTTTTGGAAACCGGTTTTTTTTAATTCTTTCAATTTTTCGGGAAATAATTGATTAAATGTCAAAGAATTATATGAAGTAGGGGTAGAATTTCCCGGGGAGTGCTATAAAGTGTACTATTTTTATTACCGATTTTTTTAAAACCGGTTCCGAATGACCGAATCTCAAAGAATTGTACATAAAGTAGGGGTTGAATTTCCTGGGGAGTGCTATCAAGTATATAATTTTTTGTTATTGATCTTTTTGGAAAGCGGTATCAGAAGTTTGACGAATTTTCGGGAAATAATTAATCGAATTTTAAAGAATTGTATTGAGAGAGAGAGAAGAGAGGGGGGGAGAGAGAGGGAGAGAGAGAGAGAGAGGGGGGGGAGAGGGAGGAGAGGAGAGAGAGAGAGAGAGGGAGAGAGAGAGAGAGAGAGAGAGAGAGAGAGAGAGAGAGAGAGAGAGAGAGAGAGAGAGAGAGAGAGAGAGAGAGAGTATTTGCGTGTCTGATTACATATGTCCTCCGGGGCGAAGCCCGGGTAACCAGCTAGTATATATATATTTATATATTTTCTTCTGAATTTATGAATATATATGTATATAAATATATCATGATCATCAAACATACTTAAAAAAAAAAACAAGAATAGCCTCGAGATTATGTACGAGGGTGGTTTGATAAGTTTGATAAATTTGTATGAGATAGCGTTATAATCCATTTGGTGACGTAATACCTGGAAAGTTCTACTCTTCAAACTCATCAAACAATCCTCGTATATTATCGAGAGTTATTTGATAAATTTAGTAAAAAAGCAAGTAATTTAAACATTTTTTGAGGAAAATAATCTTTTTTTTTTGTGGCAACTACTAAACCGCTGGCTTCAAACGACGCATGCAGAAATGAGAAATTCAGATAAATGACGTATAATCCGAAAGAGATATAGTTATATGTGTAAAACTTATAGATAACTTAGAGATATAGTTATTTGTGTAAAAACTCGCCTTCGGCTCGTGCGTAAACTCCGCACCCGGGAATTTTCATCTTTACACACGACTTACACTCCCTATTTTATGTTGCAAGTGCCTGGAAAGTGGTCTATCACGCACGCGTAGCGTGCGTAATGGGGCACTTTCCATGCACGTGTTGCATAAATAAATTTCCCACACAATTAGAATATATTAAAATTATTTTTTTATATTTTGCAAATTATTAAAGTTATTTTTAAATAATGTAAAACTAATTGGTTGTAAAATAATTATCTAAATTATTTTAAAAATAAGATACTTATATATATAAGTATCAAAGATTATAAACGTTCTTGACGATTAATCGGGCCGAAATCAATGGTCGAATCGTCACGACGATAAAAATTATTGCCAGTCAGGCCGATTCGTACGTCTTAGTTATTATTTCGTACTGGCGAATTACAATTGCATTGAAATAAATTTAAATTTCTTAAAATTATAAAATACGTTAATTTCTTTTTGTCGTTGAATCATCCCTCCCGCATCCCTACCTATGGTCCATATCTTTACCTACCCGATTTTTATCTAGTTTTAACCAGTATTTCTACCTACCTACATGAATAATATTCCTACCTACTCGTGTCTTTATCTAGTATTCCTATAGTCACAATCGCGATTATCGAAAATTAGAAAAATCCGCGCGGATATCGTTTTAAATCGGAACCGTTTAGAAGTTTTTATGGGGAGTTTAACTTTTAATTTACGCGAAAAATTAATTCGGATTTAATTCAAATTTAGTTTGAGACGGCATTTTTCCGTCTCTGATTACGCGCAATCGCACGTATACAAGAAAACCTTACCATTACCATGTACCTTTTACAAATTGATTGATGTTATACACCAACCTACCTTGAGCCTCTTCGTCTTCTTTCTTCTGGCCAGAGTACTTACCCTTTGTACCACTTGGCCGTATTCTGACTTTATACAGTCAGATATCGCAAGGAATACTCCTTCTGCTGCCGGCTAATCGTGTCTCAGCGTAAGGTTTTACGCTTTTTTACGATGCGCGAAACACGAACGCGTCGTGAAGAGGCCATCACAATAATTAAATCAATTAAATACGAAATTAACAATTAACAACAACAATAATTTCATTAGCACATAAATTAATTTCGCATTTATAAATATATATCCGGTACTGAACTAAAATAAATATCCGATTGGAAACAAATTTAAATTTGAAAAAATTTTTTACGTCTACAATGTTTTAATTCGATCGCGATTATAAAATATATGTATATAAACAATAAAATTTTAATTTAAAAATAAATGAATTGAATGAAAATTGCTAGACGCGCCATTCAACAGAATCTAAGGCCCATATGAGTATTTTCATCGATTCGAACGATTCGTTGCTGAATCTCATCTCAAAAGCATGCAGAGATGAGAAATTCAGATAAATGACGTAAGATCCGGAAAAAATAATAAATTTCCCCACACAATTAGAATTGATAAAAATATCATTATAATTTGTAAATTATTAGAATTATTTTTCGTATAATATATTATTTTACAATTATTTTAAGTGATGTATAAACTGATTGACTCAAAAATTATCATTAAAAAAAATCTTCTATCTTATAACAAAATATATATTGGATCTCACGCCAATTACATTACTACTTTAGTATAAAATCCAGTTATCAATCACTATACCTATATGAATAACCTACAACAGTTTAGGCTAAAGTCAATGCGTTAAAATAAGTAATAATAATTATTATAAGCATGTACCTTTATGATAAAGCTAGATCAATAAATTTAATGAGATCAATAAATTAAAAGCTAGATCAATAATTTGCAGTATGTGTAACAAATACTGTATTACTCCTATTATTCCTTTTTTCATCTATTCCTTTCTTAAATATTTATCCAGAGTTAAACTTTATATAAGTTAGTGCTCTTTTGCACTAACTTATATAAAGTTTAACTCTGGATAAATATTTAGGAAAGGAATAGATGAAAAAAGGAATAATAGGAGTAATACAGTATTTGTTACACATACTGCCAAATTATTAAAAATATTGAGTATTCGTTACATTTTTGAAATAAACATTTTTTGATATTATAATTACAATATTGTTTACTTCAATTACTTTTTATTATTTACTATATTCTTTTATTTTCCATTTTGCACATATAAAACTATACAAATATTTTATACTTTTTATTTGTTGATCTCACGAGATATAAATACCATGTAAACTTAAATAAAAGCAGTAAATTAAAAAGATTATTGTATAATATATTAATTGTATAATCTTTTACATATATAAAATATAAAAAAAATAAAAGGTAGAAAACAAATAAAGGTTTAACAATTAAAATGTTAAATTTTTTTAATTTACTGTTTTTATTTAAGTTTACCAATCGTATTTATATCTCGTGATCAACAAATAGAAAGTATAAAATATTTATATAATTTTTTATACGTATAAAATTATATAAATATTTTATACTTTCTATTCGTTGATCACGAGACATAAATACCATTAGTAAACTTAAATTAGAGCAGTTAATTTAAAAAATTTAACATTTTAATTGTTAAACCTTTATTTGTGTTTTCTACCTTTTATTTTCTTTATATTTTATATTTGTAAAAAATTATTTTATAAAATTTTTATACGAGTACATTCTCGTACGCAAAGTAAATTAATTAATAAATGCACAATAAATATAATAATAAAGAAGCATCCAGAATTAAACTTATCCTAATCTGTTGTAACTGACCCATTTTAAGGCAACGAATGTATAGAATGCTATATACTTATGTGTAAGATCTTTATATTGTTAACAAATTTCATACCTTTATCTAGATATATAGTATGTATATTTAATAAGTTACCATACATTCGTTACCTCAATAAATATATTAATTCATCACTCACCGACACCAATGCGCAATAGCGGAATTATATCTGCCAAGTAGCTACGCTGATTCTGTAACATATAAATATAAAATTTATATTAAAATGGTGTTTAAAAAACTCAATGTTTTAAAACATAATTCCTATGGCATCAAACCTTTTAATTATCATTCAATTAGATATTTATTTAAATAATTATTTTCCTAAAATGATCTTTACAATAATGAGCTTTTATAAAACTTCAAATTACCACTTTCTTTCTAATTATTATTTCTAAATTATTGTGAAATAAAGCGATTCAAGAATAAACAGGAAAAAGTTGTTTTTACACAAATAAATAATATTTACCGCAAAGTTGTTCCGCTGGTGCCCGATGCCTCTCCCAGGCCTCCTCCTCCTCTCAGGCTGTCCTCTCGGATTATCAGCTCCCTCGATGCGACACTTGTGTTCCCTCGATGCGAAGCTGATGCTTCTTCCCGCGTTGATATTTTCTGTAACATGAAAATTATCGAATCGATTAAATAATTGTCACGCGCATCAAACATCTTATTCGTTATTCAGATTAATATACTTTTAAATTACTTCTTCGCAAAAAGGTCTCTATGTTAGAATCAACTTGAATCAAATTTTTCAAATTACTTCTTTTTACTAATTTATATTCCGAATCGCGGTTTAACATGACAACTGAATAGAGATAAACGAAAAAAGGAATTCTATAACATCTGTAGAAAAAATAAAAAGTAACACTTACCAGAAATGTTGGTACGTCGATGCCCGATGCCTCTCCCAGGCCTCCTCCTCTCAGGCTGTCCTCTCGGGTTGTTAGCTCCCTTGATGTTCGACACAACTCCACCGGCATCACACGTATACGCGGATAACTATAATCGCGCAATATTTAATACGTCACTCCCGAAAACATTACGTAACGACCGAGTTTGTTCGTGGAAAAATCGCCCGCGATAACCGCGTTATCTCGACGCGTTCAGAGCCGGACAACTGACTCGATTTGCCCGATTAAGGACTTAGCCCCGCGTGGCTAGTTGAATAGTGTTCGACAGAGAAAAGAGAGATCCTCGAAAAGTAGAAAGCGAGCTCTCTACAATGAGGATCATCTCCCCTCGCCACCGACACGTCATGGTAGCACCCTTCCACGCACAGTGAAGTCAAATGATCTGGGCAGTTCTTGTTATGCGATCCTGGCACCTTTCCGCACAGGACCACGCACGAGACAGCCGTCACGTCTGAGAACGTGGAAATTGACGCAGTTATATGCTAATTATTAAAAAAGAACGATATTTTACGCGACGATCCCGAAACGTGAATTAACGTTCGATTATTTCCGCGATAACCGCGTTATCTCGACGCGTTCAGAGCCGGACAACTGACTCGATTTGCCCGATTAAGGACTTAACCCCGCGTGGTCAGTTGAATAGTGTTCGACAGAGAGAAGAGAGATCCTCGAAAAGTAGAAAGCGAGCTGTCTACAATGAGGATCATCTCCCCTCGCCACCGACACGTCATGGTAGCACCCTTCCACGCACAGTGAAGTCAAATTATCTGGGCAGTTCTTGTTATGCGATCCCGCACCTTTCCGCTCAAGGACCACGCACGAGACAGCCGTCACGTCTGAGAACGTGGAAATTGACGCAGTTATATGCTAATTATTAAAAAAGAACGATATTTTACGCGACGATCCCGAAACGTGAATTAACGTTCGATTATTTCCGGCGGGCTCGAACGGCAGAGAAACGACGGAGATTCAAATAATCCGACGACTTCAAACGACACTCGCGAAAATGAAACGCAACGAACCGTTTATACAATCGGCAGCGATTAAGTTTAGTTTCCCCGTTCTTTGGTAAAAGCCTGTAAAAGATAAGATTACGCATACGTTTAGGTCGGTACCACTTGGTTGAGATATGTAGGAATACAAGTACGCGAGAATAGAAATATACGAGAATATAATATATATATAATTAAAAGAAATGTATATATAGAAATATGTATATATGGGAATAATTTTCTTTAGTATGTGTGCCGTCAAATTATTTTTTAAAAACAAATTGAAGAAACAAATCAGAGTAGAATATTACATGTTTTGTCTACATAATTTTATGTGATTATTAACAAATTTTAAAATTTGTTCAAAACTATTCCTAAGGAAGTATTATAATACTTCTATTTTATATACACATATTTAAAAATATATTTATATATACACGTGTAGCTTGATTGAACTAATTTACAAAATATTTAATCTTGGACAAATATATTTGGGGAAGGGATTAAAGGAAACACATGCCGAACTTATTTAATAACTTATCCCCTATCTAAAGACAATTCTTTATTTTTATTTTGCATGTATAAATATCCTGTATTAGTTTTTTATTATTATTTTTTTTAAGAAATCTGTAAAAAAGTTTTATATTTTTAAAATGCCATTATTTTGTTCTCAATACGATTTTAATGTTTCTTATATCTGTTTTACATTTTAGCAATGTAACCAAGAATTAACTGTTTCTATAATTTTTTCTGATGTCTATGGAATTATTTATCTTTAGTAAGATACAACTCTACATATAGATTTAAATATTTCATTTTTGTTGTCTGAATTCTATTGTCCAGGAAAAAAAACTTTACATTCTTTTAAGTTAAAACATTTAATATATTATTTTTAATAATATTTAAAATAAGTATAGTTTAATAACTTTGAAACGGGTCTTTATTTTAATTCTATTAATAAAAATATTAATAGAATTAGATTATCAGAAAAAATTATAGAAACAGTTAATTCTTGATTACATTGCTGAAATGATGAATAAGGTATAAGAAAAATTAAAATCGTATTGAGAACAAAATATTAATAACAAAATATTAATAACAAATATGTCATTAAACTCGTAAAAATGTCAACAAATTAATAAACGACGATACGAGTCAGGCGCGGTACGTGTGTGTAAGTAAAGAAATTAATAATTACAGAAGTAACAAATTACAATGTATATAATATAATACATATATATTCCAACTTAATAAACTGCGCGCCGATTATTTGTCGGACTTGAAACACAGCTATTGTAACATTAGGCTACTGTTAGGTAAATCGCGCAGTTTATTAAGCTGGAATATATATGTATTAATATGTTTATTAATAGAATATTAAAATAATAGGCCCGTTTTAAAGTAAAAAGTTTTAACGTTTTAAAGTTATTGAACTATACTTATGTATTTTAAATATATTAAAAATAATATATTGAATGTTTTAACTTAAAAGAATGTAAAGTTTTTTTTTTCCTAGGTCTTAGACAATAGAATTCAGACAATTAAATTAAGGACCCGTTCTATTTATCATATTCTTTCTTTGTATACTTGTGCGAGTTAGCCTCAAGCACATTAGCACACTACAATGGATTGTAACACACACCATCTCATACAAATTTACCAAACTTATCAAACCACCATCGTATATGCAGTATATAATTATCATATCATTATATTCTTCATTTACTTATTTTGATTAAAGCCAAGAGTTTTAGTATCAAAGCGTAAGTTATAAAAATATCATGTATATTAAATTTTTGTAAAATAGGATCAACCTATAGCTAAACTGCTCCACTTTTTCACATTGTCTCTAGCAGCTTTATCGGAAGTATATATGTACAGCTTGCCAGCAGAAAACTTGATGCATACGGTAAATTACTTATCATTTAGAGAACCCTATACAGGTTTTATAGGTGTAAAAGTAGTTCCGATCAAATTGGCTAAAATTGAAATATATTGTACTTTATAGGTAAATCAAAAGTGCCCACGGGCAAAGTCTAAAAATCAAAACTATAGAAAATACGAAAGTGCTTTTAAAGTGAGTGCCATTGGAGTTTCAGAAATACTTGTTTTTAAATACATATAGTATTAAGTTAATATATAAATGTTTGAAACTATATATAATGTGTGCATGCGTGCACGTGTGCATGTGTGTGTGTGCGCGCGCGCGTGTAAAAAAATAGTATGTGTATTTAGATTATTGGTAGCATAACAAAGAAGTCGAGATCTGTAACGTAGAGCAAGAAAATTTTTGTTCATCTCTTTATGAGGCCACTTTTACATCTATAAAATGTGCGAGGTTCTTAGTTAAATTAATTGCAATTAATTTTATTTAAAAAAGAATTTATTACTTTTATTACTTTTTCCCAGAGCAAAAGCGTTGCAGAAACAGCGTTCCATATGCTCGAAAATAATCATTTCATTGAACTATGGAAATGTCTGCAAATTGTTATAATGCGGAGCCAAAAACCAATAGAGGTTACAATTCCTTGTCTCATGCCAGCACTATCTCTCAATTCCTTTACAACGGTAAGAACAGCTTTCAAATTAATTGAAAAGTTGATTAAAGATTGCTAACATATCCGTTTATAATAGTTACTTGGCATCATTACACACAATTCTACATTTTTACAAGTTTACTATCAACATATTATTTTTTATTATTATTTATAATTTAAACTATAAAATAGTAAAAATGGTCTTTAAACATTAGAAACATGAATAAATTTGCAAGTAAACCTATTTACTATTTATTTCCTTTCTTTTTTGCCGTTTGTTTATTTTTATGCATTCTATATTTTTATTTGCGTGTGTGTCCATCTAACTAACAGTCATTCATTCTTTTTATTCTACGTATGATTATAATCACACAGATATAAATGGCAGGAACATAAAACGAAAAATCATAAAAAAATAAAAGGTCCAAGGATAAAAAATATTTAGATTTGATTATACAATTCCTAATAATAGTATCTTTTAAATAATTTGCACATATTAATATAATATAATGTATGTTATATATAAAGATTATAACAATTAAGTGGTAGGTTTAATATACATTTTTTGACATAATTTCAAGAACGTCTTATCATTCCGTAATTAAAGTATTATTATTTTTTTAATTAACAAATTATTTTGACATTGCTATAAAAAGTCAGAATACTGTATTATTATTAATCTTTCTTACTAATTTATTCCTTCGTTAGTTTTTTATTCATAATTAATTCACTTAATTATTTATTAAAGAATTATTAACAGATGTAATAAATGTATGTATTTTTACTTTAAAATGCGTAAAGAATAATAGCACATACATTTTTATGTATTATCAAAAACTTACTTTGTTGTATGTTACAGTATCTTTCAACTATACTCTCCTATTTTACAACACTGCGAGTAGTGATGGACGATGATAAAAGTTAACAGTAAACTCAGTATGTTAAAATAGTTACAATAGTATTGATTAGTTAATACAATATAAAGGTTGTCTCGGCAAAACTACTGGTTTGATTTGAAGATATTAAATTTAGTTAGAATTATTGTCGCAGTGCTATATTCATTAATTTTTATTATGTGTTCTAATTTGTCATAACACTCATGCAACGTTTAATATGGCATTAATCACAATACTAACCAATAAAATATATAAGAATCGAGCGACTTGGAGTCACTATTTCCAACGTCTGTTAACTTCTAACCGACCATTAAGTATCGAAATAGCCAACTTCTATTGGCTATTCTGAAAAGTTTCTTTTATTAAAAATCAGAAACTGAAAATCTGATCTCCCCTAATACAACATATTAATTTCAATAATATTACCAATATTAAGCAATAATATTAATATCCCTCCCATTGTCATATCCCTCTCTCTCCCAATTCGGTGAGGGATACTTTACTCCGATCGCAATAGATTCATGTATACATTTAACGCCAGTGCAGTGATATGCATAAAATGTGCAATGTGATAAAGTGATATATAACACATAAAACGATATGTATAATGTATCCCCGATAAGTAACCACATATGTTCCTTAATTATTTTTGTTCTGTTACTTTCTTTAACACTTATTTATTAAAAAAAGAATTAGTTTAACTAATATATAATCTGCAGCTATAAGTCACATTAATAAATATATGATATTAATTAAATTATATTTAATTAAGGAAAAAATCAGTGTGTTGATCTGTCGATGTTGAGAGAAAAATCAAATATTGATTAATCAAAAGGCAAATTATCGATTATCGTTATTTCGATTAATCGAGAAACATCGCTCATTCTGCTCTGTTGTCTGTTCTGTGATTTGTGTAACTCTGCGTACAAATAAAATGTATAATGTGTGATTTAACTTTTTAAGCACTCGTATGATCAATAGAGTACTAGTGGAGATGTGAGTATAATTTATAGTATTTATACAAATATATTTTTCCTAATCTTCTTGTTGTTTTCTTAAGTACATGAACAAACTGTAAATCCTAACCTAAAAATGTGGTATTGCATTTTGTTAAGTGTCAAAAAACCTAAACACAGAGTTGACGTCACATTAAACACTAAATAAAAAAAAATTGTATTTTGTTACAGAGATTGATAAATTTGTATTCCATTATTCATCTTAGGCCTCAACATGAATGATGAGGAAGCGTCTTTACTTACAGAAGATAAAGATCATGTAAGTTTTTCTTCATTTTTACTATTTATTTTTACTACATATTATTAAATGCTTTTATTTAGGTTAATTTTAATTAACAGCACTATTATTACAAGAAAAGTTTATATATTCGTGGGTGGTAACATGCTCTGAATTGTTTATGTTTTAGGAACAAGTACGAGAAGAATTAAAACATATGAGTTTTGAGGATTTACAGAAATTAAAGGAGAAATTAGGTACCAAGGTATATAATGAGACGATATTTGGAAAGAAAAGTAAGAAAAAAACTGAGAAAATAGAGTTTAAACGGGAAAATAAGAATAGGCCACGAGAGATTTCTGCTAAAAAGCCAGTTCCCACATATAAAGAGTTAACTCGAGTAAAAAAAGTTGTATCTCGGGATCCTAGATTTGATAGTTTATGTGGTACGTTTGATGAGAAGGCCTTCAGACATTCTTATGCATTTATTAACAAGTTACGAGAAAACGACCTCAAAACTTTACAAAAAGAATTGAAAGAAACGACAGATCTAAAAGCTATAAAGAAAATAAAATATCTCATTCAGAGGCTTGAAAATCAGTTAAGGGAAGAAAAGAAAAGGAAAGAGAAAGCAGAAAAGAAGCGGCAAGAAAAGGAAGAGCTACTAGAATCTGTTAAACGAGGAGAGAAGCCTGTCTTCAAGAAAAAATGTAAGTTTAGCTTATCGTTAACATAATACTGATTGATATTATATTGTTTTATTTTATCTTATTTGTCTTTTGCAGCTGAGAAGAAAGTCTTGGATTTGGTCTCACAGTATGAAGAATTGAAAAATACAGGTAAACTGAAGAAGCATATTCAGAGACTGCGAAAAAAGAATAAACATAAAGACAGGACAAAATTGAAAGCAGACAGAACGGAGTGAAACACATATATATATATACGTGCATATATGTACATTTATACAAAAAAAAGTGTACATAATTTTTTCTAATATCTATGGAACTATTTGTCTTTATTAAGATACAACTCTAGATATAGATATAAATATTTTATTTTTGTTGTTTGAATTCTATTGTGTAGGAAAAAAACTTTACATTTTTTTAAGTTAAAACATTCAATATATAGATATCTATATATTATTTTTAATATATTAAAATAAGTATAGCTTCACAATAACTTTAAAACATTAAAACTTTTACACTTTAAAACGGGTCTTTATATTTTAATTCTATTAATATTATTATTAATAGAATTAAAATAAAGACCCATTTTAAAGTTTTAACGTTATAAAGTTTATTGAACTATACTTATTTTAAATATATTAAAAATAATATATATATTGAATGTTTTAACTTGAAAGAATATAAAGTTTTTTTTCCTAAACAATAGAATTCAGACAAATAAAATAAGGATCCGTTAATTTCTATTTATTGTATTCTTTCTCTGTGTACCTGTGCGAGCGTAGCTTCAAGCACATTAGTACACCAAATTAAATAACGCAAAACGAGTCCGAGATGAAATATTTGTCATAATTCTTTATAGCTCATCTATTTTAAGATAAAACGAATCTATGAGATTCTATACTTATTTGTAATACAATTATGATACGTAAATATATATATCTAATACATTTTTCACAGATCTGTTATCTCATTAATAATGCTTTTTGTCACTCACCAATCGACAGTGGAGTTGTCAGCCACGTATGATCAGCGCCACGATGATTCTGTAATATACAAACATAAAATTCAAATTAAAACGCTCAAAATATAATCAATAATTCAAAAGATAATTCTTACATGCATAAAATTTCTTAATGGCTTTTCATTTAATATCTATTAAAATAATTATACATTTTTCAAAAAGGATCTGCACAAGAATAAATTTTTATAAAATTTTAAATTAATTTTTTTCTCTAATTATTATTTTTAAATCATCAAAACAAAACGATTAATTTTAGTACAAATAAGTAATAATGCTTACCGCAATGTTACTCCAACAACGCCCGATACCTTTCCTAGGCTTCCTCCCGGGTTCTTTCATCTGAACCCTTTTCTTTACTCACACAGGCGTTATATACAAAATTGAGCTGTAACATACGAAAATATTTAAATAAGAATAATGTCTAACATACACACACATTCAAAAAATATTTATAGATATATATCTACTATATTGCTTGCTTGCACTAATTTATAAAGTATTTAACTTTGGACAAATATGAGAAAGAAATTAAGAGAAACACATGCTTAAAATAAAAATAAGAAAATAACTTTTGCACGCAAGTTTTATTCGTAATTTCAATAAATTTTTAATAAAAGAATAACATCTTAATGACAATGCTTTTTTTTAAATATTATTAACTTGTATAAAATTTAAAAAGAAAAAAATCTAATCCTGATATAATCTAAACTATTATAAATTTTAATTATTTAGAAATTATTTAAAAATAGAAATATATATTAACAAGTAATATTTTATATATATTTGTTGATATTAATCATGTCATAAATAATTTATTAAATATTTAAAAATATAATCTAAAATATTTTATTTATTAGATAATGTATTAAACATGCAATATACTGTATATGATGTAATTATAATAAATTATATATTTAAATATTTAATATGTATAATGTATTTATGACATGATTATAATTGACAAATATATATCAAATATTACTTGTTAATATATCAAATATTTCTAAACACTTAAAATTTATAATAATAATAGTACATATTATATCAGGTACATATTATACCCGATATTAATCACACGCAAAGCGTACTTAATTATATTGTGACAGCGGAGAAATAAATTTAGAAGAAATTATGCCACGTTTAATATCGCAGCGATATTTCAAATAAAAATGCAACGAAATGTATATCTGTGTAAGATGGCGTAAAAGATTTTTCGGGTGCTACAAGAGTGACGCGACACACGACGTCACTAGATTGATTCGCGCGATAGATCTTACAATAGGACGTGCATTCGGTACGCGCAACGGCTATTCGCTGAATCTACTCGCGTGTTCTGAATCTGATGTGAATCAATATGAATGTTACTAGGCTGCGATCGCTATCGCTTCGCGAAGTCAGTCTATTGCTCATTACATGTTGAAAGAAGATGGAGTGATGCTTTCAGCACGAAAGCGTCCAAAGCGAACGCAGCCTTACTTACCAATTAAATAAGTCGTGCCACTCGTTCGGAGCCGATTCATCTCCGTCTCGTATTCATTGCATTCTGGAAAAGCAGAACGTATAAATTAATATGGCGAAGGCGCTTCGTATCTCGCGCGCGGTCAACTCGCGCCGAAAGCGCCGCGGCGCGCGGCGTCACTAATACGCGTCCCACTCTCAACTTTGCGATCACGAACTTTCCGAACTTCGAAAATTAAATATTATAAACTCGCCTCTGTTATCACGGTTGTTATTCTGCATTCTAGCTAATAGCGTATTAATATTTTTGGCAAATATCCGCGATATTCGCGACACTCGACAGTACGGTCGTCACTTTCGCGATTGCTCGCGCGACGCGCCTTCGGCCGAACGAGTATCCCAGATACGTATTATTAAGAAATCATCAATACTCAAGCGTGTCGAATCCATACCACGCGATGATAAATAGGTACTGCAGTGAATATAATGCGTGCCATGCAAAGTTAATATGTGGTATGCTTACCAATTTAATGAGTCGCGACGCCACTCGTTCCGGAGCCGATTCAGCCGATCCGTCTTGTGTCCGCCGCGTTCTGGAAATGAAAGGAGAACGTCATCAATATGGCGGTCATCTCTCGCGCGGCTAACTTCACGCGCCAAATACGCCGCCGCGTCGCTACGCGTCTCGCTCTTAATTTCACGCTTATGAATTTTCCGAACTTCGAGTTCGGATTGTTCGGAAATATTATATGCTGATTACATGCTTTTATTACGATTATTTTGCAGCCTAACGAATAGGCGTATTAATACTCTTGGGTGATATCCGCGATATTCGAAAATACGATCATTGCTCTCGCGCTTGTCCGCGCGATACGTCTCGGCCGTGCAAGTACGCGAGATACGTGTATTACAAACTATTAATACCCGAGCGCTGAATCTATGCTGCGCGATAGATACTGCATTTTAAGTAATAAATAAATATACGTTACTCCGTGACTCTTACCAATTAATCAATTAAACGAGTCGCGCGACGTTACTCATTACGGAGCCGATCCGTCTTGCGTCGTTGTGTCTGTCGCCGCCGACGCCGGCGCCGCCGTTCTGGAAATGGAAGAGGAAGGGGGACGTAATCAAGATGGCGGAGGCGCTTCTCTCGCGCGCCGCGGCTGCCGCGGTCAACTTCGATTTTTTTGGTTAATCTAAAGTTCTAAATAATTTATGTTAAAATAATTTTTTATGCACGAAATTAAAAGTGGTTCAGGCCGTCAGGTTTCTCTCTGAATCTAGGAGGGGAGTTTAGGCTGTTTGGGGGATCTTAGTAGGAAATCCTCGTTACTCGCCTAACCTATTTTGCCTGTGTTGGCGAGGTTATAATTTTACAATCAGTAAAAATTAATTATGTACTTCGAGATTTAAATATATATACGTGTACAAACTTAAAATACACATAATTTAATTACTGCTAATTGAGTCAAATTACTATTTTAACGTATCAATTATGTGACAGTTATACGAAGCTTATACTTTAAATTAGGCATAGAGAGAAAAATTAATATATGAATATATAATAAACAAAGGAGATTTGTGAAATAACGATGACTGAATCGACGCGAGTAATTATTACTTAATATATCAAATATATTATATATATCCTCCTTGTTACAATTTTATGTATTTATCTATATTGATTCACAGTTTACCAAACCTCCACCCATCTGGCCTGATATTAAATCAGAACTGCGGGAATACATTGAATGCCCTGAACGATTACCTATACATCAGCTGGACAGTACCCAACGTTATTGGCCACGCAGAGCAGATGTTCTTTCCTTATTGGAATTTGATTTGGCTCCGGTCAGTACCACGCTGAGATTTGACCGTGATCCAGTAACGGGGAAAATTGGCGAGATACAAGAGATCTGCTTACAAGGTGCAGGGGAAACGGCAAGGAATTCTATGTCTATGACTCGTGCGCCTGGATCACTTGCAGACGGAGTTCGAGGTACTCTTAATTTTATCTCGACATGTATTTCTCTTCGTTAAAATTGTAGTACATCAATCAAGGCATAATTGCAAAATAATGCATATATTAGGTGAATGCTATATCTCCCACAGGTAATCCTAGTAATATTCCATTTTGGCCTGGTGGTTTTGAAGAGCCTGAAGTACCTGAAAATGAAATCGTTATTAACGACATTGATTTCGAGAAGAATTTAAGGACATTAGCCAAAGGATTTAGCTCGGGTTTAGAATTTGAAAGTGACAATTGCACACCAATCAATTGCACGAGGAACGAAACAGAAATTTCATTGTCTGAAGAAACTGAAAAATTAATAATCAATAATGATAATATAAATTTAATGTCTGTTGTACACGAGGAGGGAAATTTGCTTGGCTCATCGTCTTCAGTTGAGGAGCCGAGAAAAGAGAACGTTCAAGTTTCGGACAGCAACATTCCCTTTAAAGAAAATTCTACTTTACCCAAAGATATAAGTATACCTGTCTTGAAAATATCCGAGAAACAAACAGAACTTTCAAAGACAGAATGGGCGGAGCAGCTTGATGTATCCGCACCAGTAACTGACTTTGACAAGAGAATACCTGACCCAGCAATCAAATTCAATTATGAACTGGACACCTTTCAGAAACAAGCTATTCTTAAATTGGAAGAGAATAGCAACGTCTTCGTTGCTGCGCATACATCAGCGGGAAAGACTACTGTTGCTGAATATGCCATTGCATTGAGCCAAAAGCATATGACGAGGTAAAGTTATAAGGTTTATATAGTAAGGTTAAAAATTAACTTTGCGATACTATTGTCACAGATAGCTAGATATTAATTTCCTGATAACCTTTTATGTAATTCCAGAGTGATTTATACGTCTCCCATAAAAGCACTGTCAAATCAAAAATATCGTGATTTTAAGAGAAAGTTTGAAAGCGTTGGGTTACTAACAGGTGATTTGCAAATAAATCAAACTGCTTCATGTCTAATCATGACAACGGAGATCCTACAATCAATGTTGTATTGTGCATCCGATGTTCTACGGGATCTAGAATTTGTTATATTTGACGAAGTGCATTATATAAATAATGAAGATGTGCGTAATGCTGATTTTATAAGAAATGGCGCGTATATACCTACAAAAAATCCGACAATCTATAAAAATTATTTTGTACTTTTAGAGAGGTCACGTATGGGAAGAAATAGTCATTCTTTTACCACAGAATATTAATATAGTAATGTTATCTGCGACTGTACCAAATCCAATAATATTTGCGGATTGGGTCGGTCGTATCAAAAAGCGAAAGATGTACGTGATTAGCACTTTGAAAAGACCCATACCTCTTTTACATTACTTGTACACTGGCACTGACGGTAAGACTAAGGATGACAAATTCTTGGTCCTTGATAGCAACGGCCAGTTTTTATTGGATGGGTAAGTCATTTCTCTTCCTACCTTTATATATTTTTGAGTGAAAGGAAGAGAGGCATGATAATGATACAGTGATATTTTAATACTTGATCCAGATGGTACAAAGCGACAAATACATCCGATAAAAAGAAAGACAAAGCCCCAAAGGACTGTAGAAGAAGAATTCAAATGACGCCGAAACAAGAAGAGGTATTATGGAGAGCATTTGTAAGCCATCTTCAGAGCAATGTACGTTGTTATTAACTGCATACTTTTTATTCTACAGAGAAATTATGTGATAATTATTTTTATATGAATAATGCAATTTTCTAGGATATGTTACCCGTTGTCGTATTTACTCTGTCGAGGAAACGCTGTGATATGAATGCTGCTACGTTAAGAAATCTTGATTTAACGACTGCGAGGGAAAAGCATCAAGTACATGTATTTTTCCAATCTAACATAAAACACCTGAAGGGTAGCGACAGAGAATTACCACAAGTACTTATGATGCAAGAGCTCTTAGGAAAAGGAGTGGGTATACATCATAGTGGGATACTGCCAATTTTGAGAGAGATCGTAGAAATGTTATTTCAGAGTGGAGTTGTAAAGGTAATTTTGCGAGGAAACATTGAAAAAAACAAAAAGAAAAAATTAAAGCACATTTTTAAAAAGTCTTAAGTAATCTTCAAGTCTTGGAAATATGCAAAAATTAAGAAGGTGTAACGAAATTGCATTTTATCGCATTTTTAGTTACTATTCGCGACAGAAACTTTTGCTATGGGAGTCAACATGCCAGCGCGCACGGTGGTGTTCGATTCTATACGAAAGTACGACGGAAGCAACTTTCGTACCCTGTATCCGACTGAATACATACAGATGGCTGGTCGTGCCGGACGGCGAGGTCATGACAGCACGGGAACTGTTATAGTGATGTGCAGAAACGACGTGCCACACTTTAACGACTTGAAACCTATGATGTGCGGTGAGCCGCAAACATTAGAATCGAAATTTAAAGTCACGTATTCCATGCTTCTAAATTTGAGAAGGGTAAATGAATCCGTCACCGTTGAGGCGATGATGCGCAAATCTTTCAAGGAATCGCCATTGGCCTCGCAGGAAGCGACATATAACAACGAGTTACGGAAAATCGAGCGCGAATTGTCGAACTTGCCGCCTTTGACCGATATGCAAAAAATACTCTCTGCATTCTATCACAAGGCGGTCGATTATCTGGAAGATGTTAAATTCTTGAACCCTTATTTATTCGATTCGAGAAAAACAGCGAAAAGTTTAACTGAGGGTAGAGTCTTGTTAATATCCTACGTGAATCATTACAACAAACTAGCCCTATTATTGAAAGTTCACTATCACAAAAGCTCTATTCAATACAAAGTCTTGATACTTAAGGACGCGAATGCACCCACTTTCGAAGATGTTGAATTCAAAAGTCCTCAGATATTCGAGAAATGGTGCGAGATTATGAGCCTGACAAAAAAAGAGATATTTGTCCCAAGCACTAATCCGTCACACGAGGTTCTGACTATATTTCCATGGCACATATTGAAAATAACTAATTGTCAGATAAAAGTTGACTGTTCTTTGGTATTAAATGATTGGGAAAAGAGACAAATCTCACGATTCAAGTAAGAAATAACATAGCATAGTAAAAATTTTTGGAGCATCTTATATACTTATCGAATATTTCTTCTTTTTTAGAAACGATCCACCGGGACAAACATGTCAGACAGCGGTTCAAGAATTGACTTCTCTATCATTTAACGCTTCTATCAAGCCTCAAATCCTACAACCGTATATCAAGCCCTCGTCGAAAAATGATTTTCAATTGAGGATACAACATAGGGACAAATTAAAAGCTAATCTGGGCGATATGAAGTGCAAGGAAATACCAAACTTTGAAGAACAATTCAGACCTGTATTCGAACGGAATCAACTTGAGGATAAAATGCGACAGCTTCAACTTAAACTCAGCGATGAAGGAATGGCATTGTACCCTGATTACCTGAATATGGTAGCACTCCTTAAACATTTTAAATACATAGATAATGATGAAAGAGGTTTGTATTAATCAAAATCGTATAATAATTATAGATTTAATATTTATTTATTAAAGCGCAATTAACAATGTATCATTATTTATTAGTCGCCCTAAAAGGAAGAGTCGCGCTGCAAATGGGTAGTAACGAACTGCTGATAACAGAATTGATTCTCAAAAATGTGTTGACTGTTTTACAACCGGCAGAAATAGCAGCGTTGTTATCAGCACTGATCTTCCAGCAACGTACAGAATTCGAACCTAAACTCCCACCAAACCTTACTAACGTATGTGTTACTGATTCATCTCTTTCTGGCTCAATCAAGTATTCAAAAAATTGTACATCGCGATAAGAAATTAAAACAATCCTCGTCCTCTTCAGGCTTGCAAGATAATGAGCGAGGTGCACGCGGAACTGGAGCATCTGGAGCAATACTATCAACTATCGACATTACAACCATTGAATTTCGGCTTGGTGGAGGTTGTCTACGAATGGGCGCAGGCCAAATCATTCGCCGAGATCATGAAGATGACGGATGTCCAGGAAGGAATTATAGTTCGTTGCATACAGCAACTCGGCGAAACATTGCAAGACGTTAAAAATGCGGCTGTGACGATAGGCGACCCAGTTTTGAAAGAGAAGATGGAGGAAGCCTCGACCGCGATCAAACGTGACATAGTTTTCGCCGCGTCCTTATACACCCAAGACTGATTACGAATGAGCAATTTAACTCTCAATACTACCGGTAAAATCGATGTATTTTTTATAAAAAAAAAAAATTACGCAGATATTGCTGCAAATACATACTGTTTGTAAAAAAAAACATCCATAAGAACGTATGATATTTGCCAACAATTTTTTCAGTTATCGCAATAAGAATAAACATTATATTTCGAATAAATGTTTATGGATAATCAAATATTAACGGTAAATAACTCGAACTAACTCTGGAATTTGCTAAAAGATCCTCGATATCAAACAAATCCGTATTAATTATTAATTATAACGCTTATTTTATATTATTTTACATGGTTCTCCGTTAAATCAATATTACAATGCGCGTTGATCTGGATTGTTAAGATTTCCTTGATCTTTGTTCAATTCCGAGATGCATGCCCACTGTCCTTCGGAATTCTCGCGCCAGAGCGAAACCTTGTTGTCGCCACCGCTGACCGCCAAGATACCGCCTGTCAACGACCAGCTGACATTCCAGATAACGTCATCGAAGACATTAAGAACGTTCGGTGTCCAGCTAGTGTAATCGTTGGAAGTCCATACGACAACGCGGCGATCTTGCGAGCAAGACGCCAAAGCGGCTCGGGATGGGCCAACTGCCGGTGCCCAGGCTACATCGCGAACCTACAAGTATGATAAAAAAAAAGATATATAAATATGTAAGTCTTTGGTGTTTAAATATTTCCGTTGTTATTAAATTGTACCCAATCGCTATGTGCTTCCAGTTTATTCTCTTCTATCCATCTGTCGCCGTCCTCCTTCCATATCTTCACTAAATTGTCACAACCACCGGTGGCTAACCGCTTAACAGGATCGTTCCTCTGTTGAATCGCACTGGGATCGGCGCCCGAATCGACCGCTGGACACCAACTGACCGCATTGCACCCAATTGTGTGAGCGTTCGTTATTTTCTGCATGTGCCAGGTATCTCCGGTGTTTGCAAGAATGGAAACTGATCCGTCTGAACTTCCACAGGCCAGGATCAGACCAAACTCGTGCGGCGCCCACGCGACCGAATTGACAGAGGAATCATGGCCAGTATGCTCGTAGATCTTGGTCCATTCTCCCAGTTCCTTCCAGATAATTACCTTTCTGTAAAAGTGCACAAACGTTGACTGCGTATTATCAGGGGCTTTAGCTGCTATTAAGTTATTAGGTATACTTAATTATTAAGCTTGATACTTTGGTAAATGTATGTAACACAAGTAGCATTGTAAGACTGTGTCTACCTGTCATAGCTACAAGATGCCAAGAGATTGCCGAATTTCGGATGGGCCCACGCGACCTGCCACACCGGGCCGATGTGTCCCTTGAGAACGGCGACCAGGCTCTGAGTGCCGTTTTTCAAATCGAATATCTTCACCGAATTGTCGCTCGAGCAAGTTGCTAACCTCAAACCGTAGTAATCCATCTCCGCGTCGTGGATCATGTCCTCGTGGCCGGTGTCGACGGTATTTAAAACGGACACCATTTTGAAAGGATAACTAATCGCCAGCGAGACTTTAATTATACGAAGGGACTGACTGAAGGATAAAGGTAATCGCGAATATGGTACAGGTTATGTTGACGTAATGCCTGTCACTACGTGGAGGCATATGCGCAACTCGACAACGACAATCGACTGCGCTGCGCATGTTCTGCGCGCGCAACCAATTCGTATTCTCCGGATGCGTTCCGAGATGTGCTGACAGGTATTGAAAATCTGTGTTGTTCCTGGTTGATATATACATCTTGGAGGGAATTCACCCTTTCTTTCTCTTAAAATGCACGTGAGTTCTAGCTTTATAATCGTTAATTGTTTGTTATCTATTTTAGATGAAGAGCGTATACAACACTGAATTAAGCCATCAATTATATACATATGGTTGCGATCCACTTGGTGCTAAAAACGCTCTTGGAAACATTTCATTTTTGTTGTTTATCAAATGTTAAACAAGGATAAAATGATACTTTGAAGCGTTTGAAGGATCTAGTGCACCCTATGTATCTCTATGGCTGTAATCGATTTGACGCTACAAATGCTTTTAAGCATTCCTTTTAAGCGTTCCTCTTCTCCTTCTTTCTACACTAAATGCTTCGAAGCATTTGTATTGTTAAGTGGACCGCAGCCTGTATTTAGCGCTCTAAATGTAATCTAATAGAAAATTCGGGCGCTTTCACTAGTGCACACTGAGTGCGCACTAAGGCTTGTTCTTAATCAATTGTTATATTTACAGATCATCTTAAATACTTCTTAGTCTATAAAATGATTTGTACAGCATCCGTATAGATATTACAGATTGTTTTATTGGCTAAAAAGTTTTTAAATGTGTATTTAAGCGACTTTAAATATAAGAATAGATTATAAACAAGCCTTGGTGCGCACTCAGTGTGCACTAAGTGCAAGCGCCCGAATTCTCTCAATAAATATCTGCTTTATTAAAAAAAAGGGTTCAGGACTTTTTGATTCAATGTTTTTTTAAAGAATTGCGCTTTGCGCAAATTATCCTGAAAGATATTTTGTTTTTATATGATTTTCAAAAATGAAACTAATATCCGGCTCCCCGTTTATTACAAAGATTTTAATGTGGCCTTCTTGACAAAAAAGAATGGAAACCCCTGCTCTAAACGCTCGTTTTTATTTCTATCGAACTGGGTTTATTTACTTTACCAACGACTTTGCCAATGCTAGTAGATCTAAAGCGTTTGAAAGCGTAAATGATATTATTGACGGCGCGGCGGCGTGTAGATGACGTAGATAAAGAGATTTAGAACTGTGCGAGAGCACTCGATTTCAAAAACGATCTGTAAAATGGATTTTAGTAATTATTAGGTTCAAATCAATTGACTTCCAAATTGTAAATCTTCAAAGAGATCTTTAAAATAATATCTACATCGAAATAACTGACTCCGGAGTTAATGCAGTCGTTACCGGTGCGTAAAATTTTGAAAAATCAATATTATATTTCGAAATGAGCGCATACATTCGAGTCTGCATATTGAGAGAAAAAGTCTTAATATGTCATACTCAATTTAAGAAGTTTTATTTGATTCGATACGCAATTTATGATTATTTGCAGATCGGAAAATAAGTTTTTAAAGTAGTTTTCGTCTTTCAAAGTTTTCGATGTTTTTGATCGTATTTTTATTCCTTTACATAGCACTCATTTGCTACAACAAATGACATAGCTCAAAAAGCAAAGTTTTCCAAAAAATAAATTTGAATACTTTGAATCATTACATTTTTGTAATATTTTCTAAAAATATGAGTTTGGTGAATAATAACTGATCGTAGAGGAATAAAAGTATCTAGCTATATATTAGCTCTTTATTCAATGTGAATTTGAATTCTCACCATTCTTTATTTCGCAAACAACTGAAAAATGACAATCGTTGCCGTATAGGAAATAAGCGATATGTATATCGGGTACATTTTTACATGCGCGACTCGAACGATTGTATTAAACGGAAATTCAGGACGATGAGCCCGTGGGTTCCGGCTGCTCGCGATGCTCGGGTCGCCGTGAGATCCGGGCGGAGAATCGGTGGAAGGATCAGGAGTGAGGGGAATCTCGGTCACTGGGCCTCACCTCTCTCGACGACGAGCATTCGGTGCCACGCTCGTGCTCCGGCTCGAGCCCGGAGCCCGAGCCGGTTCGTGCTCGAACCACCTAGGAAGTGCGCGCTCGTTGCGGACGATTCCCCACTCTCCTCTCAATTGTGTTCCTCTTTCCCGCTTGTGGCACTCGTTCTCTAAGCATTCCTATCTGGCGTTTACCACCGCCTGTATGAATTCAACGTCCAGACTAACGCGCGCCGGCCGTTCCGACATTGTTGAAGAATTCTTCCTCTTCGCCGCTAGCTAGTGTGACGTTCTCTCCTCGTGTACCTCCGACTGGATTCTCGATTCTCGCGCATGCAACAAAACGAAACGCGAATACAATGCCTCACGTTCAACTTTTCCGCCCACCGATGTTCATTTTTAACAAAGGCTCTTTCGATCAACCTAGATTCCACTTTAAAATCCTTGGAAATGTCGCTGCGACGACGACGGATTCCGCGTCACGAACGATTTAAAATTCGTCCTTAATTTATATAATGATCTGTCCATTCCATAAATGAACTATCCGTGTTCTATGAAATTATCTATCCATTTATTCGTACGTATAGATTAGCGCTGGAACGAAGTTATTGAAATGCGTTGTTATATTAGACGCTTGAGTTTTATAGATCCTTTAAAAATAAATGTTTTTTTTTATGTTTGATCCATATAACGCAGTTTCTATCTTTCGTTTTCTTTTGTACACGAATAGAAATCTTGTATATAAATCAAGTTTTTTTTACGAATTTGCATTTTGCCTTAATTAAATAACATGAATGAGCATTTATTATATAGCCGCGCGATTCAATCGCGCTCAATTATTGATAGGAATCGCTATTAAGTATGGTGATTTTTACACGTCGTGTAAAAATCACGATTAGTTTATCCGTGACATTTCAACGCGTCCGAAAGCACACAGACAGAGAAAAAAGCGCGAAAGCGCGCGTTTGCGTTCCACCTTCCACCGCGCGAGTTTCCACGCCGACGCGGCGCGATTCAGCCGAAAGTATCGCGAGTACCGTAAAGGTGAATAAGCGGGTCGCGCGCGAGCATCGAATTCCTCACCTACCAAAGGCCGAGATCGCGTTAATTTTCAATACGCACCCGAATTACACCTACGATTCGTTCGGCGAAGGAAAAGATAGCTGAAAGCTGGCGCGACGCGCGACGCGCGTAATGATCCTGACAATCTTGTGACGATGAGAGGGATATTTGCATCTTTTACCGTTAAATATTAAAGGGTGAAATTTAAACCAATATCTTGAGTTAAATAACATTTTGTTATTTTTAACTACCACCGTAAGTTTTGTCAAAACTTATTATTTTAACACAATATTATTTTAACTCGATTGGTTCAGTTAAATTAACATATTGAATAAGAGCGGTGACGACCTATAAGAATAATTAAAAATGACACAAATTTGAGTATAATTTGCCACTACGAATTTAATAGTATTTACGTAAAATACATAACGTCGATGAGCTATTGATATCTATAGCTAACACATTATAATTATCACATATACAATATTGACATTATTAAATTAATATGAATTCAAGAAATATCTTTTCCTAAATCACAACGTCAAAACACACCCACAGTAAGAAATATTAAAAATTGTTATTAAATTAGAAACGTATCTTCTCCACCTGAACATGAATTTATTATTTGAGGTGCGCAAGTTAAGTCTAAAACAGTTAAGACTTTAAAATTACATCGAAGCGAAATTTACTTCACAAATGTTCATAAAATTTTCACGTCTTTTTATGGAGTCGACAACCTCTGACCGAGTTCTATATTACAACAATATTTCTACTAAATTCGGATATTAGAATTCGCAAAATCGCATAGTTAGAATTTCCGGGAATATCTCCCTCTTTCGCGTACTTTATTCCTTTTTCGTTTCTTCTGCGATCGCGGTGACGAATTTCTCGAGGAAATTGAACCGAATGTTGGAGCAGCATCTTTTTCGACATATGGGAGTGAAATCTCACCGGGGCACACAGTGCTCCTGGATAATCCGTTCGCATCGATTAATCCCTCTCGTTTATTATTGATGTGACCGCGTCGCGGTCGTGACACCGCACATTTCGGGGCTTGTACAATAGCAATCTAACTGACTAACAAGCGTCTCGTTATACGAAATTCGCAACCGTTAAATACCGTCATTGAAGCGCGAATTTATTCTCGATAACAGTCTCGAATGAAATTTTAATGTGAAATCAGGCAAAATGAGATTTTAATGTAAATCAAAACAAACAAAACAGACACGGCGAACAACGATTGTACTTATATGAGAATTAAAGAAATAATAAACTACAGTCAGGCTCGTACTTGCAAAGCAAAGTGAAAGAATCATGAGACTAGCTAAATAAATCGTTATCACGTAAAATATGATTTATTATCATCTAAACAAATTTAATGTTCAGGCAATACAATATAATATAAAAAGAATTAAGTTAGGTTATAAATAATAAAAGTAACAATTACTACGAATAACGTTCAAGCTGAGCTAAGCCGTTGAAAGAAACATACAAAATAAAAATGAAAAATTATAATATGAAGAACTAAAACTAAATCGAACTACAGAAAGTCTCTCAAGGAACTAAGAAGAGTGAGATCCGCGATTGTCGTCGAAGCGGAAGTTAATCGCGAAGTCTATAGGATCCGCCCTCGAGAATCGCGCGGATAATCACTCTTCTCTCTCATCCGCCGAAATCTTCTTTTCGGAGCCGTGATCAATTTCGATCCCGACGTCGCGCGACGCGCCGTTGGCGATCGTGTCGTACGCCGTCAGTATAGGGCCGTAGAATTCTAGAAGGGGGTCATCATACGAGGCCGCCGAGCGGCGGGCCTGCCGGGAACAACCAGTATACGGGTGTCGTTCTGCGCGGACTGAACGGAAGGAGCGAGAGGCGCGCGTCGGAGGACCCACACGAGAGAGCGGCGTCGCCGTGCCGTCGTTGTAAATAAAACGAAACGCAGTCGTGACGCGGTCGTCGTTACACGTGGTGCTTAGGGGTGCTACGCAAAAGGGTTTACACACCGAGAGGATTTCGCGCAGGATTTCCGGTTCGCCGGCGTTGTCCTCGGGAACGGACACGACTTACGATCGCGAGGTGAGTTCCGGCTTGCGGTGACACTTCGCGAAGAGCAAACGAGGACGAACCGCGAACGATTCGGAGGAGCTTCTCGATTTTCAAATATGTTGTCGCGTATATAAATTTTATTGCAACATTTTTGTCGCGCGTGCACGCGAGTCTTTTAATATTTAACAATGTTTTAACGACGTTTTGTTTTTATTTTGTGACACTCCGTGTTTATCGCGTTCACTTCAAGTTGATGCTGTCTAATTCTTTCATACATTTGTGTTGTCGCGTACGCTGTTATTTATTTTTCATGCGAATTGATAAACAAATAAGCAATAATCACGTTTTCTGCTATATATAAAATTTACCGAACGGCAGGAATAAGCTATTGAAATAATAGTTTTGTAGAATTAATCGAAATGCTAGGGGAGCAATTTGTGAGAACTGACAATCTAAATTGATTAATTGTTTACCAACGGTTTTATCAAACTGCAGTTCTATTTTTGAACAAAAATTCATATTGCTGCGCCGAGCTAATCGATGGTTGGATACGTTTTGTTGACGAACGAGCCGATTTTTCACAAAAAAAAATTATTAAGCACCGGTAACTTTCTAGCAGAGATTTATTCTCAACACGCGAAAAATCCTTCTTTCTCATCATGAGACGCTCGCTGATTTATTTATGAGCGCGGAGAAATTCTTTTCTCTCCCAGAGAATACTTTCCAGGCCGCGATTAGAATGAGGCTTAAATGGATCCATATTCCCTGAAGAAGATAGTACCGTGGAAATGCCAAAGGAACTTTATCCTTTTATTTAAATGTCTCACGTTAAATCGCTCCTCCAGAACGAAGCGTTCGATGTTCAGCTTAGCCGCGCTTTCGTAAAAGTTTGCGCTACGAGTGTTCATATTTCACGGAACACGCGGGAATATAAAATTACAAGAGTTATCTGTTGTTCGAATGAACTTCTACGTTGTTTAGTATTTACCGAGATAGCGGGATTGAACGTGTATTAAAACGATTTCTGTCTTTGCACTCCCAACTCTTCCAACGCTTAAATAGAAAGTGACGCCAGTGACGGTACCGAAACTTTTTACAGCCATTATCCGTTACCAGTACATCGTAATCGAACATTATTTCCTGCATTTTTGCGGTAAAACTCTCCACCTAAAGTATATATACACATATATACGTATTTAACTTTTTAGGTAGCAACGTGCATTGCTGTCTAAAAAGTTGAGTTATTTATAATCTCTCGAAGTAAATTCCTTCATCACAGTTTCCTCATTTTTCCACACAATATTACATGGATTATATTCACTTATTTTCTTTATTATATTTTTAATTCAATTGTGCTTCAGCTAACTCGTGGAAGCTTAAGAGTATAAAAGGACATTCCTACACTCCTGAACTCTGAAAAAAAAAGGATTTACTTTTATTTTTAGGTTTTACTTTTATGTACTATAATTACTATAATTAGATGCAGTTATGCAAGGAACCAAGCGCCATTTTCGCGACTTTTAGTTCTGTATTGATTTTTGTTCTGTATAGCGGACAGGAGATTTGCTGTAAACGCATGTAGCATATGGAATTGTATCTGAGGAAAATTATATATAATTCGGTTATTGTATTTGAGATAACGTTGGCGCAGAATTTTGCTTCCAATATCTCGCGATATTTGCTCTAGCGAAAAAGTGAGGTTTTGGAGTTTATGGGTTCCGCATTGCAGAACTGCATCCAATTTATCCTATATACTTTGCTGGATGTCATAAATGCTTTTGGTAAATTCTTGCTCAAGTCGGTACTGTGCCCGAGTTAATTAATTCCCCGCGTAACCCGTTCGCGCGTATATATACTTTCTAAAGCAGCGGTGATGGAATGCGATATCCGTGTAAACGCACGTTTTCGCGTACCGGTGCCCTGCCCCCCGCGCGTGCATCTCGCGCGCGTGTGCGTTTGCATTGCACAGAAATGCACCGCTAAGAATTTTCAAATAGCATCGTCGCATAGCGGAATCTTCGCCTCGAATCGCGATGGAGTCGCCGTTTGTTACCGCGTTGTATAACATTTTCTATTTTCGCGATATCCTCGCGCGACGCGGACGTGAAAGCAGTTTCTTTTTTCTTTTTTTTTTCCTTCACGCGTGCCCGTTCGACCGTCGTTCCCGAGGAACTTTCGACCGAGTAAAACACAGGTACACTGAAACTTATGAACATTTAATATGTTTTGTAACTACATTAAATTTCATCGCACCATACCCGAACGTGTCGTAACACGTTTCGCGACCACATTGGGCAAAGTGAAAGGTTTTATTTCAACAATTCAATTCTACACATTGCAGAAAAAAATATATTCTTGATTTAAAAATATCTTTAGTTTTAACGTGTGGAAAGATCTTGAAATAAAATTATATTGCGTTAAACAAAAAAAACTTGCTTATCAACCAAGAAAAGAAATTGAAATAAAAAGTTGAAATTCTTATAAAAAGATTATAGATTGTTTTACATGTATATGAGTATATAAGTTTTGATTTGACAATTCTTTTCTTTCTGTATAGCGGTCTGCGATTTTATTCCAGTTCCATTCCAGTTCCATTAATTTTATCGAAAATCCCACGCAATCTTTGTGAATTCGCATTTTTCGTTTCTTAACAATCTATTCGTCTGTAGGACTGCTCAAAGAAAATAACAAGATATGACATTTCGATCGACGAGATGAAGTATCGAAATTTCGACGAAGGAGAATTTTTCAATGCCTCTCTGTGCTCCTCTGTGGCAATCTGCAGTACTTTGTAGTCGCCTGGCTGATAACACCCGTCGCGTTACTTTCAAAAGCACACAAAGAATTTCCAATAGTGTTGCGCGAGGAAAATAGCGACGCGCTCGTAACTTCCGACATGAGAGGACAGTCTATACCCTTTATACCGCTCTCCTCTTTTTTGTCTTTTATTCACAAGCCGGCAACGAATATAGAAAATTTTAAATATGATTTGTTGCCTACGGCCAGCTTTGACAGTGACTAAATAGGAATCGAAATTGAAAGTGCCTTTTTCTATTTCACTCCACAGCTTCGCTTTATTTCTCGAAGCAAGACTTCATGTAATATTAAAGAGAAGAGATATATGTGTGTACGTAATATTTTACGATAAATCGATACGAGCGAAATGTTATTTTAATTTCTTCCATCTAAACGTCATATCGGAGTTCAATATGTTTGTATGTTTTCGTCTCGAAATTGATATTTTTCTGCAAAAAGAGCCAAACAAATTTCTTAGTAGGTACTTCGATGACTAAAATTTAATAACTTTTTAAATTTTCTGACGTGTTATTTTTGCAGACTTTAAAAGATTTTGTTGACTTCAGACACACTGTATCTAGTATGAAAAGTCCAATGCAAAAATCTGGTCCTGTGCATGCGTACAGAATTTGAAACAGCAGGGAGATCGTCGATTTTTCAAACTGCTGGCAGTGATGCGATGTTACGGAACATCGTGATGTTTTTGGGGGGAGGAAAAAAAGGACTCTGGGCGAATGAGAATTTCCGTAGCATTTTGTCCCGCGGGAGAAAGAATCCGTAGGTGGAAATCCATGGATCGTCGGTTTCGGAGCAACGCCGACCGAGGCCAGTAGCCGGTAGTGATTTTTATCTCGTGGTGGAAAACGTTTTCTTTTTCTCGCATCAACTCGCGCGCTCGTCCTGATTTCGTATGCACTTTGGTTTTCCGTCATGGGGATTACGTGACGATAAAACAAGTTAGTTCACACGCTTTGCGAAAAAAGTATGTCGCATTCGAATGTTACATCATAGAACTTGGGAATCGCAATTATTACTTCGATCAAAATATATGAGATTGAAATAAAGATCAGTTTTGTTTTCAGGTACTAAGCAATTTTATATATTTGTGTATTATTTATTCACATGTTCTATTAATTCAAACGTAACACGCATTCTACAGCTGATAAAAAAACTAATCACCGCGTGACAATATTATAATTTCTTTTTCCTTTTCTTCCTTTGCATTTTTTTTAAAGACGCGATGCCCCCTTTACGATTTCCTATTTTCTTATTATTCTTGCAATAATGTTAACTTGGAATTTATTTTTGCTTTCGGTTCTAGTTTGATTACAATAGAATAATATACTTCCATTCAAAATTCCTTATATCATATTCAGTAGCAGGAGTAGCAGAACCGTGAATCGAACCGGAGTCTCTGATAACGGTTGACTGCTCCATTATTATTGATAGCCCATAAGCTATCCGGCATTCCAAATATCTCGAAATATGCAAGATATACCAGATATACATTCGAAATATAACTTTAACTGTTTTAAATAATCAAAATCAAAATTAAATGTACGTATATATTGCATTATTTATATGCATATATTGCAGGTATATATTGCATTATTTTTCTGCTTTTTAAAAAATCTCTCTTCTGTACTTTTTTAAAGATTTTTTTGTCTATATCCTTTTCATTAATTCTTTTTTATTTCGGATCAACGCCTGTATAGTACTTCAAATCCGGTTCTGGCAGTCGAACATCCGTTAGAATTTTCATTACAGTTTAGCTTTGTGAAGAGATGACACACTTCCGTGCGGTTCCATCCGAATAAAAATTTGCAACGGCGCGGTGCAAAAAACAACCCGTCCATCGAACCGTTCTATCGCGCGTTTACTCTTCCGGCCGTTTGCATTCAGGAAACGCGATCTGGAACGCACATCATCCAAAGGTATCCGTATATCAGTAACCTGCTGTGGGAAATTGAATGTTATATCAGCGTGCTAATCAGATCGGAACGACCGGCGGGTTGCGCGGCCTACAACGTTTCTTGCTCACGTCGATTTATATAGATGCATCTGCCTTTACAAGATAGCCTAAAATTAGTGGTTATTAATTTCAATCACAATTTTTTTCGGCCCAATTTGAATACGATTTGTTCTCATCAAGAATATCGAGGAAAGTAAATAATTTAATGCGTTTTTCAGCTTTTAATCGTATATCTGTACATATTTTATAACTAAGCTTTGAATTAAAATTCTGTTATTGTTATAACGAAGTTTTAAATTTTCGAACTCTGTTAAAGTAATATCCGTTTGAGAAACGTGATTTCAGCATTAATGTTTCTTTCTGAAGCTTGGCTTACAAATCTCTCTTTAGTTGTCAGTTATTCAAGAGTTATAGACAGTTATAGACGTTTTGACGTTTTCCTTGAGGAAAAATCAATTCCAAATCGGACAAAGAATTTCTAAGAGGCACATTTTGTGTAACATTCCCAACCATAATTATTCCGTCCAAACAGGATGTGACTCATATCGATTAGAGCTTCATGTGAGCAGGGGAATCAATTACAATTTTATCGATTCAGCAGGTAACAGGATGGAGCGAATTTTGCTTTATAACATGTTCTCTTTAGCAGCTAATCCATCATTATTGGCATAAATAATTTTTTTTTTAATTTAAGTAGGTTCTTTTAATAGAAATTTATGTCTTATCCTGATTATCTAGAAAAGGAGAATAGAAATCTAAACGAATAAAGAATGATAAATAAATATATAAAATATATTATAAAGAGTAATCTAATTTTACACCAAATTGTATAAAATAATATTCATAATAGAAAATTTATCTTTACATTACAATATTTAGCCTCAACCCGCTAACGATAATTATATTTTACGCAAGTACATTGTTTAATGCGTTGAAAAATCGTGTTTACGATGCCATATAAAATACAAGAATTTCTTGTGACAAAAAGTGACGACGCGAGTTTAACACTCGCATAACACAAAGTTGGTAATGCGTTACGATGAAACGAATTTTATATAGGATACGAAACGCGCGTTAATAAGAAAGTTATAGACTGCCATTTTGGCTGCTGCAAGATCCAACGCATGCGGTTCTCCGATACGAATACCTTACTGTACGATTAAAAAAGATGAATCATGCACGCGATCCCAAAGCGCGCTGTCGGCGAGTCCCCTCCTTATTAAGTATGCGATGCACGTTCTTCCACATATTTATTTCGCCCAAGATTTGGCGTGCCTCCACCGGATCCTGAAAATTACCGACGAGAGGCCCGTCTCCGACTTTGTGGTATGCGCCATAAATATTCGAACTTTAGGGGAACGCAGAAAGGAAAAGCAAAAAGTATCGTTCAAATACCCTCGGTATTTGCACGCCAATTAAATATTTTATCTAAATGTTATCATAAACTTGGTTGCGAAGTGCTTTTGTGAGCAAGTTTTATTTCCAGGAGTGCTGCTTAGAATTTTGTAACCTAAGTCGCAAGGTTTTAGAGGCCACAGGCCTCGTGTCTTATTCCCATTTGTAGACGTGAATATTGCAAAAGCTTACGAGACACGTTTCGGATGAACCCAACCAACGAATGTATATTTTCGGAGATATAGAGTTTAATATGAAGAAAAGAAAGACAGTGTAAATATGAAAATTTGTGTTATTCAACTTGAGGTAGGCTTCCTTTAAAGCGTATAGTAGTTGATAAATCATATTCATATTTATTAAAAATAAATAGGAAATAATATAAAAAAATATATAACGTAATTCTGAAGAAATACCTATATATATTCAGAAACGCAAAGGAGAATAATAACGATAAAGAGAAAAGCATATATATATTGAATATGATAAAATTAACAAATTGTTTAATAACGCGCCTAAATATAACGCGACAATAATTTGGATAAAGTAGCATTTATTGCGAATATACAATAATTTCTATGAATTGCGTAATATATATATACGACCACTCTTTAGAATCTAAGGAAAGCACTGATGTCATTAAACAAAGGAAGCTCGAGATAACTTTCGCGCGTAACTGTTTCTGTGCCACTATGCAGCAGCCATTAGCCAAGTGCACTTTGCGTTTGAGTGCGCAATTTCCAGTGTGAAACGTCAAAACCATTATTATTCGAGTAAAATCGCAGCTATAATGAAGATATTAATCGAAGATGTAACAAATCGTTGAAAAACTAGACGCTTCAAAAATTAAAGCCTTTTCTTAAGTTTTGTGTATTAATGTAAGATGTAGAATTAAACTCTCATATTTTCCCGTATTTTAATTTGTAAATGTACAAATACCATATTCAATAGTTGTTAATGTCGGTACCGATTCGATCAAATTGACGCTGAATTAGAATGCATCAAATGAATTGCGCAGAATCTGTTTCAATTTTTAATTCAACTGTCTTTTGAATTTTGCATATTTAAGGAAGATTCATCCGGCACTCTTTAATAAGTCCCTCCGGGGTTCCGGTACATCTCAATAATGAAACATTCACGTTTAATAACAATGCCGTCTTGCGAGTGACAGTTATTCGTTAACTCTGTCGTCTCTAAAACCGCATCGTGGCGTTTATTACATGGCCGTGCCACTTATTGTTCCCGAAGAACGTGAAGGGATACGACGCGCGACGTCCTGTTCCTTTTCTTTTCGGTCGGTCGGTCGGCGCGGCCCACTCCTTGATTCCGGTATATATACGCCCGACAACGTGACTTCGACTTCTTTTCTCATTCACGCGATCGCGACGGCGAGATTCTTTCCCTGGAAGAGATGCCGATCTTCCACCTGCCTTCGATCTCTCATACTTCCTTTTTCTCCTCTCCTCTTTTTCTCACGAAAGTGTACCGACGATGACGCATTCGGGAATCCATACGACCGACGCACCGCGACAATAGAAAGTTTGAAGGCTAAGATCCGGAAGGAAGACTCCGATGACGACGAGTGACCCACATCCGGTGAATCAACCGTGAGAGAGTAGACGCACGCAGCCGCTTATATGAACCGTTGAAGAAAATATCACGATCGAGTAGAAACTCGGTATTGGAGATGAGAGTCGAATCACTCGATAACTGATGCCGATATATAAAGCGTGGAGGACGGTCTCTTTAGAGCGTAATGAAGCCCGTGCTCGTTCATTATACATAGCCCTTTGGTTCAATCGCTTGATTCAACAATGACTATTCCATTCGATGTATTACATTCCATGCGGATGATATTTTGGATTTATTGTATCATATTCTATGCATAATATTGTTATATTATATCATATTGTGGGGTTTACTCGAATACGCACAAGTACAGCAAAATGATTTTATGTTGCGGAGAGACTAACGATTAGCTACCTGACTATGGACCGACTTCTTCTACTTACTCTTTTGTTGTCAGAAAGTACAACAGCTCTGATGAAAGATGCAATACGAGAGCGATCTAATGCGCTTTTTCAAAGAGCTCGCTAAAACTAATTTTAAGATTGAGGAAGTTAATCTTTATTTTTTCTATTAACTTTTAAAAAAAATGCCGAGCTACTGTTGCATTTAACTTTGTAATTATTTTAGAATTGTCGTATTTTCTGAACACAAAGTATGTTTACTTCAATCGAGTCCACCTTTCGGTCCCATTTACCCGTCGTCTCTATTTTTACTGTCACGAATAATTAACGAGCCATGCCTTAAATAAAGCGCGAATAAACTTTCTCGCGCGAGTTCGTTCTCTTATTCAGGCCGATTCGGACGAATATGAACGACATATTTTCATAAAAGATAGAGGTAACATCTTTCATTTTTAACCAGGATATATCCCTCTACATAGCTGCTGGAGGAAAAAGTATTGAAATGGGGCTACATCGAATAGAAATAAAGCTCGGGGTCGTAGCTCCTCCTTATCGATTCACGTCGTAAAATGAAAGTTGAAGAATCCCAAGAACGTCGTTTCGGAACGGAGAAGCCTCCCGCGTTCGTCAATCACGTATATGTCGCAATAGATACGCGGAAATCACCGTCTCCGCGCGTCGACGGTCAACAGACTAATGACTAATCTGGTATAATCTCGGCGCGATTGCTCCATGTAATCGCTATCATGCACCAAGAAGTGGCATGGCATTACGGCCATATCCCACTAACGTTGCATTATTCATGTTCCCTGGCTACACCCTAAATTCGAGGACTTCCCAGAGGATGTAACCGCCGCAACGCGCCGGTAATTTCACCGTCGAGCAGCCTTGCCAGCTATCGCCATATAAATCACGAAGTACGGTGCATTAAAGACGTACGGTCCCGTGAGGGGAGAGATAGGCTTCTTTGCATTATAGAGCTTAGAATCGGAAATATCGCTTAAAATATTTACCGCGATTCACATGTATTATTTTTATTTTTATCAGTATTGATTATGCGAAGCGTCTCTATTCCATTCTTCATCGAGATTTTATTTTTTTGCATTAAATCATATTTTCTAAAATAATTAATTGTTGGCCTAAACATCATTAGTTTATGCAAACTAATGTTAACGATGTAACAATGACACATTATTAATGACAATAATGTGTTTTCATTTCTACAGTAACAGCAGCGATATTACGACCAATATATCGTAATCAGTCAATACATTGACATTAGAATTTGTAATTGCATTAATGGTAGACAAGAGACGGTCGTTATGATTCTCTCTTACTTTTATTTTTAATTACGAACCGCCTGTGTGAGGAACATCTCGGGACGGTCACAACGGGCGCGACCGGATAATCGCCGCGATGAAAAGAAACGATATACTTACGTCGCCAAGCCGGGCTTGTAATAACGATGCGCAAAAGGAAGAGTAGTAAAAAGAAAACGAAAGAAAACGGTCCGACAATTCGTAGATCTTAAAGTCGACTTCGGCTCATGAATAACGTAGGAGAGAGCGCATTAGAATATCCCCCGCGGCATAACGAATAAGGAGACATAACTTCCATTGTTATTCCGCCGGCTTTAAAGGGGAGGGCCCTGACTGGGTGACTACGAAAAAGACGAGAGAGAGAACTCTCTACCATAACGGGGGGATAACGATATTTCCGCGGGGATGTCGTACCTGAAAGAGAAAAGTCAACGAACCTCGCCGTTGATTTATAAAGAATGCATCGCGTTGAAACGAAGGCCGTTTCCACTCCCATTTCGAGTGAAGGTAAACGATTGTGCGACGAGTACGGGGCACCCCCATAGCAATTAGCATTTCCATCCGATTATCGCGACGGCTGAGGGTCGTATTTTAATCAAGACCGCGATTGTGTGACTGTTCCAGATAATAGCGGACGGCTCCAAAAATTACTTGATGCGCTGAGGATGCGCCGTGATTTCTGCAACGGTGGGCTTGCCTGCGCCGTTGTGTGGGTGTCATCGACTTGTCTGCTGCTCGTCCTCTCGCTATCGACATCGACTGCCGCCGGTACGTCCTCGTTTTCTATTTTCTTTTCTGATCTTTCATTATTTACTCCTCGTTAATTTGTCTCGTGTCTCGGTGTCTGTGCTCTGAAACCCAAAGCGTACTATTATTAAAAAAAAAAAAGAGATAAAACAATGTCTTTCGAAAATACATTTTTATTTGTACATTTTAGTTTGCACGACACCAAGTGTCACTTCAATTAATTTCTTTTTTAATTTAATTCTTCACAGTTTTTATAGCTGTTTCTATTTTTGTTTAATTTAGCGAATCAATCAGTTTTTACAGCAATATTTCCAGGACTGAAAATCGAAAAAGAAAAACGAGCGCTTCTCTTTTTCCCTTCTTTTTTCAGATTTTACCAAGTTAATAATATTCTACATATATCTTAAAAGGATTATTGATTAATAGCCATCTATCTGTTGGCGGTAACAATTAAATATTGAAAATTTGCAAACGAGTTTAATTTTCCACGTCATAACAAGATACGCGGCGATTTTGCTGTCACGAATTGAGATATAGAGATCATTTTCGCGCGTAGCCTCGGAATCTAAACTGGACAGAATTAAATTGGTTGCAATCCTCGATAATCATTAAACCCATTACGAGTTTCATGTCATACGCACAGTCAGTCGAGTGATCGCATGCGTGAATCACACGCGTTTTCCGGTCATCAATGTACATGACGTAGACGATCGGCAATGCGATGTATCCATACACGATAATAATGTGATATTGCGCTGTTTAGAAACTTCCCGATTGCGATTTCGTATTCCGGTAATCGATTCCCATTCCAATGTGTTACAGCAGGATGCAATCGTCCCAATAAATATCGAGAGCGATCCGATTTGCATGCCAATAACAAATTGGAATTTCTCCTACATCGTTAAAACACATCCCTTCGTTTTTTTTTCTCGAGTCTCTCCCTCCTTTCACTCTTTCTTTTCTTTCTCTCTTTTAAAGGAGATTTGTATCGAAGATACATGCGTGACATGTTCACTCGGCAATGTGTTACATATTAAATCTATTTGTGAGCTTATTGGGAAATAGAATAAAAAACAACGAACTTTTTGGGGTCTACATATACATATAAAATATATAATTTACAATTATATAATTATACAATAGAATTTTATTCTGGTATAGTGTATTCTATCACGAATATCATGACTTGTTTGAATAGAGATATGAGAGATATGAGAGACGAGGAAATCGGCGAGCGATGGATCGGCAATTTGGGTAATTGGACGCGCGGCGAAAGCCATCCGAATTTCACCTGGGTTTTTACAAAACTTTGTTTCAACGGACGGACGCGAGAATGCACGTTCAAAAATGCGCACGCCACAAACGGACGATTGATAGGCAACGCCATGCCGTACGTGCATCGTACTCGGGGACTTTCGCTGGAGGACACCTAAACGGAATATCGGGTGGATTTTCTTTTCGCGTATGCCCGTCCGAGCCGGGCACTTTCTTCATTTGTCACAGGAACGTGCATCACCGTTCTCTGCGTATTAATATGTGTCATGTAACGGAACGCGCACGGCGAACTGCCATGCGCGTCATGCATAAATTTGCACCGGGAACTTAATTCTTCAAATTGAAAAGATTTATTCGTACATTTTTTAAAATTCTTATTGCTTATCAATACCGTGTGTATTTTTAGTTGGAGACTCCAATTCAAATTAAAAGCAATTGTAATAACTGATCGATTGTCATTTGAGTCTCGCGCTTTTAGAAATTTTATCGGTTTTTTACTTACCTTGGTGGAAAAATATCTCAGATTTTTTTTCCGTCAACACATCTTTGTAGAAATCTGAATAAATATGAGAAAATCAATCCACTCATTTATCAGAAATTTTCATACGTACAGATACTGAAATATTCCGAAAATTCTTATCCAATTATTACTGATGTATCTGAGAAATTTGCCTTTTTTTTCAGAATTTTGCATAAATCTACTATAAGAAAACTTAGAAAATTTCTGAGAAAATATAAGAATTTTTTTTTTACCAGGGTATATCGGTTTCTGTACATTCGTTTCCGTATTTTTTTTTGTAATGATAAACATTTCGTTCGTTCATCCCATATTTTTTCTCTTCTTGAATGCCCGAAGGCATTTGCTATTACGGTGCCGCCTTGAAACGCTCTCATAGCATGTTAGGTAAGTATAGTAAGTGTGGCAGTAGGATGCCGAGGAACCGTTAGCCGTCGGCTTCAGCTATTTTTATTATTATTATCATCGTTGTGCTACACTTTAGTCCGAGCGTGCTCAAAAACCCCGCCTCTCGGCTTCTCATCTGAGAAAGCACCTTATTTCTCGGTGAATTGTTAAAGCTCCCCTTAATGTAACTCATTAATACAACTTAAATCTGGGCTCACAGCGTGTGCTTGGTACACGCTTTGTGTCGCTCTGTTTTCAACCGAAAATTATCTTTAACATTCATTTTCCCGGGGAAAGAATTAAATAATTTTGATTTTCTCTAAACAAAGTCTCTATGAATCTTGATTGCTCGCGAAATGTTACTTTTTGAACCATGATATCCCTGGATATTAATTTTAAAACTTCTTTTTATACACCGCAAAAAAGAACACAAAGCTATACTGAATCCTTTTCGGATTTCAACTAAATCACACATTGTACTGCGATAGCATGAGAAAATTGGAAATTATAAAGAAAGAAAGAAAAATTCAATTTTTTTAATAAAACATCATCACATGATCAAATGCGTTAGAAATCTTTGCTACCCTCGTTATTCATGAGTCATTCGAAGACATCAGCGCGAAAGTGAAATAAATCTACAATTACCAACATAATACCAATAATTAAAAATCATTAATCCATTACTATTAAATCTAACTAAATTTTAGTTAGATTTAATGACTAAATAATAACTAATATTAAAAAAAGATTCATTTTGAACGGAAAATCATGTTCAAAATGGATTTTATAAATTGTACAATTGTTCTAATTTTTTCGTGCTAAACTATCTAAAAACTGAGAGACTTCTATCCGGATTTGCGAATCGCGTAATTTGCAGAGCCGTTGCTGAGAGCCGCCGGTCGATGTCCAGCCCTCGTCGAACAGAACGTGTGTCCATCGAGGGCACCGGCCTGTAAGAATGACTACCAATGCCAAGGCACACCGGAGGAACGCTGCTGTCAGACCGCGTGCGGCTTCCGCTGCGTCGCGGGCGAGCTAACCGGATGCGAACAGCTGGCTTTGGCGGCTGTGAGGAGGTCGCGGGCCCTCGGCGCCCGGGGCCCCTCGCAGTTCGTGCCACAATGCAGCAACGTGACCGGCGAGTTCGAGAGGATACAATGCGAGCCGCAAGGCCGCAGCTGTTGGTGCGTCGACGAGATCGGCGCCGAGATACCCGGCACCAGGGCGCCCAGCAAGGATGTCATCGACTGCGACAAGCCCCGGAACTGCCCGGCTCACAGCTGTCGGATGCTCTGCCCCTTGGGATTCGAAGTATATCCGAGATATAAATTTGCTTTATATTTGATATATTCAACGTAAATTAAAAATTATCAGTATTGAAAAAAGTCAGGAAAAAATAACTTCCTTTTTATGCCAAAGTTCATCTTTGTTATTTCTCTTATCACCTACATTTCGAAAATAAGTTCTTAAATATTTTTCTCGTATTTTTCGAAACAATTGATCCATTTCGCACAAATCACTGTGTAATTCCAATTTTTGGTGTTTAATTTTAAAAGACAAAAAGGAGAATTTATGTAAAATTAAAAATTTTAAACTAGATAGAGATACTTCACGTAAAATAATCTTGATTTACGATGCTTTTCGCACAGAAAGGCTTTTCAAAAATGTCTGTTATTAAAAGACCCAACGTTCTCCATAGATCAATGAGATCACCGGCTGTCCCAAATGCGAGTGCAGGGATCCCTGTCGCGGCGTTACCTGTCCGGGTGCCGGACAGACGTGCGAGCTAATCGCCGTGAGTTGTTTTCGGGAGCCGTGTCCCCCGGTACCCAGCTGTCGGAAGACCAGATCCTTATCGACAATCTGTCCGGCAGGCGAGCCCTTGCAGATCACCGATTCGCCACGGCCGTTTCTCTGCGGCGACACTCCAGGTAAACCAACTTGTCCGCCGATGTACAGCTGCCTGGTGGAGCCCAAACAGGAATACGGGGTCTGCTGTCCGTCCAGCGTGAAGCTACAACGACCCGGCACGTGCCCCGCAGAAGAGTCGACGACGGGCTCGTGCGGGCCCACTTGCCGCTACGACCTCGAGTGCCCCGGGCCCCAAAAGTGCTGCAGCAACAAGAATTGCGGCGGTAACGTGTGCACGATACCCCGAGACCTCAGCGCGTGCCATCGTGACCGCATGCTTGCCGAGATACTCAGCGTCTCCGAGCGCCAGGGTCGTGGCTACATTCCGCAGTGTATGGAAGGTGAGGAATAAACTATCAAGTATCCGCATCAATCAGACGACTCGTCGCGGCCATTTCTTTGCGATGAAAACGTCGAGCTTCTACACTGTTAAATTCGTAGCGTCAAATTATACTTAGTTTGAATCATTTTTTATCATTCCTATAGATCATCACTGCTCCTATTCAATATGTCGTTGATTTAACTAAACTAATGAAGTTAAAATAATACTGTTTTGTGTTAAAATAATAAATTTCGACACACATCGGAATATGGTAGTTATTACATATATGGTAGTTAAAAATAACAATGTTATTTAACTCAAGATATTCCTGGGAAAAAAATTTCTTATATTTTAGACTTATAAAAAATTCTGAAAAAATATGTCATGTTTCTTAGATGCTTTCAGTAATAATTGAATGAGGATTTTCGGAATATTTCAGTATCTGTATGAAAATTTCTGATAAATTGTGTGGATTTTCTCATATTTATTCAGATCTCTACAACGAGGTGTTGATGGGAGAGAAAAATCTGAAATATTTCATTATTATTTTGTGTTTTTCTAAAGAATGTTTTAATTTGTATAAAAATCTGAGAAAATCTTAAAATTCTGAGTCTTGAAATTTTCATAAAAATTCCGATTAATAATATGAAAAATTCTGAAACATTTTTCCACCAGGGATTAATTTAAATTTCATACTTTAATATTTAATAGTGTAAAGTGCAAAATAATTGTGCAGATGGAGGTTACGAGACGAGGCAGTGCTCGAGAAACGGCCTCGTCTGCTGGTGCGTGGACGATGAGGGTAGAAAGATATCCGGCTCCATGGGTCCCGCCGAGAAGATTGATTGTAGATCGATAAGCAAGGCGCGTTCGCTCCCGACATCTTGCACGTCTCAGCAGTGCGCTCAGGTTTGCCAGTACGGCTTCAAAACGGACGCTTCCGGTTGTCCGACATGCGAATGCGATGATCCGTGCGAGGGGTAAGCATCGCCACTCAACAGTAATTAATACTTTATTTGCGAGCCAAAAATAATAATTTTATTTATTATCTTTTATTTGTTTTACTAATTAAAAAAATTATTTTTAAAGTGATTATAAATTATTAAAATTACAAGAATTATATAATAGATTTAAAAAAACCGTGTTGATATATTGAGATTAATGATAAGGGATTAATCGGATATGTATCTTAAACTATTATTTTTATAGATTTCCATGTCCTGAGGGACAAGAATGTGTCCTGAAGCGGGAGAATAACTGTCCCGATTTTCTCTGTCTGACAAAACCGGAATGCAAACCTAAAAAGACCTATAAGAGCCCCTGCATCCTCGGGACACCGCTGATCGATCAAGACGGAAACGCCGCGACATGTTCCGCTAACGAAACTTGCCCCGACGGCTACAAGTGCACAATGGTACTGGAAGCCGGTCGATCGGTGTGCTGTATGGAAACGACAAGCCCCGCAAAGGCACCTACAAGTAATTTCGCCATAATAAACAATAATGATAAAGTTATTTTAATTATTATCATAAATGATATCTATTCATCAATAACGATAAACGTAGAATTATATTAGATATACGTAGATAAAAGTTTAAAAATTAAAATTATAAAAATCAAACTTTACTTCTTGAGATTTTTACAAGACAATTTCTTTTTGCGAAAATATTTAGTGTGCGAGTATCTTCGGGATTTTAACGATCGCATGGAAGGTACGAGGGAGGGAATGTCCTTGGCAATCCTGGCGCCTCAGTGCGAACAGGACGGCGGCTACAAGTCTCTGCAGTGTCACAACGGTACGAGCTGCAAATGTGTGAATCACCGCGGGGTGATCTTGAAGACCGGACTGGACCCGGCCGCCTCGGCTGACTGCGAAGCCATCAAGGAACTCACGCGGATCTGCAAACGTCTGTACTGCAATCTGATTTGCCCGTACGGCTACGAGGTAGACGAAGCCGGTTGCGAGCAGTGTCGTTGTCACGAGCCATGCCGCGATGTCACCTGCGATCCTCACGAGACCTGCACGATGATCGATGTAAACTGCGGTCCGAACGAGTATTGTCCAGCAGTACCAGCGTGTCTCACGACCAAGCCGGGTCAGTGTCCGTATCTCGTGCCGAGTTCATCAAGCTGCGAGCTGCAGTGCAGCAACGATCAGGAGTGCCCGTCCGGCGACAAATGTTGCTCGACCGGCTGCGGCACGCAATGCGTGGCGCCGGTCATGGCCACGGCCTGTCAGCATGCTCGCGCGGTCGCCGAGCACGCCGCCAGGGAATCAGGCGAACCCGCGAGGAGGATCTACATACCCAGGTGCGATGCCGATGGCGCGTTCGAGCCGGTGCAATGTCACAACGGTATGTGCTGGTGCGTGGACGAGGAAGGCAAGGAAGCGGCGGGTACTCGGGTCCTCGAAGGGGTCGTGCCGCGCTGCAACACGCCCTTGAGATGCCCGGAAATCGACTGCAAGCTCGACTGTCCGGATGGCTTCGAGCTGAACGCAGACACCGGCTGTCCGACGTGCTCGTGCCGCGACCCGTGTCGCAGCGTGACGTGCCGCGGCGAGAACGAGGCGTGTCGCATGGTGGAGGTCGCGTGTAGCGCGCCGCCCTGTCCTCCGGTACCGGTCTGCCTGCCGAAGAAGGACAATCCCTGTCCGAACAGCTCGCCGTTGCTCGATCAAAACGGCTCGATCGCAATCTGCGGCCCGCACGGCCGTCACTGCCCGTCGACGCACAAGTGCGAGCTGTCGCCGCTGGACGAGTACGCGGTGTGCTGCCCGAAGCCGCGCGAGGTCTGCTTCGAGCCGCCCCGAAGAGTGCCCTGCAATCCGAGCGCGGGCTTCAACGAGACCGAGAGATGGTTCTTCGATCCGGAGCGCAACGAGTGCCGGCGTAAGCACGAGTGCACCCTCGGCCACAACGACTTCTCCAGCCGGCTGGTGTGCGACACCGTGTGCCCCGTGCTGTCGCAGTGCGAGAGGCTGCGCGAGAAAAACCTGAAGCGGTCGCAGCGGCTCAAGCAGCCCACGTTCCTGCCCAAGTGCAATCCCGACAGCGGCACGTGGGAACCGGTGCAATGTCTGGAGCACGTCGGCGTCTGCTGGTGCGTGAATCGTAAAGGCCAACCGATCAAGGGCTCGCTCACCCGGACCGCCGAGCCCAAGTGCAACTTTCGGCAAGCGAGACGAGGCGGCAGAAGACCGGAGTCGCAGGAGATAGATCGTGAGATTCAAGCGATCATGGAGGACGCTCTGCTGAACTTGGAAACGGACGAACGGCAAGTGGGAAAGATCCTCGGGACCAGGTGCCAGGCGATGAAGGACAAAGGTCACGTGCCGGCGATATGCGACCCGCAGGGTAGATTCGAGCCCACACAATGCGCCGGCGACACGTGCTGGTGTGTAGACGAAGCCGGCAATCAACTGATTGGATCTGAGCCATTTTTGAAGGGAACGAGCATTTGCCGTAAGTGAAAGGTTTCTTCAAATATAAAACCTAATTGCAATAACTCGACAAATGTGTGATTGAGACTGCAATTAAATATTATATGCACATGCAGAAAAAAAGAAGAAATCAAAACTTATATACTCGAATATACGCAACAATCTATAATCTTCTTATAAGAATCTCAACTTTTTATTTTAACTTTTTTTTTTTGTTAAACTGTATAAAACTTTAACTATGTAAATGACTTTATTCAAGCAAGTTTTCTTTAAGTTATCTTTTAACGCAGTATAATCATAAAATTGTTGCGTAATATATGTATAAGTGATTTGACACTTCTTTTTTTCTATGCACACGAGCGTGTTTTTGTGTTATTAAATTAAAATTTTCAATTATAAATTTTAATAAAACAATTTTCAAACAATGTTATATTACAGTACAGCACACGCAACATAATTATAATATCTGTTACATTAATATATTAAAGTGCCGACTCCAGTCGAGGCTGTCGACGTGACGTTACGCTTCCCCGGTCGGTTCCTCGCCAGCGACGAGACGCGATTCGTCCGAGAGGCCGAGAATTTTCTGCGCGAGCTCGGTGCGAGACTCCGGAAAGACGTGCGAGTGGAAATCAATCAGGATTCGGCGATCTTGAGCTTCGAGATCGTTGGCGCGAACAAGGTGGACGTGGCGTTCCATCTGGAAGAACTCACGCGAATCCAAAAGTTATCCATGCTGGGCTCGTCCGCGGACGCGACGACTTCGCGTTTCACGCATCGCTCCACACCCGTGGCAACACAGAGCCGGATGGTCGCGTTGGAACAACGTGAGATCCTCACGCAAATGGAAACGCCGTTTTATCAAACGGCCACAATCGTCCTCGCCGCGAGTAGCGCCTTCGTCATTAGCAGCCTCGTCATTCTCCTGATGCTGTACCGCAAGAAAGTAGGGATCCATAAAATCTATATATAAGATAATATGATATTAAACCTGTATTTATAGGTATTCTATATCTAGCAATAGCTATGTGATTATCTGCTAAATTTTATTTTATTACTAAATCTAATTTTTGTTTTATTATATTTGTAGTGTCAAGTTATACTCAATTTGAGTTATTTTTAACCGTTCCTATAGGTTCGCCATTAAGGCCATTGAGGCTCCTATTCAATATGTCGTTAATTTAATTAAAACAATGTTGATTTAACTAAAATAGAGTTAAAATAATACTGTTTTATGTTAAAATCATAAATTTCGGCACACATGATAGTTAAAAATAACAAAATGCTATTTACTCAAGATATCGGTATAAATTTCATCTTTTAATATTTAACAGTGTACTTGCTACATTTTTAACGTTCGTTAGAATCATTTACAATGCCGACTATCGATCGTTGAACTATCTAAATAAATCTGTTGTAGATGAAGCTAAAGGATCCCGCGAAGACGTTTTCCATGGACCAACACTTTCTTGCTTATAGCCAACAGCCGGTTTACGTGATATCAAGAGCAGAGCAGAATGAAAAAGAAAAGGAGACAGCGGCGCAGCAGATGCTGGAGAACATTCATACGTCGGACACCATCGTCGGAGCATAAAACGATTCAACGCTTTTTACATAGGTAATTCCCACCTTGTACGACAGTGATTCTTAAATTTCTTTTTCCAGGAGTACTCAAAGTAGCGATTTATGGAGAGTATAATATATGGGTATAAAGGGACGCGTCGGATCCTTCGAAGTACGTGTCTTTGCCATTTCCAAGGATAATAAACTCTCTTGCACGGCAATTCTTCAATTCTTGCGCCTTTCTTTATTTCTAAATTCTTTTTATCTTTACGGTACGGATAATATAATCGGTAAGGGAATAATTTCTCGTAAAAGGATATGTCAAAAATGTAGAAAAAGGTTTCTCAACATATGATGAGTCTTCGTTTTCGAAAAATGTTTGTTTAAAAAAAAATTGAATAATTAGGAATATAATTATGCTTTCGCAACATTGAATGTTTTTAAACATCTTATGTCAAGTAGCCGAATTTGTTCTCAACTGTCAGTCTCGCGACAGCGGCTATTAATAAACAGAGGCTCAAGAATTAGAAGTGCAACTGGAAACGCGAATTAATGTCGTACACGGTATAGTATACATTGTAGTCAGAACAATGTCATGTATATCTCACTGTCAGTCTCGCATTAATTTATTGTCTACACGAGATTCATCGTTACGGACCATAGACTTGACGATCAAACAAATGCGATACTTTTGGATCCGGTGTTTATTAATCAACTTTATAGATTATACATAAGACCGTAAATTCTATATAAACAGCTATTAAGACATATCTGATATTCATCATTCTGGTACTGTAAATGTATGAATCGTTTGTGAATTTACTTAAGCGATTCTGATACAGGGTCGAAAGATATAATCCACGCTTCTCTAAAGTAGGATGTAAGATAGTGATTCTTTTGCTAAATCGGAAACGTTTACTCGCGAATGACGAGTTTATCGATGGACATTAGTTTGATCGTCGAGGAACTAGGTATGGGAATTGATTTTATTATTTTCATTGGTATTTGTCTTCATTACCTCTTTGATGTGGGAGTCATTAACGCAAGGTTGCCCCTCGAGGTCTGAAAATCTCGAGGTGCAGAATGTCATTACGTTAATACGTCGCACGATTGTAAATAGATTATTATATTTATAGATTTATACTGTGTTCGATTATTTATATAGATGAATAAAGATCGGAATTCTCCTGTTTTCCAATACAAGATTGTTCCCATAAATTCCATTCCTCCCCTACCATATTAAGATAAGTCAAATTGAAAAACAGTCAAAAAATTTTTTTAGAAACATGATTTCTCTCAAATTTTTCAGTCTTCTATTCTTTCGTGCAGTAAATATTTATTTATTAATAAATACAAAATAAAAACTTCATTGTCCGCAATTAAATTTTCAATAAAATAAATAAATAGATAATGATCATATGCAACTGTATTATATTGTAACCATGTCGATAGCTTGATATTAGCTGTTTATCGATGAATGTTTCCAATCGTGAACCTGGATGTAATAATTAATATACATAATAATATATATTGTAACATATATATAATATAATATATTAAATATAATAATAAATCTATTATCTATATATTATATATATACATATCTATTAATAATATTTGATCTGAACTTGTTGAAATTTTGAAGGAATTAATTCAAATTTCCTGCGATAATTAAAAAAAGCAGTACATATCTTATTTCTTGTACATCAGAAATATAGAAAAAAGATATTTAAAAATCAATTATTTTGCCTCAAAACTTTTGTTACATTCAAGCCCCAAAGAAAAAAATTAAAAGTAGATGAGCGAAGGAAGGGAATAATGCAGATGAAAATCAATGCAAGTGTGTTATAACATCTTCTATCAGACGTACGCTTGTCGATCGTAAATAAGAAAATTTTTTAAGTAAAAGTAATGCTTTTTAATTAACGCTTTAGTGACTTTAATCATCTAATTATTCTATTGATCTAATTAATCTATTGAATTTTTGTTACACACACGGACACAAAACGAAAACAGTATACCAGCTACATCGGAAAGTATAGATTAAGTCTACTTTTTTATTTCATGAAAAGGTAATTTTCCTTTTAATTATATCAGTTAATCAATAACAATATAATACTTATTTCCCAATTAATTAATTTGCAGCTAAGGTCATTGACAAAGTTTTTAGCTGTAAGATTTTTATCAACAGAAGGTTTTTATCAACAAAGTTTTTACCGACAAGACCGGTAAAGACCGACCTGTGGAAATTATTTATTAGAGCGAATTGTTCTCATGCTATTCTGCATTTTAACATTAAATTTATTCTCTTAACGTAATATCATTTTCGGTATTCCGCTATATTTCATTATACTATTTATAGGACCCCGCACAAAACCACAGGAAAAAGCCGTTCTGTCGAATTGGCTAAAACTTTGGGAATCAGGAGGTTTGTGATGCTGATCAAAAATTTCAATAAGCGCGAAGTCCGAAAATGGCCAGTTTTCAAGATACGAGAGGTCAGAAGTTGGGAATATGGCCAACAGATCTAGCTTACATGGGTTGTCCACGCACGCATCGACGGCACACATTGAGACGGACCAACTTGTTCCACATTGAGACGGGACTTGTTCAGAGGATGTGTGAAGACTGTCAGGCTAAGCAATAGCTACGCAACATTCGTGCAGCTAATATGGCCAAGTTACTGATGCGGCCAGATCGAGTATATGGCTCTTGGCTTGCGCTACCCGTTCTTAGACGTCCACGCCGTTGATCCTGGATAGCGCTAAGAACGGCTAGCGCAAGCTACCAAGAGCCATATACTCGATCTGGCCGTATCAGTAACTTGACCGTATTAGCTGCACGAATGTTGCGTAGCTATTGCTTATCCTGAGTCTTCACACATCCTTTGAACAAGTTCCGTCTCAATGAGTGCGGTCGATGCGTGCGTAGCTAACCCATGTGAGCTAGATCTATTGGCTATATTCCCAACTTTTGACCTCTAGTATCTTGAAAACTGGCAATTTTCGGACTTCGTGCCCGTTGAAACTTTTAATCAGCATCACATAAACTACCGATTCCCAAAGTTTTAGCCAATTCGACAGAACGGCTCTTTCCTGTGGTTTTGTGCGGGGTCCTTTAACGTCTTCGTTAGACGGCTAACACTAAGACGGCTAAATCCACAAAGCCCCGGTGACGATGAGACCCAAGGCGCCGGAGACGTTGGCTTCACGCATTTAATGCCCCCGATGCCCCGATGACGACGGGATCCTCTAACCAGTTCTGCCAACCTCGTTCTTCTGCCTTCCCTCCTAGCCTCTCGCGAGAAGAGGAAAACATAGGGGAGGGGAGACAAAGATACCGCTCCCTAGACGAAAACCGAACGAGCTCCACCGTGAACGGAGCACGGGGAGTCTAGGCACCCGGAGCCGTCCGTGGTAGGCCTGGAATGCGGTCGATGTTCGTTAGTGTGGAACGTAAATGAGCAATCGAGCGGTCCTCGATTCCGTTCGGGTCGGTGCGAGGCAGCCTAGGACAGGCCGAGTGTCGCGCGTTTCACGGCCCATGGATACGTCGTCCAGGTCGTCCCGCGTTCGCCGTTGAAAAAGCGGGGGTGACGGCCCCCCGCGCGCGCGCGCGCGCGCGATTCGCCGATTTACGTGTCGCCGATTTCTCAAACAGGGACAGGGGTAGACGAGAGTCTAAAAGGTGGGAAAGAGGGGCACACCCGGGGGTAAGACGAGAGGAAAGCCCCGATGGGTGTCAGGGGGACAAGAAGGAAACGAGGGCAGGCCCTGTACTCGTGTACTCCCGCGGTACTCGTCGTCCTCGTCGCGTCGTCGTCATCGTCGTCGTCGCACCGTCGTCGTCCCGTCGTGCTGCCGCGATCAGCAACGGAAGCGGCGAACAGGCCGCGCTGCTGGTCCCTGTTATGCACGCAAGGCAAGCGCCCAGCGGAGTGTTCATAATTGCACCGCGTTCGTTAGTGCCCGTACTGCCCGTGGCGGAGGAGGAAAGGGAAAGGGCGACGACGAGGAGGAGGTGGCGGTGGCATAGGCATAGAAGAACACTTGACACAGCGGCAGTGGCAGTGGCAGTGGCAGCGGCGGCGGCGACGGCGACGGTGGTGGCGGTGGCGGCGACGGCGGCGGGAGAGAGGTAGAAAGAGATGAAAAAGCGAGACAGAGGGATGGATTGAGACGCGCGAAGAGGTAGGGTAACAAGCGTGGGCGCGATTTTCTATATAAGCGCGTTCACCACGAGAGGTGGCACCTGTCCGTCCGCGACGGTCGGAGCAGAGGACAGGACAGAGCGCGTCGGATTTTCCTCGGCGCCGCGCCGCGCCGCGCGCGCGCGCCTCCCGCCTCTCGCCTGTCCGCCTGTCCGCGCGGGTGTCCACTCGTCTCTCCGGTCTCCGTCGTCGTCGTCGTCGTCGTCGTCGACGGCGGGGCGCTCCGGCTCGTCGTGAGGATGTTCACCATGTTCTCCGGCAAGATGAAGATCGAGATCTGCGAGGCGAGGAAGCTCAGGGCGACCGACAAGCAGCGGAAGTTCTGGAAGGAGAAGGAGGAGCCCACGCTCGATCCGTACGTGCAGCTGGACGTCGACGAGCTTCACCTGGCGCGCACGACCACCAAGCTGAAGACCTCGGACCCGGTGTGGAACGAGTCGTTCATCCACGAGGTGCAGCAGGCGGTCTTCCTCGGTCTCACCATCTTCCACGACGCGGTCCTGCCGCCGGATTACTTCATTGCCAATTGCAACATACCGTTCACGGAACTCGTGAAAAATCTATACGAGGGGATCAACGATTTCTGGGTGAGTTCGGCATGCCGCGCCGCGCCGTTTCGGTGCTCCCGATCTTCCACCGCTGGGCTTTAAATCCCGCGTGCGCGCGAGCGCGAGCGCGTGTGTGCATCCCCGCGCGTGCTAGTCGTGCTACACGCGTGTGTTGTGTCCTAGCAGGTTGTATTAATACATACACCTGAGCTGGTTCTCGTCTCCTTCTTCGTTTGAATTGTTGTAGGTAGAGTGCCTATGTGAATCTGGATGAAAACAGGATCGCAATGCTATATCGCTGGTGCAGCCAAATAAACAAACGACATTTAAAGTGACGTAAATCAAATAATAGATATATAGGGTTTGATACGACTTGAATTCATTCTTTTTTCTTCTTTCGTCTGCATTGTAGGCAGGATATATATAATCTGGCCGAAAACAGGATGGTGTAATATCATCATTACATTGCTGGTGTAACTGAGTGTACGAACGACACCTAAGTTGATATATAGAAATCACATATTATAATACAAGGGAACGAAAAGGATATCTGCGAATTCTTTTGGAGCTAATTTTGCATAAAAAAGAAATTATATTGCTACGTGTAATTATTTTATATACTGGTATAAATGAAAACGATGCATTTCGCAATATCTTCTTACTTTGTATAAAATTATTCCCACCAAGATGGAGTGGATAAATGCTATTTTCATTTTTGCATAGGGAAAATAGTAAATCAGAGTCTTCAACAGAAACCTTCAATTTCGTTCTGTACATGCGTCTCGCATGTTTTATTTCTCTGTACTTATTTTAATGATGCGGCTACATGATATCTCTTTGATACAAGAGGAACGGTTTATTGAAAAATACAATGTTTTTAATGTAGTCTGATGTAGTCTCTATTTATAAACTGAGATTTTAATGAAGTGATTTAATGAATTCTTTCTCTGAGATTTAAAAAATATCGTTATTTTTCTTAAACGGAGTTGTACGATTTTTTCTTGTATAATTCGATACTCATTCTGCTTTACGGTATTCAAATAAAGTTAACAGAAAGTTAATGGTTTAGAAGATATCTTATTCCGACATATTTTTTGACATTAAATGTGAAATGTATATCTCAAAGTATTCATTTTTCGATTACTTTTCTTAAATACTTTTTTACATAGAAAAATAATGAGATGAATTGTGTCGAGAGAACTCATAGTCGCTTTTAAAAATAAAATATGTAACAGCATATTGCAAATTATGCGCTCTTTTTCAAAAACAACTACATGTTTTCTTAACGTCAAAACGTCAAATCGTACGAGGTCCCAGAATAATCGTTTGAAAAGCGTACCATGATGTTCCTGGAGCAGGAACTTATTCTCTTGCAAAAAAATCGAGGTGATGCATTTTTTAGTTATATAAACAACTGTTTGGTAAATGAGATTCTCGATCAAAGAGGTATATCGAGATGTAAATTTTCTCTTGTATAAATATACGTGTTTTATATATCAATCTATATACATCTCAATCTTTCATCTCATTATCATTTCGTGAAAATATTGAGACAATAGCATCGGAAAATCAGAATGTTTGCAAGACATTAAAAATTTATGTATATAATTACATTAACTATTAACTTATTGACATTATCTTTATATATTTATATTATAGAATATTGATATATGCAGAATCGATTTGTAAGAGAATTTATATTTCGACGGTTCTCTTGTTGATCAAACCTCAAAAATTGAACAAGAAACGGCGTATTATCTAAATTTCTGCAACGAGAAAAAAGTTGTTCCATTTTGATTCAGAATATCATGAGCATTTTGGGGACACGCATATAATTGAGAATATTTATATATCAATAATTTAATATAAATAATATAATCAATAATATAATAATATCAACAATCTAATATCAAATATAATATATCCAATATTAAAATATATAATATGATTTAATTAATAAATGAATAATTTTAAAACATTGACGAAGCATTATGGTTTATTATTAGAAAATCAAGGCAACTATAGGATATTTTCTTATAATGGACGTCCGACGTTTCTCGACAAAATAAATAAAGTGTGAAAGAGCTTTTTATCACAGGAAACTGCATAATATTTTATTGATAAAAATTTGATTTTTACAATAGACTTATTATCATACAAGCAGCTAATTTATCGACGACAGCGATCTTTGATGCAGATTTCTATAATTAAAAATTAGTAATTTAAAATTTTTTTCTCGTTATAAAGTCTGAATAAAAGCACTCAAGTTTTATTCACATATGATTTATTATTAGAATTTAAAAAATTATACAGTTTTATTTAATAACATTAAAATGTAGCTTTCTTTCTCATTCCATGTAAGAAAGAACAAAGTTTTAATTCCGTTTAAAATAGTATGAAACTAAGAAGTTAGGATGTAACCGAGGTGAACAAGAATAACAAGGATTTAGTTGTCTCAGTAAATTGATGAAAGCTCCTCCTGATAGGCATATACGTAATATAATTATAACACATAATATCAATTCATGTATGTTGAAATTCCGTAAAATAATAGCGCAGTTGACATAGAATCAGAATAACAATGATACTTACATTTGACGAATAAAATTAGATTAAGTATACAAGGAAAATATTAGCAGTAAATACGAAAAGGAGTTACTTTTATAAGACAACGAAAGTATTTTCATCCCGCGTACGAATAGTTGAATGACTTGAGAATTATTGTAAATACCTACCGTAACGCACGTGTAATAATCTAACAAAATTTAACAAATATTTAGCAATAAATACGAAAAGGAGTTACTTTTATAAGACAACGAAACTATTTTCATGCCGCGTACGAATAGTTGAGTGACTTGAGAATTATTGTAAATACCGTAACGCACGTGTAATAATCTAACAAAATTTAGCAAATATTTAGCAGTAAATACGAAAAGGAGTTACTTTTATAAGACAACGAAAGTATTTTCATGCCGCGTACAAACAGTTGAGTGACTTGAGAATTATTGTAAATGCCGTAACGCACGTGTAATAATCTTACATAACTTGCAACGATGCAATTGGAATGAGTCTGTGAGACACAACGCGCGGAAACTAAAACTAATCAGTTGAATAATGTGTACAGCAATGCATACGTTAATGAATCGAATAATTCGCAGAGATAAGCTCAATATGATGATGCAAAGCTTGTGTAATGCCCTCACCGGTTGGTCATTATTCCTACGGAGGAATGCAATGCGACCCGGCGCCGACGTAACGGGCGATACGACGACGCACTGTTTATCGAGGATATCGCAACGCAAAAACAATTAAAACCGAATATCCCGAAAATGATACTGTACAAGGAAACGCCTCGAGTTGAACGCACAGCGCGGAATCGAGAGAATCATATTTAACGCGTGCAACACGGTTGTGTAAGCCGACACTCGGCCTCCTAATCCGACGAACTGTAATATGCTGTAATATTAAAAGCGTCTGTCGTACGACACGAGTTATCCTACGATTGTCGGATGGGCTTGAACGAGCCCGCGGTGCACGCTTGGTACACGCTTATCCGAACGTTCGAGGACTGAAAATAGAACGGAGTACTTAGCGTTGATGAACGCAGCTCGATCGTCGATGGCGACGACAGCGAGGAATGTAGAGGAATCCTCGTGATGGTCCACGTAAATATGTCCTTCGCAGGAAGCGCGCGTAACGCGTCTCTCTTGGGAAGGCAGGGATGTTTTTTTCACTCTCTCCGTTTGTTACGCACTGCTATCACACGCACGCACCATTCAATCCGGTCGTGATCCGGTCGCGGGCACGAGGCGGGTGCCGCGTAAGCAATAGCACCAAATAGCACAATGCCACCGTTTGTTTACAATTACGTTCCGAGTAGATTATCATTTATTAGATTCGGATTCACCACTCGCGCAAATATCCGCTTTACAAAACGATCTCGCTAGGCCGCACTTTATCGCGATTCGTCACTGTAACATCGCTGTAGTATTAAAATCTCACAAGTCACAAGTGAACAATGAATTCGGGGAACTAACGAAACGTGCTTTCAGTACCGCGGACCTTGACCGAATGAAGCAGATTAAAGATTAGCAGATCGCTCAGCTGCTCGTCTCGCATCGTCGCGTTGCAAGCGCGGACCGGTATAAACAATAAACAATCGACGATCGGCAGCGACGGCAGCGCGCCCCTCGCCGCGGTCGCCGCGTCGCTGTCGATATCTTCGAGAGCGCGCTAATTTTCGAACAAATTCTAAAAAAGGAATTTTATTAATTAGAAACCTGAAAGTGTATAAATTCTTTAAAACGGTGTAGATAAAATTGATTTGAAGAAAAATTACTTGTCTTAAATTTATTGTTAATACAAATTCTAATTTTTGACTTTTTATAATTATATTCCACGACCTTTTTCCGGAAGAAAAATTAGGTGTATTTTGTACACCGGAATTTGTAGAAAAATGTGAAATTTTTATTATACACAATAATGTTCAATTAAATGCGTATGAAAATGTAGTGTGCAGTTTTAAGACTAATTGACAACAAAAACTGTTGCAGGTCGAACTAGAACCTGCGGGAAGGTTACGACTGAAAATAGCCATGTGGAATGCACCAAGTAAGGAAAAATCTCGATATTCGATAAGCATACATGATTCAACAACATGATTTAATATTTTTAGTTCGGCAACCAAGTTTCTATGGAGAATATAGCGGCGGAGAACACAGCCGTGCTAAAGGCAAGAAGGACCGGCATGAGTTTAAGGAGAAAAAACAGCCTTTGAACCGTCGGAGAGCGATGCGACGAAGGATTCACCAAATCAATGGACACAAATTCATGGCCACCTTTCTGAGACAACCGACGTTTTGTTCGCACTGTCGTGACTTTATTTGGTACGTATGCCAGTGCAAAAACACATCGCTTCTCATCGCTTATAAGATCCTACGTACAAATACTCTTTGATAGCCTCGAGTGCGATATGCGCTATCTCGAGATTATACTTGGAAAACGGGAGCATGCCTGAACTGATGTATATTTCACCCGCGATTACATTTACAAATACGTCTGTCAAAATTTAGTTATAATAATGCACATCGAATTATCGATTGAAAATTTGCAAAATGCAGGATTTGCATGCATTGGGTATTTGGTTGGTACTTTCCTCGTTATCTACATTAGTAATGCCAAGAGGGAGATAATTCATTGGCTATAGTGTGTAATTAACAATGGTTTGCGTTGAAGACTGAATTTATTACATATATGGTTATTTTAACTCGGAAACTCGGGTGCGGAGTTAGAAAAAGCAGGCTTTTGGTATTGCTATATACAACCAGGGTATATTCCAAACGCTATTTGAGATAAATTTCCCTGTTTTAAACGGGTTGCATGCTTGGATTTTACAAGAGCACGTGCTTTATATAAACTGCTGAATCCATTTCAAGATATTTAGGTGTTGGAGCATTTGCACAACATATATACTGTTCCAATTGGCAATATATTTTTGAATAAAACACAATATCCAATTTGTAAAATATATAGGAGGTTAAATATCGACTAGGATCTATGAAGTGATTTGATCAATCTTTCTCATCGCGCGCAAGTCCTTATAATCATCTAAAAATCAAGGAGTCTAACATAGATGATGACTAAGCATGATTGAAGAAGGCAAACGTATGTGTCTTAGGAGAGATTATGAGGATACGATGTGACGTGTTTTGTCTGTTATATTTCAGGGGCTTTGGCAAGCAGGGCTATCAGTGTCAAGGTGAGAAGACACATACACCGTTATTAACAGATTATAGTTATGTATCCGCTTGCCGCACCCTTATACGTATGAATGTGTGTGCAGTTACGAGTGTGTACGTGCGATTAGTTTTAGCGACGAGAAAAAAAAATCACAATTAAGACTCTTAATCAATCGATTTAACAGCTTACTTTTTTTGACGCTTTGTTAACTACCATATAGCGCCTTACAAATTTGTATCGCATCAGTTCATGCACTTTCTGTTCCACCGCAACCAGTACACATATGACCGCCTTGGGATTAATCTGCTTCACGATAAAATATTTCAGTACTTATGGCTGTATTAGTCATATATAAGGATCTTTGTTCTTAATACGATGGTTAGGTCTCCCGATTTCATTTCATTTGCTTCGATACAATTTAGATCTGTGACCAAGTAGTCGGTTTATTGCATGTTGCCCTTCGATAAAAATTCCAAACACGCCATCTTTTAGTGCTTGGTAATATTTTTGGTATCTCAAAACTCCTGCCGATTTCGTGTCGAAGATAATATTAAGTGAATCACAATTTTATTTCTGCTTATGGTATGGTACTGTAAATAATTTCCGGATGCGTCTTATCACGCATGCAGCTATAGCTTTGGACGTGCTGTATACTTGGCGTTACGTCTTGGAAATGAGCATTTTTATAAGGGGATACTTTACGTATTGCTGTTTCAGTATGCACTTGCGTAGTCCACAAGAGATGTCACATGTTGGTGATAACCAAATGTCCAGGAATGAAAGATGAGGTATGTTTATCGCTTATTTCTACAATGACGTGACATAATAGAAATATTAATGAGCTATTTACATATTGATATTATTCAGATTATTGAATTTTTGAACATGTTACGCATTTTCTAATTTCCAATTAATTAACTATCTACGAATAATTTTTAATTCGTAAATTATACATATATATATATATATTTGTTTGTTTATATCACCAATTTTAATTTTATTTTACTAGGTCTCATTGTTTTGTTGTTCTTGTCCTCTAAGTTTGTGGTTTTTCAAATGATTCACTTAGGGTGCAACCGCAGTTGCTGGAATACCTGCAGCGAACCAAGGCACAGAAATAGCGCGCTTCAATATAGACGTTCCCCATCGCTTTGCTCTTCATAATTATAAAAGATTTACATTTTGTGACCACTGCGGATCCTTACTATACGGTCTGTTCAAGCAGGGCTTACAATGCGAAGGTAACGCAACCATTTATATTTCTAACGAAAATTCTCTCATTAAAAGTAAACTTATTAAATTGCATTGTATTTCTTTTCGTGCAGCTTGTAACATGAATGTTCATAAACGATGTCAAAAGAATGTTCCAAATAGTTGTGGTATCAATACCAAGGCTATGAGCGAAATTCTGAAGACGATAAATTTCTCTGCAAACAAGCAATCAAGAGCTCCGAAAATTAGAGTATCTTCACGTCCGCAAACACCAACAATTGCAGAAAAGGAAGAAGATCAAGATGACAAGAACTTTAAAAAAGATAAAAAGGGAATGAAGAAGGGACAGAAAAAAGGACAGAAAGAAAAAACGATAAAAGAACATAAAGATGAGTCGAGAAAACAGTCAAAAAGACACTCAGATGATCAGTCAGATGAACTGACGGACGAACTGACAGAAGAACAATCGGACGAAATGGGTATGGACGGTTCCCAGACGAGTCACAGGGACTCTTATGCCAAAGATGATGGAACTAACAGCAGCGATGTAAGAAAATTTGGTTTAGATGACTTTAATTTTATTAAGGTCCTCGGTAAAGGTAGTTTCGGTAAAGTAATGTTAGTCGAACGAAAAGCTAATCCCGATGAGATTTACGCCGTGAAAATCTTGAAGAAAAGTGTCATTATTCAAGACGACGACGTGGACTGCACGATGACGGAAAAAAGGATTTTAACCCTCGCAGCTAGACATCCTTTCCTGACAGCCATTCACAGTTGTTTCCAAACGTTTGACCGACTCTTCTTCGTTATGGAATATGTGAAAGGAGGTACAAAAATCGCCATTTTAGAATATATATAATGAAAGGTATTCTCTATTTGTCTGAATATCTTATTATCATCTCTTGATTTGTTCTAGGTGATCTGATGTTCCATATCCAGAAGGCTCGAAAGTTCGACGAATCGAGAGCACGTTTCTATGCAGCGGAAGTGATACTCGCGCTTCAGTTCCTGCATAGAAATCACATAATATACCGTGATCTGAAACTGGACAACATACTGCTGGATGCAGAAGGACATTGTAAACTGGCGGATTTCGGAATGTGTAAGGAGAATATAATCGAGGGTGAAACGACAACATCGACATTCTGTGGCACGCCGGACTATATAGCTCCCGAAATACTCCAAGAATTACCGTATGGTGCTAGTGTTGATTGGTGGGCTCTCGGTGTTTTGTTATACGAAATGGTGGCTGGACAACCACCCTTCGAGGCCGAGAACGAGGACGATCTGTTCGAATCGATATTACGGGATGACTTAGTGTTTCCAGGGTGGGTTTCTCCGGAAGCGGAGTCTGTTTTAAAAGCCTTTATGACCAAGAATCCTGCCAAGCGATTAGGTTGTGTTGCAGCCGACGGTGGCGAAAGTGCCATAAGGGTCCACCCATTTTTCAAATATCTAGATTGGGAAGCTCTCGAAGCGCGTAAAATAAAACCTCCAATCAGACCTAAAATTGTGAGTTTCGCGATTTGTTATTTTGATTAATGAATAATAAATGACCGATCGTGTGACGCAGTTGTTCCTGGCAATTTTCAGAAAAATGAAAAAGATGCCTTGAACTTTGATACGGAATTCACGAAGGAGGATCCTGTGTTAACGCCGGAGAGTGCAGACAAAATGAGCGACATCAATCAAGAAGAGTTTCGTGGTTTCTCCATAGTAAATAAGGACTTCAATCCATTCAGGTATACTACGCAATAAGTGGTGATGAGTTTCGATTTAAAAAAATTCGGTTTTATTGTAACATCATCCTTCTCGTTTAACTGCTTTGTTCAACGTTTGTTATCTTTGTTGAACATGGAATAGGCGTTTTGAAACTGCTCAAGATCTCCTTTAGCAATTACGTCCGACGGAAGTGATTCTATTTACCGCAAAAGAAAGTTTTTTGGCCAATCAAGACATATTGGTGGCAATCCAAAGTACTACGAATTCGAAATTAGTGAAAAAAACTCAATTTAGAGATCAAATATGATACGATGTATCAGGCGACCGTTGTTTCATATTTAAAGAGAACTGAACTTTTTTTCTTGATCGATAATGATCGCTTGAGTAGAATTTAATAGTCTCCATATGAAGACATATAATTTTTATCTCTTCTCTCTCTCTCTCCTCTTTATATAACGTTTGTGTCTATATAGTTTTATTACATACATGCCATTGGATGTTATATATAATAGACGATATATATAAATGAAAAATGAATACATGCAAAAGACAAGGCGTTAGCAATATTGCTGCTATAAAAGCCAAAATGAAATAAGATATTGAAACATTGATTTACGAAAATTGTACGACGAGCTGTGGAATGAAATACGACAATGATTATTTCGAATCAAAGTATATAGATATATAGATACATAGATATATAATTTATATCATGTGTCTGTCTATATATCCATATAATAATAATAGCTATATTGCATACATGCAATTAGATATTATATATAATAGACGATAATACATAAATTAACAATGAGTACATGTAAAAAGCAAGGCGCAAGCAATAGTGCTGCTGTGATGCCTAATCATAATAAGAGATTGAAACAATGATTTATATTTATGAAAATCGTAGGACGAGCTGTATGTGATGAAATATGATACGCCTGTTTCCAATCAAAGTATATGAGGATAATCTATATCATGTCTAGCTATATATTTATAAAATAGTAATGCTAATAATAGTAAACTGTATTATATACATAAATTGGATATTATATATAATAGATGATAATATATAAATGAAAAATGAATATATGTATAAAGCGGAGCAGCAATAATACTGCTGCTATAAAGCCTAAACCAAATGAAATAAGTGATTAAAACAATTATTTACAAAAAAAAACGTAGGATGAGTGCGATGACACCATAATATGCCTGGTTCCAATCAAAATATGTAAAGATATGTAATCTATATCATGTCTGTCTCAATGTATATCGATATAATAGTAATTGTAATGGTAATAATAATAACTGGATACGTACAATATATTTGATATTATATATAATATTTATGTATTATATGTAATAGACGATAATATATAAATGAAGGATGAATACATGAGAAGGGCTAGGCACCAGCAATATTACTGCTACGAAGCCTAACCAAAATGAAACAAGAGATGGAACCAAACATAGAAATAGAAACATGGAAAATTATAGGATAAATTGTGTGCGATAAAATATGATATACTGAAGAGAGAGAAGAGTAAATACACTGCAATATTTTAACTCTGCCACCTGCCATTTATAAGAGAAAGCGGCATGAAATTCTACGAATCGGTGCAGAAGAGAATAGATTCTGATTAGATTCATTGCAATAAAACTGCACATGTCTCATTCTAATTATTTTTAATAATTCCTTTTAATGATTACCTTTTACTTATTTCCATAGTCAATATATGTATATATATTTGTATATATCTTAATGTATTTTAACAAGGCATGGAACAAGCGAGAAGGATGATTATAATTTAAATTTAATTTAATCTACTTTAAAATAGGAAAGCTCGCAGCGGTCACATTATTAATAATTTGCATTTGTAATTCTCACGGCTATTACCAGACGTATACAATCTTGCTCGCGAGATATCGCGTTGATATCTTTATGAAAACAAGTGCATCTAAGCGATTTCGATGCTTAGGCTTTGGACTTGCTGTTTTTGCTCGATCTAGGACCTCGTCTAAGAACTTTCCGGTGCTTCGTTCTGAAACAAATTGTAACGCATTGCGACAACTCGTTTCAAAACGATGTATTGTAAGGTCCATAGACATTGAATCTGTTTAAGGACACTAATTACTTAAAGACGCGTTTGGGCTGGGGCAGGTGAATAAAAAGAGAAGCGAGGGACATAATATCCAAACTTCAATGTCGCAGACAATAGATTAGAGAAACGTAATGAGTGTTAAAAAAATTTTTTTTAGTACTTAACTACAATAATTACGAAACGAGAGCAAAAAACCGATAGCAATATTGAGATCAGGCGTTATATCGAACGCTTTTTGACGCGCGTACCCTTTCTCTCGACGACAAACGAAAAAAAAACCGACCGCGGACGCAGCGAGCCCCCGGTGTCTTGTCGTCATCGGCGACGGCAAGTGCGACTTGACATCATGATATCGTCATTATATAAACGTACATTTTTATGTCCTTCGCAGATCTTAGGCCTGCAAAATAAGAGAACGCAAGCAGGACTGTAAGGAGCACTTACCCTTGTTTCTCGGACACCCGGATCCTCACGCTACCGACGATACGCGCCTTTCGAGCTTGTACGAGAATGGGGATTTCTTTGCGCCTTCGAAGTAGGAGGGTGATGTGAGGGAAGGGAGCCCGTGACACATTCGTTGATCGTGCGTCTCGCTGTCGTTGCTATAGAGCGATCGAGCGTTGACCAGCAAATTGTAACGTTCTGAGCGCCCAGGGGTATTTAACTTCCGATGGAGACTGTGTCGATACTTTTCTTCTCCGTGTACTTCCATGTGTATATTTCCCTACGCACCGTAGCGTTCCTACGAATCAGATACACCGTGGAAGACACCGTGTATATTGATTCGCGCTACGGTGTCCTCGTCACCGCGACGGTCGTAATCCGATTACGGCCGCTAATTGCACGTCTCCTTATATTTATCGGCATTTTTTTTTTCCTATCCCCTGTGACTCATCTATTTTCTTCGGCCCGGCGATAGAGAACTAACTCGATGTAAAAGTACCTGACGAAGACATAAGACGATCGATAGCTCGCATCTCTTCGTATTCTTGACATCGTCGAACATAATTTTTGAGTCTATATTCGCTAAAAAGAAAAAAAAAGCTATTTATGAAGTTTCGTCGACGTACGTGCATCCTTCTTCGGCCCGTCGACGCGATAGAAAATCTATCTCGATGTAAAAAGTACCTGATGAAGGCGCAAGACGACCGTTAGCTCGCGTCTCTTCGTATTCTCAGTGTCATCAAACATGATTACCATGCTCATATTTTTTCACTTAAGTCTATGAAGCTTCATCGATATGCGCGCATTCTTCTTCGGCCCGAATAGAGGGACTGTCTTGTAAAAAGTGTACCTGACGAAGGCGCAAGACGACCGTTCGTTCACGTCTCTCCGTATTCGTAACACCTCTAGACGTGATTACCGAACTCATATATTCTTTTAGCATGTCCATGAAGCTTCGTCGGCGTACGTGTATTTATTATATGAATCTAGTCAGAACGGAGATTTACGGGACGGATCTGGTCTGAGGATTCGTGTTACGGCGGTTGAGTCTATATAAGTCTATAGAGAAGAGAGCGAGAGAAACGGGTTAGTCCTATGGCCTAACGCTTTAAGAAGAAGAAGAAACAAAAATAAAGCATTAAAGACGGTCTCGCGCGTTATTTCCTGTTAGATTTATATCGAGTGTTATCGGATGTCTATTTCGGCGTATCGGTCCTCTCGTTTTCCGTAACGATACATACATATGTATGTACCTATATGTAGTACATACATATTTATTATCGCGATCATATTATACGCTCGTGTCGCGTTACCTCGACGATCGCCGAACGGATCTACGAAAGAACACAACAATTGCCGTCCTTAGCACATCGATTCGACAAAATCGACTCCGACGTAACGTCAAAATTCCTTTCGGATCTCAGTACATCTTGTGATAAGCTCTCTCTCGAGAATTACCCGAAACCGAATTGTTGTCCGTTCGAGCGACGCAGTGATTCTGAAAGCCAAGCGAAGGTGGTATTCTAACTTCTCGTCTTCGACGGTCATCGAGGACCGCGAGAACGGGTGCGTTAGTTTATTTGCCTGCTTCCTTCTGTTAAGTTGATTGCTCGCGACGGCATCGCACTCTTCCATTAATTTTCTTTCTCGCGAGTGTAAGATACGCGGAGTGTTTTAGTTTAGAAAGTATTTCCAAAGTCGCGTGAGTTTTTATTCAGAGATTTTTATCGAAATGTTACTTGTACGATTAAATCGACGTCCCTCCAATTCCATATTTATAACTTTCCTGTTATGATAGGTCAGATTACTTACCGATTTGTACTCCTTTTGTATAGAGCCGGCTTCGTTTAATTAACGGTTGCGTTAACACGTCGTGTCGTTGGCAACCGTTGATTAAACGTCAAATTCGTCGTTAAGATTTTTACATTAAGACGGAATTTATCGTCTAGGTGATGCTTAATTTTTTTGTAGTTTCTTTTTTTTTTTTACAATTAACGCAATTTGTACTTGTGAGGGAGAACTATCGTCGTCGGCGGAAGCACGCTATTTGGCTTGACCGACAGGATAATCTCGACGATAGTGCTCTGCAAACTCGATTTCCCGATCTGCGAGTATTCGCCGTGAGATTTTTGTAATGACTAGTCACTCGTTTAATGCACAAGGAAAATGACCTGCTGTTACGCAGGTCGTCGCTACGCAGTGTGTAGATTTGATGCCATTGCAATGCAATGGATTTGATTTTAATGTCAGTTGATATAATATTGTTGTATGTATATATAAATGTATGATTGTATCATATATATACATATATAACAATGTTAATTCTTTCTCGTTCAGCATTTTTCTCGCACTACATCATTACATCACAATATTACATATATATGTATATTGTTGTACGTAATATTGTTTTATGTAATATTGTTGCATGTGATATTGTTGTACGTATATCCAACTAGCGCATTGACAAAGGAATATAAATCGTAATGCAAGAAACATACTAAACGAGAAAGAATTAACATTGTTGCAATATAGAGATTAGGTGAAGCGCTGAAAATACAAATAGACCAAGTCCAGTTTCGAAAAGACTTAAGTCAGATATTCGGCGAGCCACTTTGACATCTTGGACTCTGTTTTTTCATAATTAAGATAGACCGTGTATATTTTCTGGTGATCACTTTTGTTACTTCATATTGGTCACGCGCGTTTCTTTTTTCATCATAACACAAGTGACTTTAAACTCGAAATTGGCATCGTATAACTTGGTCTACTTACAATTCCAGCACTTCAAATGAATAGGATCTCGTATATCGTCTTATGCCTGTGTGTGATGCACGGTGTCAGATAAAATTAATCTAAAGAGGAAAAAGAAAACATTTCGAGAGAATTTGTAAATAATCAGCGTTAATAATCAGCATAAGCTTCGCTTTGGTAAACGTCAAGCGATCACTCCTGTCGCCGTTGGTGCCGTGTACTTTGTATAATAACAGAAGTTGTTAAAAAGACTCGCCGATTTGCACACGGGGATGAGAGTGATCGTTCACGAGTGTGACTGGCAAACGGCGTTCGAAAGTTTCGAGACGCGCGGACTGCGACTTTGCCTGTGAACAAAAATGAATGGACGCCTCTCTGCGGCATTTATTTTACCCATTCTTTATATTTGTTACTCGATGTAAAGGAAATTGAATTATTATGTTGTCATACGCATACACACGCACACGCATACACGATATCGTCGAACGTTTGTATACCGAAAATGTAAATCACGATGTAAATGCCAATTTTTTTTCTTCTCGCAACTTCATACTTTTCATATTCGTTGTAAAAAAAAAGAGATTGGATTTTGCTATATTTATTGTATATTGTATTTTGTTATATTTATTGTTTCCAAAAATTTCTTTTATCTTAATTTTTATATAACACTATAATTATAACAATTTTATAATTATTTTATTTAATTATAATGGCTTCTCAATAATATCATGTAGAATTTTTCTTCAAATCTTTTCAACTCAAGAAATTAATCTTTTTTGGCACTTACATAATTTTGCATTTTCGATCTACAATTAAAACTAGATTTATTGTAGTTAAAAAAAAAAGATCTGACTATTTTTGTGTCTATGTATTACTCAACATAGCTTAAGCACATGAATGTACCTTGCGATAATTGACTTTCTTGATATATTCTATGAGCAAATTTCCTCTGATAACAGACGGAAGGACAAGGAGAAAAAAAAAGAGGAGGAATGGAGTGAGAGAAACAAAGGAAATAACCGTCCGTAATAATCGAAAATATAGAGACGTGATCGGCTGAATTCGAGAGAAATACTGAAAGAAATGATACGTATAAAAATATAATGATTGTTGTTAACTATATAAACCACGTTTACCATCATGTTTTTCTTTTCTGTCAGTATCTCACTCAATTCAACCGGCTCACACTTCCACGTACCATCGCTAAACTTTATCGTTAACTTTATATAGCGAAATGTAAGATATATGTTACGTTGTTTGTCGTTACACCGTTAAACGGCTTTACACATTGTGAAAATTCTTGCGTAAGATATATTAGATATCGCGAATCGCTTCGTTTTAGGATTACGTAACGCCCTGCCCCGCCCCCCTATCACTCCGAACTTATCTCCGAGTGGATATATGGATATATAAATCGCGTCGTGTGAATCGTTATTAAATTCATTGTCTTTCATAGACTTAATCGGCACTATTTGCGCCAAATTCCGTCGAAAAAGAAACGCGATACACATCGGGCGACCGTATATGGAACGTAAAGGTTTATTTTTTTATACTTTATTGGACACTCAGATATGAAACCATCGGGTGTGTTTTTAACACGATGGTTATATAACTAAGAATCTAGTAAAGCATGATAATGAAGCACCATCGCCGCAACGCCAAATAACACGATCTCGCGCAAGAATTTAACGTTATACGCTCGTTAGCGCACACCGAGCATATTATTTCGCACGGATACTCGCGTGATCTAGTTTGCGTAATTTTAAATAGCGTTTGTTAGTTTTGTATACACAGCGTTGTTATATTTGGGAGTGCATCGCTCGATAGTGCAGGGCCTCTAAATCGACGAATCGCGCATACAGACAGACGCGTAATTAATTTAAAGAGGAACCAGAGAGAGAGAGAGAGAGAATCAAAAAGAAGCAAAGTAGGGCGAATTTATCTACCTGCCTCTTCGCGCGAATTGTGGAATCGTCGGGGGGCTTTTCAGGACGAGGAGATCCTTGCGTTTGTCTGTATATATTCGTATATTCCCGACGTTTACTGCGTTTCAAATTGTGCTGATTCCGCTTGACGCGAATTACTTAAGCCTATCTCGTCGCAATAGACACTGGTACGTGGATCTAAGTGCGCGCGTGTGCGAGTGTGCGTGTTAGAGATGATGATGCGATGATGTACGAGAGGAGCGGTTCCCTTCCACGACTTCTCTTTGCAATTGTGATAGAGAAAGAGTGCGCGCGTGCAAAATCGGCCGTCCGTTCTCGGAGAGACCCTGCTAAAAAAGAGACCCCCTTCAATTAACCCTTAAATGCCACACCTCTCAAGAATCTCGTAAATGACACATGGGGTCTAAAAGACCCCAGCATGAAAAATGTCTCCTTACTCATTGATTTTTTGATATTTAGTTATGAAAATTATTTTCAATGTTGTTCAAGGCTTAGAAAAGAGAATAAAATGCTTATATTGTTAAAATTTCAATTTCAACATAGTATAAAAAATTAAGTAAACTGAGTACTGCTAAGTGTACAACCGGGTAGGTCAATCACTCAACTATCATCAATGGGAGCATGAGCTCCATTTTTGGGGAGAACATTTGAAAATATATCATTGTAAAGGGTCTGGGGTCCGCTGGACCCCGGGTGGCATTTAAGGGTTAAATCGCTAAATTATTTTCGAACGAGTTGAAAAGGGAAATTTGCTTTGCGAAAAACACGTCACGTGCGTGCGCGTGTCCGTGGGCGTGTGTGTGTGTGATAATTTCGATGATTTCTTATCGCGACGGGGGAAGAAGAAGTCACCACTCGCGGTCGTGTCCTATTTAACGCAAAGTCCGTTGCCAAAAAAAAACAAGGCCCGTTCTGCACCTGCGCCATTTAGATAGATGTTATTAGCGAGCGTTACGAACGAGCAATTATTTATTTCTTGTATTTATATATCTCGTCAACTGTAGAAAATATTAACGTTAGTTTATGAACTTTCATTAATCTGGTGCTGAAAGGCCGATGCATTTCCTCCGATGCGAATCAAACGCGAGCATTCCTATCGACGAGGTTCCCGCGTGACGCCGTAACGCTTTCGCTACGGTCTCATCGGGAATTTTAGCAACATTCTTATATAGCATACTTTCACAAACACAGATACAAATCGGAGAGATGCGGCCACCCACACGTACACACCTCACATATATATATACACACACATACAAGACACACGTACACGAGGATAAGTTTGCATATTCGATTTACGTAACGTCGCGGACCGGCGATCGAAGGATCAACGGGTCCGCGGGTCGTAAAATTATTTTTGTAATATGTTTTATTATTTCGCGAATCTCAGTGAAGTGGCTGTAAAGTAGTTCACGGCGCGGTTTCGTGGCAAACGGCCGTTTTCTCGCTTCAAGAGGAAGAGCAAAAAAAAAAGTTAAGAAAGGGAGAAATCTGAGATACATGAGGACTGAGTCGCGTGTATTTGATGCTTTTGATGTTTTCCGATATAGAGAGAAAGAGAGAGAGGCATAATGAGGCTAATGTTAGAGAGAGACCCGGTGCACGAGATATACCTGTTTTTTCCCTGTGGCACACGCGTTTTTCCTGCTCCATTCATCGTGTCCCGTAGACGCAAAACTCCAAAATCTGTCGAAAATGATGAATTGCTTGCTTCTAGCGTACGCCGTCCTTCTCTCTACGTAAAGAATCTCAGCAATTTAATTGCAAGTGCCAAAAAAAAAAAAACGAGAAACAAAAAGGGGGAAAAAGGGAACGCCGGCGAGCACGAAACGTGTCGTCGCATGCGCGATACGCACGCATATACACACACTTCTGTACAAATTTTATTAGAGAGACCAGAAATTGTTAATTGAACTTAGCAGAGATGCGAGGGTAATAAAATTATATATTAACATATCAATATAATTAATATAGTATATAGTGTATGTCCGCGCGCGCGTGTGTGTGTGTGTATGTGTGTGTATTGTATGTGTACACATACACGTGTGTGTGTGTCTGTGCATATGTATATATTAATTATATAATATATATATTTATTGTATATATAAATATATTCATACACAGACATACACTATATGTATTTTATATAATTGAGATATAAGAATTATGCCATGATCGATTACCGCGCCCCACGTAGAAAATCCATTTTATTCCGACGTGATTCAATATAAAACGAGCATACGCATTCAACAAATAAAGACAAGGTATGTGAAAATTGAAAGACGAATTGACAAGGGTGGGATGGGGGGGAATCTCAATGAACGATACAAACGGGAAGGAGCATGTTTCAAAATGTTGAGATTTTGCATACTGCATTTGTTTGTCACCGTTTTTCGGCTCTTAATACTTTAAGGAAGAGACGTTACGGAACTATCCACCTCTTAATGGTTGTCGACATCCAAGGTAGATGATTATTTGTTCGTCATTAATCGATCATCATCATTGTTACTATTTCATTACGCCGCCGACTAGTGTTATCGTTATTGTCATTTTTATTATCACAATTTTATTATTGTGGCGATTATTTAATGTAAAAGGATAAAAGAATGTACGCGGGTGCACAAAAATGATTGCCTCTGTCTTTGCTGTCTCGATTTGGTTTCCTCGGTGCCGTGGTCACGAAGCTGGTCACAAAGTAGGATTAGATGAAAACAAAGATGCATATATATTCACATAATATATATATATATGTACATATATATATATTATAATAAAGAGAAATATATGAAATATATACTGGCATCCGAGTTAAACTGTCGCTCGTGTCGCACAAATAATTACACGGGCAATTGCCTGGAAGAATATTTGTCTGATTGTTATTTGTCTGATTGTTATTTGTCTGATTGTTGTCTAAAGTGTCTCAAATATAAAGCAAAGGCAAGAATAACCGTGTCCTCGTTCAATTCTCTGTATCGCCTACGCGATATCCTCCATTAATTTCATGTATTAATTTGCGAATAAATTAATTTGCATGAAGAGATAATTTGCGTTTGGAGCAATTTCTATGACTAAACACCTTCCCGGTATATTCTTGCACTTATAGAAAAAAAAAAATGTGAGACCATAGGAAAATAGACCTTGTTGAACATTCAGTTTTTTCATTTGCTGTTATTTTTCTATCTTCAATTAAACGAGAACTACAGCCCGTTCCAATTATGTGATTCACACAGGGTGTACTTCTGGTTCAATATAAATTAATTTAATATAATATATTAATATGTAGTATATTATATTATAAATTAATTTATATATACATATAATACGTATATATATTTTCTATATAATTAAGTATTATAAAAAATAGGAAATATATATACTTTTCTATTATATATATATTTATTTAGTTGTTATATTTATTAGTCGACATAATAGAATAATAATAGAATATATATATATTTATTTATTTATTCATTGATATATATATATAATACGTATGTATATTTTTTATATAATACGTAGGCGCAAATGTCCCTTGCACTTACAGCAACGGCGTTACGCGCTGGTACTCCACTCACTGTGTTGTGCGACCATTATTTTAAAACGCGCAACGTTCGCGATCTCATACCTGTCTATATATAGTAATATATTTATATACACACAGCGTCATTGTTTCCATATACAATACATACATATATACGTGTATATATATATGCATATGTATATGTATACATATATATATCAATATAACATTGTCAACCAATAACTTATACTTCGCTTGAAGCTACATGTGTGATGGCGGGCGCCATCACTTAAATAACATGCATGCACGCGCGCATCGTTCCTTATAATTAATCACGCTTTCGCCTACACACACACACACAACACACACATACAAACGCAACGCGAAACATTCAAAACATCTAAAGGATGTCTGAAATGTTAAGATGTCTTGCGAGATTTAACTTCTTAGACATTCAGGCAAGGATCCGAAGGAGGCGCGTCCAAGAGATGCCTGAAAAATTTAAAAGCTTTTCTTCTTCTTTCGGAACTTAAACTTTCAGACGTTCTTTAGGTACACCTGTTAAGACTTTTACGTTGCCTGAGTGTCCAAAAAATAATAAATTGTTTACAGACGTCCCTCAGATGTCTCTCGAACTGTCACGCGTTCTCCGAGCACTCCCACGCATACGCAAGCGTCATGTATACCGTATTATAACATGAAACGTAGTCTCACTCGGTTTAAACGGCTCTCGAAGACTAAAGACTTCCAAAGTGGATCACAGTCTGTCTCTGCACACGTCGAGGTCCCGCCAAACATTCAAGTGGAGAAACGATAACTAACAAAACAACCATCTCCGTCGCGTTCTCCGTCGCGACAAAACAGTGCTTCTCTACGACGTTCCTGAGAATATTCGGGAATATCTGCGTTCTTATAAAACCTAACGAGTTCTTCAAATTCTTTAATTATACACGCGTTCATATATTTCACAATTAATTCTATTGAAATCATAACTCAAGTATAAGTATATTAATAAATTAAACCAACTTGTCCAACGCGAATATTAAAATAGAGATCGTCGTTCGTTCTTATCATTCTCGGTTGATTCTTATTCTTGAAACGTATAAGTAATATTAAAACTTATACATATATAAGTACGTAATTTCTTACAAATATTGCATGTGAAATCAATAAGATTGCCATTTTATATTAATGAGGATTGCATTCTGACAAGAAACCACTGAACGCAGAAGATACTTGCGCAGAACTTATTACGATGGAACGTTTCTCATATATTTACATACGAGCGAATTTCGTCTCTCGGATTAAAAAAAAACTAACTAAAGTCGACTGGACGCAATTTCGTATTTTTTTGACAAATGCGGGCGCATCAATCGCGCGGATATACAATGGATACGTTTTCTCGCTCATACTGTTTTTACTTCTAATTTAGTGATTAACTTTACACGAAGAAAAGTGACGATATCGGTAGGATTGTCTGGAGAATGAAGATCAGTCGATTCGTTTACATTTGTCGCACAACCAATTTGTCATTCGAGATCTATACGTTAGGGTTGTACGAAAAAGAATGTAATTCCGCAAATTAAACACATATAAAGTTAGTTAAAATAGTCGTTACATCGAAACAACTGATTCTAAAGTCAGTATCGTTCCTCGGTTCGTAAATATTAAAAAAATCAATATCTCGTAATCAACGCGTATTAAAAAAAAAGTATTAGAGAAATTAATATTCGGTACCGTATATCAAAAGAATAAATCTTGATCATTGGCTTCGTGGCTGTTGTGAATTGTTTAACGTCATATAGTATAACCGTTTGTTGTATAATTTATGCAAAAGACACATCATTAAATACGTTATTATAAACATTAATAAATCGGTTTAGAAAACGATCTTCGGGCGGTTATATCTTACGATTTCGAGTTTCGGGAAATACAGCAGTGGTCAAAAAGTTTTTGGATATATCGTTCCATTTCTCAAAATGCAAATATTTCAACAAAGCACCTCTTCTCGTACATGAATTATTATTTTCATTAAATAATCTATAATAGATTCTTTTATTGTGAATCTACAATGTCAATAATTATGAAGTATTGGCTGCCACGTCTGCATTGGCTGTATCGTCGTGTTTCAAATCTGACTGTGTTTACAGGAATTAATATAAATATTAACAGGTAAATGCTCAGTCAAACGTTAACTCACGCTCGGAAGATTGCATTTGTTCTTTTTTTTTGTCGCTTCATAGATAATTGCGGCTTCTTAATCACTCTCTTCAGTTGATATTAACTGATATGCCGGAGGAATAAAACACTGTCGATCGGAATTAACGATGTATACGGAATAATTGCTTGAACGTTAAATATCGCCGTATATAGCTCTCGCGTTTATATTTCGTGCTGCAAAAATCCATTATATCAAAAAACGGTGACGGCGGTCGCTCGTAAAAAAGGCAACAATGATAACGGTCACAATAGAAATGGAAAGGTCTTCAGAAACCTTTCCCTGCGGTCAATAACTCTTCTAAATGGCAGTTATTTATCACTCATCTCCCTAAGTCGGCTAGAATTTGCGGAGACTAAATCTAGTCTTTGACGTTTTCTCTCGAGATCTATAAGCTAATCCAATAAATAGTGGAAGAAATAAGTATTCCTAAGCTCTAGTGCCATTCTTTGCTCGACGATTCGTCATCGCCCCGATAGGCCCGGCCGAAAAAAAGCATAATTAATTTAAAACTTCGTCCCCTTATTCGTATTCCTATCTAACATCGCGTTTACTGCTGAATGCGGCTTCTCCGAATGAGACAAGAGTCTGAACGACGTTAAAAGACGACGAAGATTGGATTGTCTTCTGGATATCTCTATGACGTCTTTTAGAAATTACATTGTCTGGATCTAACACGCGAGGATTATTATTGAGGATCAAATAGCCGCATTTAGCATTAAACGCGTGACGCGTTTAATATATATAAATTGTCCTTATCGCCACAACCTGATACTAAACGTCGTTCTACGTGTTTTAATCTCGGAGTAAATTGCTAAGATAGTTACATAGAGGGAACGCTTCATCGCACGTGGACATGATAAAGCGCGGTTTGAAAATTAAAATTAGTGTGTATATATGCATATTTCTTATAAAATAGACACTGCCGCTACATGGCGTCGTGTTGCGTAATCTCGAATTTATGGCACTTGGTAATGGAACGTGCGGTGGCCAACAACGAAAACTCGATAAGTAGCAGGTTGAAAGGAAACTTCGTCTTTAACATCGGCGAGGGTATCACCTAGCCATTCTAACTAGCTTGCGATTGTATTATCGGAGCACCTCTATGCAACATCGAAGCGGGCCGAGATTTTCGTCCGCCGGCCGCAGACGTCGGTAGACTCGCAGGCGCTTGCTGATATTGTTGCTGTTGCTGCTGCTGTTGGGCAGCCAACTGTTGAGCCATCGTCGAGTCCCGCCTCGGTATTTCCGGCGGTGACTGAAGTACCTCCATGTACTCACGGATCAGATTCGCTATCTGATGAGCCTGAAAAGTAAAACAATAATGTTTATTATATAAAAATCTAGAATTCTCGGAAAATTCTTTTTTTCCCTGGAGAAAGTCTCGATTTTCAAAAATCGAAAAAATTTTCGTCAAAAATTTTGTCCCTGTGGAAACATTGCTTTCATTTTATGAGTATTAAACACTATATTCTTACTTGTAAATGGTATTTCAAAATTTTCTTATTTGAATGTCGATACTTCATGTTTATGGCAATTTTTTCTATTTTATATTGTTGTTTCACCTAATAGTTTAATTTTGCCTGAATGCGTGGAAAGATGGGGAATTTTCAATGAATTTCTTTCCAAAGTAGACATTCTAAGTGGAGACATTTGGATCACATTACCTGCGACGTGGTGAGGATGACCTTGCTCTGCTTCTTATCCGTACCGGTAATGATCATCAAGCAATTAACGGCGGGCGTATAACTTAAAATACTGCTATATTCGTAAGTACATAGGGCGTTCCTGGAACGGTGTTCCAGAAGATGTAGACCCTGCTGATCGACGGCCAGCCAGAGGACACGAGGCCAATTCGAAGTGAACGATTGCATCACGTCGAAGATCGTCGCGCGATGCAACGGCCACGACTGGATCAGATTTAGGAAAGCCTTCTTCGCCTCCGGCGGCGTCATTCCGCGCAGAGATTGATGGTGCTGGCGCACACCATCCACGCACAGGCACGGCACCAGTCTCGCTGATAGGCAGTGACTCGATATCGTTCGATAATCCGGTTCTAATATCGTTTCCAGACAGTCGCCCAATTCCAACTGCGCTTGCAAAGCCGTCAGCATCATCTGCAAATGACATTATAGTCTCGTGAAATTCTTACAATAGAATACAGTAATTACATATGCGAGAAATATATACTAAATTCTACGTAAAATCAAGTAAAATAAAAGAGAAGTGAAATGCAATTTTATACAAAAAGAAAGCATAAAAGATTAGAATCTTATAAATTACTGATTTTTTAGTCATTTTATCTTAATACACTTTGTATGTAAAATAATTAGCCAATTGAATTATATGTGTAAAGAAATCATATAGTTACATTTAAAATAATTCTATTTAAAACCAAAAATGTTTTTTAATCTTTTCGTTCCTCATATAATTCCATTAAACAAGATGTTTCAAACTGACGTTGATATCTTATAAAAAAAACACTCTAAAAGCATATTTGCATGCTTCATGCATATTTGCTTTTCCCTTTTCACATTCTTTTATTTAAAATACTTTTCAAAATGTTTTGTTTTTAATAAACAATTTTTAAAGATGCTGTTTCTTTTTATCACTGTAAATTATGAAAATTAAACGTAGAAATCCGTTGTTGCAACGGATACTCACAGCTTCTTTCTCGGTGATCGGGAACCGATCGGCCCGCAAGTCGTGCAGCACTTGATGATACAATAACTCCTTTTCCACGGGGTCATCCAAGTTCATATATTGATCCAAGAACAAATGTTTCTTGAATAGGAAGAGGTGATGCGCATGCTTGCGTGCCTGCTGACCCTGCTGCGACGCTCTGTACCGTTCCCACTTGGACATAACGTCGGCTATCTTCTCTTCAGGAATCAGCGATCGCTCGGTCGGCCCCAACACCTCGTAAATCGCATAACCTGATAAAGGATAGAAGAACAGCAATAAAAATTAATTAAACAAATTTAGGACAAGTTAAAATAAATTAAATGTAGATCTGCAATATTTTCACAATTGAAAATGTCAATATTTAATTAGAACACGTGATATTGCTTTGGCGATCAGAAATCCATCAAAGAAGATTTAGAGCAATGATACGGGAAAATAAAAACACCGAGCATACCCATAGCAGTCTCCTCAAGCCCCATCTTCGCCTTTATGATCTCCATGACGTCTCTGGCAGTCGCAGATGGATGAAACTCGACGGCGTGGTATTGACCGTCCATAAAGTGGAATCTCGCGTAAATCGGCCGGCGATTAATGGTGCACATGATCTCCTCGCGACTCGGCGGCCACTGCCGCCTGCGAGTGCCCTGAGTCTTGTAAAGGCACTTTTCCGCGAACCTCGCGTACTTGCCCTCCTCGGTGACGTAATCGCTGGCGCATCGTTTCAGGTGTGCGATCAAGTACTTGCGTATGGTCTTCTGAGGCGGCAGGATCACGGAACACGCGAGCGAGAGTAATGCCCAGTGTCGCAGATTGACACGATTATTAGGATCCGGGTGATCGGTGGTTTGCTTGATCAGCTGAAGGTACAACTCGCCTAGCAGGTTCTCCTTTCGTATGCAACGCTCCATCACGGTTTGTATGAGATTCACGTGCTCGTCCTCGATCCTACGCACCGTGTCCCCGTTCTGGCCGAGTCCAGCGTAAGTTAGAATCAACTGGAAGATATTTAGAGACACCTGCTCGTCGGGATCGGGCAGCTTCGACAAACTCTGCGGTATCTGTTGCCTGCTGAACGCCCAGTAAGCATACGGAAAACCCTTGTAAGTCTCACCGTGATCAGCACTTCCGTGTTCCTGCCTGAGCTTTTCTATCCGGTGCTTCGACAATCTCCTGAGTGTATTCCGGAGGAAACCACCGCCGGAATCCTGCGGTTTCCTGAGGATCTCCGAGTCGACTAGAGTTCGCCGGCAGTTGACCAGATTATGGTAGAGCCGGATGCGATCCTCGTTGGTGATACACTTGAGCTTCTTCGTGGGTATCTCGTTCTCCGTGATCCAACCCGCCAGCGCCGAGCAGTAACTGACGATCAGACTGCCTATCTCGTTCTTCTGCAGGGTCTCGAAAACGAAGCACTTGTGCGAACTGTCGGGATTGTGTCGTAGCAGCGAGAGCGTGATGAACGAGTCACTCGGGTCCAGCATGATGCTCTCAACGTCCTGATAACGATACTCGGACAGGACGAATTTGTCATCCGGCTTGATTAGCATCAAACCGTCGCAATTGATGCCGAGGATCAATTGATTGCCGTAAGACCAATATCCGCGATAAGTCACGTTGAACATCGTTGTGCCGTAAAGCGGGTATTGCATAACGCAGGACAGATACAGGACTTTGGCAGCGAGCTCTTTGCGTCCGGCACCGTATTGTCGGTGTGCTTGCGCTATAATCGGCACCCAAACGTCGTCGCCGCGAGCCCGACTGATTCTGTACGGCAGGAAGCTGTCCACTTCGCTGTAATAATCCAGTCTGTCGTTATCCTTAGGATCGCCGAGAGACACCTGCGCTTGCAATCCTGCCAATTGTAATGCCACCTTCTCGGATACCGGAAAATCGTCGCACTAAAATAGATAGATGACCATAAGAATAAAAACTTAAACAATTAATTTGTTTTAATAAAACATTGTATGTCTTTGTACCTTTACGACATTGTAGACCGCCTGCGCGTATAACATATTAACTTCCACAGGGTCCTGCGAGATCTCCCTTGGATTACGGAATAATCTTCGTTTGAAGACAAAACGATTGTCGCCGCTACCCAAAGTAGTGTTGTTGCCGCGTCGCAGCGTTGAGAATGTCGACTGTGCCGTATTCAATTTGCATTGTTTCCTGCAATTAAAGATGCGTTATTATTTTACATAATAATTCTATGTAAATAATACACTTTACGTAAATAATTTACACTTACATTTCCCACGCGGCGATCACGTCATACAGGTAATCGTGGGCCCGCACATGCTCCTCTCCATCCGGTCTGCTTTGATAAATGGCCCAACCCTCCAGCGATCGAAGACCCAACTTCTCGCCTAGTTTGGCGACGGCGTCAGCGGCCGTATCGGTCGGATGTACATCGATCGCTTTCGTTCTTCCGTCCAGGAAGAAGAACCTGCATACTATGGTGCCCAGTCTTCTCATAGCAGCGATCTCCACCGTGGACGGTGGATGTTGCCGGCAAGATACCTTGGTGTTCTTGCAGTTGTCTACGCACCACTGCACATACTGCCTCAGTTTGCCCTCGAGAGCAAGATTCTTCCTCAAAAAAGAGACAAAATACTTGTAAAGTAGCTTGCTCGGTTGGAAGGCGACGATCGCCAGGCACAGCAATAGCCATACGCGTTCTGCCCACTCGGAATTAGGATTGTTTGTCGCTTGACGCATGCATTGCACGTAAATTTCATCTCTTAACTCCTCCCGCTCGATCCCGTAAGCGATGATACTCTGAATCGTGGCTATCTCCTGGTCCAGCTTCATCTCACCACGAATGTACTTACACAAGTCCTGCAAAAGGAATATAATATGATTATACATAACTCTAATACAAATCAACGAAAAAAAACTTTTTTAAAGAAAAAACTTCTATATTTTTTACAATGTTAACTACAATTTTAGCGTCAAAGATGATTCTATATATCGAGTAATAATTTTGCGAAATTTAAGATCAAAGGTGTAAAACGAAGTTAATTCAATTATATATTAGAAGACATTTCAATTATAAATTGTGAACAATAATTTTTCTTTTTTTTTTTTTAGTTTTCTGTAAATGTCTAATTAATCCGGACGTACCCTGAATACAGAACACGCAACATTCACGTTATCAGGATCATACATATGAATATGCGAGTTCGGAATGCTGGACCCTTTGTAGTACGTGACCATCTCGTACTTCGGAATGAACTCGATGCTCTTGCCGCGCGACTTCCTCGTCAGCGTGGCCATAATAGTGCCCTCCGGCGAACGTTCGTGGCTGTTGAAGTAGTTCTGCGCGAATTCTACGATATCGTGATAGGTCGCCTCGTTCTCCTGCTCCTTCTTGTCCTCGAGCTCCTGCAGTTTGCGCTCCACGCGGCACTTGCGCCGCTGCTCGCGCTCCACCGGCAGCTGCTGCGCCGCCTGCGACTGCGGCTGTGGCTGATCGTGGCCGTTCTGCTGTGCCTGAGGTATCGTCTGATGATGGTGATGGTGATGGTGAGCGTGATGGTGACCGGAGCTTCTGGATTCCGGCCTGGATGGCGGACTACCGGCGATTTCTTTGGTCATTTTGCCGCCTGGCGGAGGCGGTGGCGGTGATCCGCAGGTCTCACCGTTCAGCATCTGGCCCGGACTACCGCCGTTATGGACGACCGGACTACCGGGATCGTTCGCCTCCCGCGGCAACACCGACTCGTAGATCGGCTCGCCGTTGTCGTCTGACGAATCGCCATTCATAGCTAAGGGCGGCGCCGGGGGTGGCGGCGGTGGTGGCGGTTCCGTGGGTTCCGGAAGACTCGGTTGACCAAGTTTACTGCTGCTCAAGCTATTCGTGCATGGCATTCGCTGCTGCTGTTGCGCTTCCTGCCCGTTAATGGGAGAAGCGACCTTTGACTCAGCCTTGGCATTCATTTCCATCTCTTGTTGAATAACGGTCTCTAATTCTACGTCAAGGTCCTCCACCAACTCGTCCATCTGTTCCCCGATTTCGTCGATAATCTGATTGCTCTTAGTTGATTGTACATCGGATAGGAAGGAGAAGAGATTGTCAAGGTCCACCGATTGCAAATCCGTAGTAGCCATCTTCGAGTTCATCTGCTCGGCCATCTGCGACAGCGCGTCGATTTCTTCTTGCACTCTCCTGCAAAATTGAAAAAAAAAATTGAAATGCATTACCGTTGCCGATCAAAGTTTTCTCCAGGAGTGCAGGTACTGGTGTTACGAGCAAAGTGAATTTCATGTAATGCTGGCGTGTAACAATATTACAGGCATTCGATGCAATAAGCCGAAACAAATGCCTTAGAAAATAGAGAGATACAAGTCAAGAATAAATTTTAGCTACTCTCTGTAATATCTAGAATAATTTAATATTTGTGTTATTTATATATGTGCTAACTACGGTAGTTTTATACTTCTCTTGATATATAAATATTCAAAGATTATATAATATTTTGTATCATGTACAATAATATTTATATCTTAAAGTTTCGTGCTTCACGCCGTTCTTCCATTCAACTTCGCAATTGTAAACATGTGATTTTCTATGTAGCGTTTAATATCACAATGGTGTTTAGTATAAAACCATGCCCGGGTGTATCAAACGAGGAAGCGATAACGCCCGCACACGTTTGAACCACACGCGATGATACTTAGCATGCAACGAGTGCATGCCGTCATATACACGTCACACGATCCTTTCCGTCGTTGGACTTACCCAGATTCCATCTCGGCAATACCATCGTACTGCGCGCTACAAAAGGAACACAAACGGAAACGATTAACGCATACAATCGATCGGCACGCATAACTAATCGGTTCCATCGGTTATCTTACACGAGGATTGCCACACAAGCAAGGTTCATGGAAATTAAGAAATTCGAACGGGATTGATCTAGCATACCTCTGGCACTCCTCCAACGCCTTCTTATCCTCCATCATCCTTCGTTCTTCCTCCAATCGCTCCCTCTTTCTCATTTCCTCGTCGACTCGTCGCATTTCTCGCAGAGCCGCGGCTACTTCCCTCGCGAAGACACCTCGCAAATGACTCTGGATTACTACAGCTGCTCTGCGTTTCCTAATGAACATTATTCGCAGCTTCCAACCGCGGTAAGCATGCTGCACCTTCAGTGACGCCTCCCTTATACGCTTGTACTCTATTGAAACAAGAAATGTTTTTTAATTATAATATAATTTCCGAACAAATAAAAATCTGTTATTATTCCGAATAAACTAAAAGAATATAACACAATTCAACGAAAGATAATTTTATCTTTACAAATTTAGGATATATATTTCTATTCTACGGAAAAAAAAAGGCCGTACCTCGCCGTTTGACGTATCCTCGCCAAATCTTCTGTATCACTATGGCGTTACGCGTTATTATCTGGTTCCTGGAATCTTCCAGAGGCTCGTGCACGTAACTCCGTAGGAACACCTTCGTCCGGCCAATCTGCCATTCAGTTTGCGGTATACCTTGCCTACCAATCAAACTTCTGACCGCTTCCTTCTCGTTGGAGGACAGCGAGGATCGGCTCTTGTCCAGGCAACGGTATCTCGCAACGAAATCGTGGAACGACATGTGTATCGGGAAGCCCTCCTTGCGTATGCGTATGATATCGAGCATACCGAGATACTTGAGTTGGTCCATAACGAGCTTCTCGTCGTAGTTATTGGCCATCTTCTCCATGTTCGGCTTGATACAGCGCGCGTACCACGGCGTCGTCGCCTGCAGCACGTCTACCAGGGCCTGCAACTGGTGCCGGAACGAGTCGCAGAGGGTCGGCTTGCCCTTGGACGTTCCTCGGGACATCGTGGTGGTTGTGCCGCCGGTCGCACGAGCGACGGTACATCCCAATAGGTCCTGATAGACGCTGATCTCCTGTACGAATTCATTCGTGCTCCTGGACATGAAGTCGAAGAACACGTCCTGCTGCACGTCCCGATTCTTGTCGACGAAACCTTCGACGGTATACGTCACGCAGCCGGCGTAGTGCTTGACCCCGAATTCCGTCTCCCATTTCCGTCGGTCGTCTCCCTTCACGTAGCACGGATGGTTCTCAAATTCAGCGTGTAGGTTCGTCAGGTAGGCTAGATCCGAGCCCTTCGGCATATGGCACTGCTCGGTGAGTAACTTAAGAACACATCGCGGGGGCTTTTCGATCAGCTCCAGGCACATGGTGTTGTCCGTGAACGTGATGTGGGAGTACTGGATCTCCTCTTGGTGATACTGAACATTCATTCGATATTTATTTAGTCATTTATTCATTTACAGTAAGCCTGCGTTTGTTTATTCCCATTTGGGGCCATTGGGGAAAATAAAATATATAATACATGTAACGTGTATCATAGATTTTATTTTCCCAATGTAAGTAAGCGAACGCAGACTAAATAAACCGTGATAAAACACAATAAAAAGACGAAGGAGGATAGATTAAAGTTCTAAGGTTCAGACAAAAGATTCGAACAGACTGAATAAACAGTTTGAAATAAAAATGTTCCTTAATTTAAATTCAAATAATTCAAGTTAAGACATTACGGAAAATTAAAAAAAATAACTATTGCAAGAAAACAGAGATAAACCGCTTTTGCTTGTTTCATTTTAGATCTTTAGATCTAGAAGTTAAATTGAACACTTAGACTCTAACAAACCGAACAATTTAAGATTCTAAAAACTCGTAGTTCAAATTGATCACATAAAAATTCTGAGCACTGAAATAAGCTTACGAGTTCCTGCTCCAACGCGAAGACGTAGTGATTGAAGAACTTGTGCAGCTTCTCGTTCGTGTAGTTGATGCAGAGCTGCTCGAAGCTGTTCAGCGTAAAGTTCTCGAATCCAAAGATATCGAGAACCCCGAGGAACCGCGAGATATCCTGACCCGGGTTCGTGCAGTTGTTGATGTGGTTGATAAGCCAAACGAAGGTGCGGGAGTAGAGTGCTTTTGCCATCGCGTGCCTATTCTCCCGAGCCTCCTGCACCTTCAACGGGATTTCCGTGATATTACCGCGAACATTTATTTGTCGTATCAGCACCACTTTGGTGAGATCCTCCACCTGGAGACCCAGTAGCGGCGCGACCGTGTCGACTATGTCACCGTCCTCCTTCGACAACTCGCATCTCTCGCCGTCGACGTCCTCGAAGCTTAAATTCCCGAGCCACAAGATGGCCGATAGAACCCGGAAGATGCCTTCGCACATTTCCGGCGCGATCTACACGGAAGACATGTAATAATTACTTGACAATAATAGGAGTAATACCGCGCGAAATGTATATATATTCTCCTTCTCGGGCAGGAAAATACCTGAAGCACATTGAAGGCGAGCCTGAGAGAGTCGAGCCTTTTAGAGTCGGAAATTCCATCGATCTTCACGCAGCCGGACTGATTGAGATATTTGTAGTGGCTGGCCGGCCTCAGCTTATATTGCTCCGCGAATTCCTTGTCCCTCGTGCCGGCCTCGACCAGCTGGTAGAACACGTGGTAATTGCGCTCCCCAGGGCTCTGAAAGGTGATACGACTCTGCTCCAGCAGGTAGTCCTGGATGATGCAGCCCTTGATCATCCACTTGCTGTCGAAGCACACCTGCATAAACTTGCCGAAGCGCGAGCTGTTGTCGTTTCGCACGGTTTTCGCGTTGCCTGTTTTAACGCGAATGAAAAATTAAACTCTGCCGCACTCTCCGAACGTCGGGGGAGAAATTTCAAAATCTCGCAAGTCAAATATTCTTTAAAAATGTAAAAGTCTCACGAGTATTGCTGCGTCAAGAGCATTTCTCTTTAATTTCGTTTATAAATTATGTATGCTTTATAATGCATTTTTAAGAGGGAGGTGTATTTTATTGGAACTACCTCAATTTGAATATGCAGGACAGGAGAAAGAGGGATTTTTCCAGGTTCATTTAAATGCGAGACACGGGCTAAACACGACTGTGACGAAGACAAACAATTCCGAGAATAAGATAGATTATAAAAAGGCATTATATTTCATGCAGGTGAATGAACGACGCCAGTCTGATCTGTTTTATTCATAAAACCTCTTTGCCTCGTGACCTACTTCGTTTCCCCCTCGTCGTCGCTGCATTTAACACCTGAGTTGCTGCTGCCGCGCTCGTATACCTAGACTTCGATTAATGAATCGCGGTTGCTTACTTCTGAACGCACGATTAGGATCTACTCTATCGTCTCCGTTTATCTTTGCTCTGGTCGTAAAGCCAATTCTTGTTTAACTGTCTGTTACCGTAACGCGGTGTAAATGGTATAATTCAATCCCGACGGAGATAAATTGTTCCTGGAGATACTCAATTTATTTTTAGCCCTTAGTTCTTTTTCTGACATTTGACATTCCAGTCGTTCCTATATAATAAATGAGTTTACATATTTTCACGAGTTTTCGAACTATACATAAATTTCTCGACCCTGAGATCAATTATATATCCAATTTTATAATAGATATATATTTTCAGTATCAGATATCTGATCCAAGTCTAAGATTATAAACGCACTTAATAATGACTTCGTAGATCTGGTATTAAACAAGTCTAGTAGTAAAAAGTATTTTATATCTCTCTATTTATTACGAAAATCAAGAACATTATAACGTTATCCTTCTTTATAATTGTGTTGTCTAAATTTATTACACTAATCATGTCATTCAAATTTCATCACAGCGATTAAGAAATTATTTCATCATAGTAATTAGGGAATCGCTACTGGATTAATTTGATCTAATTAAAAGATAAAATCCATCCAATGTGGACCGAAGCAGAGGGTTTTAATTTTATCATGACCATTTTCTAACAAAATTAATAATAGATGCAGCAAAGATGTGTAATCTCGAAATTACGAGCGCGAGCGTGCTAATTTGAGACCGGGATGTTATTATCGGATAATTACCAAACGCCTCGAGGATGGTGTTGGCCTCCAGGATCTGCTGTTCCACCCACGTGTCGACGTTGCTGGTGACCGAGCACAGGTACTGCAGGATGAACTTGGTGGTCTCGGTCTTGCCGGCACCGCTCTCGCCCGATATCACGCAGGACTGATTGCTCGCGGTGTCCTGCAGGGACTTGTACGCCGCCTCCGCCAGGGCGAACACGTGCGGCTCCAAGGCGCCCATCTTCTGGCCGTGGTATCGATTCACGTACTCCTGCGAAAAGACGTGGAAGACGCCCTTTTTCGGTGAAAACGGGTTCCGGCCGTTAACGAGGTGCCGCGCCGCGCCGCTCCTCTTTTAAGCCGCGACCTCGCGAGAACGGGCGGTCTTAAAAGCCTCGCCCGATTCGCGCGAGGCAGCATTCTTGCCGCACGAAAAACGAAAAGTAAACTCGGTCTATTATGTTAGAATGAAGAGATCTTCACGGACGTTCGCGGACGCGGATAAAAGACTAGCGGAACCTACAAAGAGAGTCGCGTTAATTCTCACGTTAAAAAATCTTATATATAGTACAAGATGATTTTAAAGAAAGATATATTACGTGTTACATGAAGTGTTCACCCTCTTCAAGAAATACAAGATACGATCTTCCGTGAACGTGAAATGTCAACATTTAAATATTCTTTACCCAAGAAATTCATTAGAAATTCTTTTATATTTTATCTCGAGAGAAATCTCTCCCTCTAAAACAGAACTTATCTAAAAGTCTCAAACGGGACTTGTGTTTGGTAACTATAAAATAAAAACGAAATCTTCCAAAAGATAATATAAATACTCTTTAACTTTCCAATCTTAGTAGAATTTTCTGAACATTCCCTGATTTTCCAGGCAGAAAAAGAATTCTCTAAGAGTGCCCGAGTTTTCAAAAAGGTACTGTTGAGACAACATTGCGCGTACGTCTTTTGTAAAATTAAATATTATATATATACATAATATACACGATTAATAACATTGATTACATTTGACGTATAAAGTAAAATGTAAATGCTCCTGTTAAGAATTTTTTGTTATATCCTGTCTTTTAGCTCTTAGTAAGGAGGGTGTACGTCGGGACCTTCGTGCGTGATAGCGATAATCCGACCGCGGGGGGGAGCGAGGGGGGTCTAAAAATATACTATAAACGCGGGTGTATCGCGTCAACCCCGGTAACCCGATTAATCGGCGACTACATCCGATAGGCGCGTGCAGAGGCGACGATGACCGAGTTCCACCGTGGCCCTCTTCGTTCATCCTTCTCCCCCGGGACGCGGATATAACTATATACATAGGCATAGGCCCCGCAAAACGCCGCCGCTCTCTGCCTGCAGGGCTGTCGCTCTCGGCCGTTAGTCTCACAGCCGAAGTAGTGCAACCCAGTTTCGCGTCGGGCCGCCTCCGACCGTCAGCCAGCGGGAATGTGCCGCGACGCCCGTTACAAGCGGATGAAATGCACTCGCCTGGAATTGCCGTGCGATAACAAGAAGATACATTGCGCCGGGACAGAACGAGCCCACCGAACCGCACGATGACGGGAAGATTATATTTCCAACGGAAAACCTCGGAAAAAAATCGAGAAGGGACCTGATGAATTATTTCTAGCCGTGGAAATAATATCGCAATTTTCATTCGTTACGACGCGATTTCCCCAGCGCTCCAACTTCATTTCTTCACGAGAAGTCAATCTTAAAGCTGATAACATTATAAAGACCTTCATTAACTGGGTTAAGCTCATCACCCTCGCCACAAAAAAAAACAAACATACAGTATACACACAAGAATAAAGTAGACTATAAATTCTTAATTAATCGATTCTGTTAATTACTTCTGAAAACAACATCGTAAATCAAGTCCACTTCTTGACGATGTAAGCTGAAGTTAATAAAAAATATGTCGAGCTAAAATCGGAACTGGAACACTGAATCAACAACTAAATAACATTTAATGAGGATAATGGATAATATTTAATGGATAACGTTAACAAGAAATACTATTCATTTATTTAAATGAAATTCAATTCCGATGTATATCTCATCTCGATCTTTTGTGATTAAATTGCTCTAATAAACATATACTATAAACAAATATTCCAATCCAATCTAAATATATTTAATTAGTGTAATAATTTTTAAAAAATTTTCTGGCCTAATGCTTTGTGTGAAAAAATTAATTAAATCGATGAAATTACATTAAAATTAAAAGCCAAGTTTAATTTGTGCTGCCTTTAATTATTCATATAGGTCAACAACTTTATTTAACAAATTCGCATTCTGCATGTTTGTATTGTTACAGAACGATTTGAGACATCCCAATACAGCCTCAGCAAGTTATTTTGGAAAGAAATTATCTCAAGGTAGATTTTTGTAGAGGATGCCTTGTCCGAGATAAGCCGCGGCGCGGTCGGAAAGCCTTAAGAAAACAAGCTGGGATATAAAAATAAGTGTGAAAGGACGCGTTTCAGGCGACGCCTCCGGAAGTCTCGATACCTCTCGTTGCTTCTTTTTCGAAGAAGTCGACTGCATCCATATACAATAATATATACTTGCCACATTGGGTAATGCTGTTCAATATCGTATCTTCACGTTCCTCTAAACTGCTTAATGTTGGAAGTTTTGAACTTTACAATTTGCTTCTAAGAAAATATTCCAGAAAATGTTTAAATATAAAAAAAATGAGTAAGTTAGTATCGCGCAAATATTTAGATACTATTTTTGTATACATTTATCTAGATTGTCTCTTACAAACATTAAGTGTGTCTCCGTCAAAATGTCTGGTTTTACTTTAAATCTTCATATTCGTTAGTTGCTAATTGTCATTACTCATTCATAAGTGTAATTCGAATGTACTAAAATAATATCAAGTACATATACGTGATCCGCAATTGAAACTGAATATAAATTACAAATTAAAACTTCGTCATTTACACATTGTGATAAATTAATTTTGCTAACTAATTTTGTCATTCTATTTCTGTAGCAGCATGCACCAATGCCATTAATAAATGACAAAGCAATTTTTTAAGATTAAGTAATTAATATCTGAAAAATTCTACATCTAAAGTTACGGATCATTTACATTATTTTATTTAAATAAAATTAAAAAGCCTAAAGTAATAATCAAATAAAAAGGCATCATCTTATTCATGATTAATTGCAAATGTTAAATATTTTATCCTCGACGTCCTCGACATTCTCTTGGACGAAAATATTTATTCCGCTAGTGATCAAGAGCTAATTCCTATTGCTATAACTAGCGTCGCTTTTTTTAATTAATTTAAGCCTGCCGCCGCGTCGTTAACACCGACACCCCGATGGTGGTGCAAAGGGATGTCGATTCCTCGTTCCATTTCGTTAGTGGGTCACGTCCATCGATCAGTATCGTCTGCGAGAGAATTGAACGCGTGTCGTCGTGCTCCGATATAGAAAACTTGCGTTGATGATTTTTCACGCCCCGCTTTCGTTTACGAAAAATCGAACAACGAACAACGGTGGGCGTTAAACCCGAAAGGCGAAATACTATAGCTTGGGCGATTGATTAACAGCGATTTCCGTTTACCTCGGTAGGATCGAAGGGACTGTTTGCGGTCTCCTTTTACAAAAGAAATGTTTGCTGTAGATTTGTGATAGGTACCTTCGAGATCCGCGTCTGCGGATGAAACGGGTCGACCCATTTTTGGCGTGTTAGCTTCCTCGATTACCGCAAGTGCTGATTGCTCATTAAATCGATTACCGTGAGGTTTGGAACGTTCGATCTGATTGGAACGTTTGGTCAAAATCCAATTACACGGTTATCCGATATCAAGTAATAGTCGTAATAATAGTCGTAAAAAATTGTCAATTATTCCTTCGCGTTTATTATATTATTTTCTGTACGTTGAGAGAATTAAATCGTCGCAGATAATTTTCAATTTCGATACGAAAAAAAAAATCTCTGTGTAGTCTTGCACGGAATGGTGGTCTACTGAGTGAATAATAATTCGCGTAGGTAATCATATTCCAATCGTGAAATAATTGATCCGATAACCGATGAAAGCTTTCACACAGGTCTTTCGTACTTCCAAGCCATTAATATCGGTAAATATTTGAACAACTTGATTGTGAGTTTACTGTGTGGAAGTAGCAATCATTTACCTCGACAACAATCCGAGTGTATTTGCTTGCTCATCGATCAGATAGAGCGATATTAAACGTCGCTAATGTACCTGAGATACAAATATAAGGATGCGATGTCGAAACTGAATTATTCTTAGCTTGGAAGTGCACAGAAATTGAGCGCAGCGATCTAATTAGCAAGCAAAAGAATTGGATCAGGATGCTATTCCCTTTGTTACTCTTTTAATAAAGAGAATGGCTCAGTTTTTTCTCTTTCTGGCATTTTATTCAATATTGTAAAATAAAATTAAAGTTAATCAAAACAAACTAATACTATTCAATATTTTAAAAAGCTTTATATATATGTGAATTTATAACAACGTTGTTTCGTAATAATTAATTTGGTAATTAATAATTGCAGCACACTTCTATGCCTTCGTCCGTCGATAATTTCAAAAAGGGCTTTCCACGTGGTTACCTTTAAAGATCTGTTTTCTCAAAACGGGGGAGGGGGGCCAGGTTTATTCCCTCGAAGGATTTATCACGAATTTTGTTAACGCAAATATTTGTAATTTTTCGTAATCGTCGTCACACTTTGGAAATTCGATCGCGATTCTCGCGCGTTAGATCGTCGCGATCACTCTGGCGAGGATCCAGCGAGAGCCACCCGGCAGAAATGTGCGGAATTGGCGGCCCCGAGGCGACCACGCCGAGTCCCGAATCCGATCCGCATGCTACGGCGCGATCAATAACGCGGGGCGTGCACCACCACGGCGTGCCACCCTCTTCCTTGTATAATCCCGGCAGGAGTCCTCGGTCGGCGGTACCCCAGCTGACCTTCGCAAATCACGCGTGATGCCGTACAGCACGCAAATTTCCACGAGTGCACGGGGATAACGCACCGCGGTCACGTGAGTCTACCCCAACAATCAGTTCCTTTCTTCCTTTCGCACGAATCTGTCCGCGCGCGATTGCTGTAGTGCACGTTAATTGTTCTATTGTTTCGAAAACATTTTGGACACTAAAATAAATTGCCAAAGACGGGCTAATGAAAAAGAATACACCATCGACCTTTTCCTCTGGAAATTTTAGCGCAACTCAGTTTCGAGGAAAACTTTTCTGAACATCGAAAAGGGTAGCACCTCCACGGTGAAAAAAGCCTCCTGTTCGAAGGATATGTACACTATAAAGGAGGAAATGTGGGGAAAGTGCAAAAAAACGTATAAAGCTTTTGGAAAGCCAGCTCGGTTCCCAAACACGAGACAAAGTAAATTTTATCGCTGCACTCGGGACTCCGGCGGTTCTCACCGTCCAATTCAATTTACGGTCGCAATGCACCGCCGCTCGACGCTTTCCGGGTCGTAAACGCGCCGCTGCACAGAATAATATTTGAAGAATTTCTTTCGAAACTTCGAAGAGGCCTGCCATTTGTTAGCTTAATACTTAGCGAACCTCCTATTTCATCAAAAAGTATCAAAACTATCACTTGCGGAAAATGAGCTCTTTGCCCAAGTACATTATTCAGAAATAATAATATCAAACACATTTTTTCAGACTTTTAGCAGTTTTTATGTTTTCTTATTCAGAGTAATCGCAGAGTCTCATCGTGTTTCAACTCTACTAAAATATATAAAATTATGGTTTTTAATTTCAATATAACAAAAGATGGAACCCATCATATAAACATGAGAAGAACACATCAATATTTTCAAATATCAACGCAAAAACTTTTCAAAACGAAACAAAACTTATCTAAAAGTCTAAAAGTCAAATAAAACTTACATAGTATTTCGGCAAACTAAAAGCAAAGGATAGTTTTGATAAAAATAAACTGAAAATCCAAGGATTTCAGATTTTTTCAAACAGATTCTTTTTATTTCTTTTAAGTTTTCAATTCAACATAGAAGTTTTGAGAAACATATCTCGCGACAGGGTTCTTTTCCTCCCTCCGATTGTGCTCGGAGCTGCTGCCGCTACTCGGTACCCAGAAATAATTCGCCCCTGATTCGAGACATAACTATTGACGATGAGTCTGCGACGTGCGAGGGAGCGAAGCCGCCGCGCACCACGTGCGCCCGAAAATAGCTGCATGCATCCCGGTGGTGGCGGGAAAGGGAAAACTGCACCGCTCGATTATCGGGAGTGTGTGCACTTAGCGTTTCGCCAGATAAACGGTGAACGAGGAGAAATTTATCTGTTTCACCCCCCTCGATCGCAAACGTCGTCAGCAACAGCTCGTCGCGATAAAAGGCCTCGCGATGCATTTCCGCGCGAACGAATCAATCCCCGCGTGTATACATGAGCATCCTAATTGAACTAAAATTGATAACATTATCGTCCTGTCACGTGAAGAAATAAGTCGAGCGTGCTATCGCTCGGAGTTTCGTTTCATCAGCGTGACCCAGAAAAACCGCTGTCGAAGAGCAGCAGTCGCGTTCGTCGGTTTCGCCGAGTTATCTCGAGGCATAAGCACGTTGCGGCGGCTTCCGTTTCCTGTTTTCACACCGAGGGCTAACTACGATAAAATACGTATCCTGCCGCGGCGCGTTTTGCGGATTTGTGCGAAGCCGTTCGCGGCAAAACTCGTCCGCCACAAGCACGATAATTTTGCACGAATAATCGTATGCAAATTGCATGTGTGCACATGCGGAAGTGCACCGCCGGGTAGGGTCTGCGCGATGAGAAAAAAAAAACTCGCAACTTAGCCAACAATCTAAATACATACTTCAACATAAAGCGTGTCTTCTCATGCATTATTTTTTAACGATAATCTCTCAATTTAAAGGCAATTTTCCCGCAATAAAAGTATCAAAGTTATATTTTGCGAGCTGTGAGCGATTCGAAGAAAGAATCTGTCAAAAATTCGAGGAGCTGAATTGATCATTACGTTCTTAATTTTAGGTGGAGTCCGATTTTAATACGATTCTAAGAGAATTTTCCAAGAGGAGAAACCTGGAAAACCTGAATTGAAAAAAGATGTGCTACTAAATAATGACATGTCTCTATATTTCAAATTGATTGATCGCATAATTGACAATCCACAGTTACAAAAATAATACACGAGAAGCAAGATATTTTATACAGTTGCGTATTTTTTAATTATCTTATTTGCAGATCTTTATAGAATTATTGTCTTTTATAAAAGTGAAGTAAAATGTAAAGATTGAAAAATCCTTGCATTGTGCAATAATTCCGTTGAAATAGAGAAGTTTTATTCTTGCGAATAATTCTTATCATCTTAATAATTTTTTCAGGAATTTCTTCCGAGTTCATACGACGTAAAAGATCACAATCACGTTCTGCTCTTTATAATCTTTAAATTGAATCTAACACCACATATCGTGCCTGCTTTTTTCTTCGTTGGATATTTGTCAATACGAACAGTTGAATGACCTGAACGCAATTAGTAGTTCTATCGTTAAAGTCCCGACAGAGTAACGAGGTGAAAATTTCATTGGACGCTGCGAAGTTTCGTTGCAGTGCTAACGTCGCATTATCATACATTTGATACCGCTAAACAGACTGCAGCTCGTTTTCGTAATGCGCGTTGCGGCAAGAGCAGCCGAGCCGCGCGTAAGAAGTGCGTTCAACGAGATGTCGAAAGATCCGCGACAGCAGTTTTAATCTTTCAGCGTGGCATGGCGGTATGGGTGACGACGAGAGCGGTTTATCACCGCTCAGAAGATCGACGCGCGTAGCATTCCGCGGCTCTTTTTTTCACCTTGCACCACGGAGCGGCGCGGCGGCATCACGCATTGTCCCTGGATATTTATTATTCCTGGCTGGGCGTTTCCGGTTTTTGTCAGCCGCGCAGGAAGCACGGCGTTATTCCGTACACACGAGCGATCTATCGAGCCCACCCTATCGATCACGTCGTGTGCCGATAATGCTCATTGTATCGGATTTGTATACCTCACTCGAATGGAAAACGTTCTTTCTCCGTTCTCGTATTCCGAACCAGCGAGGTGTATACGTATCTCAAGTAAACAATCTCTAAAAACTGCAGAAAGTGTCGCGCATGCATCACGTCGTCCATTTAACTTCTCCTTAGCTTCTCCTCCCAGAGCTTATACGCGCACGCACACGTAATAATATTCTATTCTAATTCTTGTATATAATATTTAACTTATTAAAACTTTTTGACAATATTTTAATTATAAATATTTAATATTGCAGGTAACAATAATAATTAATTATAATTAATATGATATTACAGATAACAATAATAATTAATTATAAACATATTCTAGTTTGAATAAAATTTAATATATTTTAGATTGCTTTCAATAGCCAATGATATGAGACGACATTAGGAATAACACACGCAAAAATAATATAATTAAAACGCCAATAATGATAGGAGCTTAAAAAAAATGTCAAATTTTTGTTTTTCTCGCCCTTTCCTTCGCGCTCTCAGCTATATACGATTTCGCAAATAAATTACTCACATTCGTGTAGAAGTCCACTTCTTTGTAAGGATTCACAGCCACCAGTATGGATCCCGTGTACGTCTGTGGTAACGTCTGCGTTAAGGAATATAATAACTCGAATAGCACTTAATAAATATAAATATTCATATTGCCGGTCTGCGTTGAATATTAATAACGTTATATCACTTGTTCAGCGGGGAAAGTACATGACATTTTCCTGCCGCTGATATTTTTCCGCGTTCATAGCCACGATGCGCCCCTCGCATCACAATGCACCGATACAAGTGGGCATATAAGTGGGCGATAAATGAAGAGACAGAGGCGCGAATCGGGCTAAAAACGCGTGACCTTTTTAACGTTCGCTCCAGTCGCGATATCACGCTCGCGATTCCGAGCAAACTCTATTTTATGGAGCGCGAACGGGAAGTTGCGCCAATCCGTTTTTACTGCTCGCCCTATAAAAGAGAGAAAACTCTCTCGAAGGCGAATGAAGCGTGTAACGCCGTATCTATTTACCGAGTTATTCAGGCATGCACTTTCTCTCTATATAATATTCCTTGAATAATTTGAAAATAATATTCTTTCAGCGGTTATTTCAGTGCAGTCTGATTTGTCTGACAATTTTCATATTTCCAAATCTCAAATAGCTCGGAATTTTCCTTGAAAATCCGCTTGAAATTCCACGGTTCTATATGATTTCATCTAATTTCACTTTTACTTTTGATCTCTTATTATTAGTTCGGGTCAATGTCTCGACGCTTTTGTTAAAGAAACATGAAGTTTGAGTTGATTAAACTGTCAAAATTCAACGATCTATTTTACAACCATTCACATGTGATATGAATTGCAATAAAACCGTTCTTAGTATAGAAAAATAATAACGGGCTATAAGATAGGTTTGGAATTGCGTCGCGCGGCTTCAGGATCGAGAATATCAGCAAAGAAATCTCCAGAGAGATAGAGCGCAGAGCTCTGCCGTAAGCTCGATCCCTTGCATAATAACTCGAGGATGACATGCTTTCGCCGAGGGAGAGAGCTCAGTAATGACGTCACGCTCGGGGGCGACCTATAGGGGGTATGACTCATGGCTGAATGCCACACCGTTAGCGAAAAGGGGGCCAGTACACCTATAACCGTACCACCCTTCGGCAACATTTGAGACGAGTTAGGGTGCTGATCTACGCCCGAAAGTTCGAAACTCGTTCTGGCTCGATGGTAGGGTGATTATTGTACTCCCTGTCCTGCGGGTTACCATTTAAAAAATGTCCAGCATTTATAAATCAAACAAATAATTAAATCCATATTTCCAAAACTATATCTACAAATATCTATAAAGAATATCTTTTTCTATAGTAAAGAATTATTTTTAAAGTTACAATGAAGAATTGGAGACAGAAAGAGAATTACATAAGAATAAAAAATCCGGTGTGTGATTTGAAAAAGTTATACACTGAATATTATAATTTTATTGATAATACTAATTGTTATTATTGTTAAGATCAGTTATGTATATCTCTCTATGTATAAAGTTATATAAAATAGTGAAGAATATATCCCTCCTTTCATGCTGCTTTAGTGCTTTCTTTTCTTCTTCGTATAACTTAAGTGTTTCGTATATATAAGACAGTTTGCTTGCTTACTTTTTTATACTTTGTGTTTATACTTTATTTATATTACGTGTACCTTGTTCTTTATTTTAGAACAAGCCTGAACACGTATATTATCAACGCGCGTTCGCGTATAGAGGCTATCAACCCTTGTGGTGATTATAGTTTCCAGCTAGAGCCTCCGGTCCAAAAGCTCTATCGAAACGAAACCCCATCATTACCGACAAGGGCTTAACAATTTAATTAACCCCTTGAGTAACCGCGTCTCGCGTCGCCCATAGGTAGCTTCTTGGTTTACGCTCTCGCCGCGCGCCGTAATAAAATCAAGCTTAATTACAAACGGCCTGTCCATCTGCCGAGAAGTTTATCCGTAGCGGACAAAAAGTGGAACGATAGCTCCGTCGTTTTTTCGCGTCGCAACAATCTCTAACTCTCCAATTAATTTCAACAAGGAAATTTTGATCAGAACTCTTAATTCTTTCCCGCGATATTGCTGTCGTATCCCGAAACTATGCAGCGTTGTAATTAACTTCTGCCATACTTCAAATACGCGTTATCTGCGGATCACGGAATATTCCGCGTTTTCCGGAGTACTCCGTGTTCTCGGAACTCCGGTTATTAATATGCCGGCGCATGCAGATAATCATCCAAATCGAAATATTCAACCCGGAATATTCCGTAAACCGTGAATCGTCGGAGCTAAAAATCTAGAACATTTTGTGACCCGTAAATAACGTGTTTCTAACGAGATACGCGATCGAAATCTGCAAACCGACAAGTATCATCGAAGAGAAAGAGAGAATCCGAGATAACGCTCTATTAAACAAAGAGAAGGCATCTTTTACTTCCGATTTTTTCGATATGTTACATGCAAAAAATATATGTGATTATCATATAATTTCGGGGTTAGATATATTTTATTTGTAATATTATTAAACGGATACAAATGCACATCGTATTTGTTACAAATAAAGTTTTTAATGAAATTATATCAAAGTCGAAGTATAATAAAATCATCGCCAGTAGCTTCAATATCCCTTTTCCACTTAAAAAATCATTTTTTAACTACCCTTTTCAAAAAATTCCGGATATTTCAATTTAAATCAACGTAGGTAATTGTTAATAGCAAACGTGACAAACTTTTTGTCATGGAAATGACTTTTATAAAAATCAAAATATTAAGAAAGCTATTACTTTCATATCTAAATTTACATGTTATTTTTACGAAAACACCTCGACTGAACATAAAGCAACAAAGAGAACAACATAACATAAGCTTGAATGGCAAATTCCTTCAATCGAATCATTCGAATGAGAAGGTTTATTCGAACGGTTTCTCTCTTCTCTCTGAATGGTCCTTTCAATTTGGGGGCAAAACGAACGATTAAGCGATTTGAGGCAATAATAGCTGCGGGGTGACGGGTCTGGCTAGAAGGTGGGATGTCGGTTGCATTTTAATTTAGCCGAGCGTGCAAGATCAGAGAGTGGGGCTCGAGAGTGCAGCTTCGTCGATGAACCGGATGTCGTATACGTTCCTTTGCGCGTGTTTTTTTCCACGTGCGCCTCGGCCGTCTCCTCCCCACGTTCGCGCGCAGACACAGATGCCCGCATGTGTGAAGGGGGTAGCTCGCTCTCATTAACCTCTCGCGCTGGCGGAGCGCCCTTAGCCGACTTGAATTGCACTCGTCGCGGGGGACGGAAACGGGACGGAGAAAAACGGACGGGACGATCTCTCGTGTGCGTCTCTATTACCGGGAATACGAGAGAGAGTAGAGAAAGAGAGAGAAAAAAATAAAAAAGAACAAGAGACACACGGCGACGAGAGCGGGAGAGTGAATGTCTAGGGGATCGCGAAAGAGTTCATCGATGCGAGAAAATTAGGCCACTCGCTCTGGAAAGGGTTAAGTTGCCTGGAAGTTGCCGGGAAAGCTGAGCGGTAAGAAAAGCGTTTAATTATCACACACGGTGGATGACTGAATGATTTCGGTCGTTGGTTTCTTGACCCCTTATCCGAGCGACCTACTTTTGCGACGAGAAAACGGAATTCACATATCCGTTGCTACTGTGACATTTTTGAATATATTAACAGGCTCTTAATTTATCACTTCCTGCCTCTGTAAAATAATTAATATACCGTATCGATAATAAGTAATGAGTCACGCTGGGTCAGTTTTTTTTTTTAGAAGTTTGATCTATGCTCTCATGTTTTTCTTTAATTTACGAATATTTTTGTATAATATTTATAAATTGTAAATAACATATTTTTATCAATTTTTATTGAATTTCGAAACTTATTACAAGTATAATGATTTTTTAATCAATATCTAATATTTTGCATATTTTTTATGGATTCGAGTGGCGAAATTTCATGATACAATTTTAGTGAATTAAATTTCTATTTTAAAATAAATAAACAATAATATTAAAATAAACGACATTAGTAAATATCAATAAGAAAACTGTGTAGATTCGCGTGATTTTTGTTCACGACTCAGGCTGCGTCCCGATATTCACTGCCAGTACTGAAAATCTATAGTTTACGTTACGTGCGCTATAGATCTTCAGATACTGGCAATGAATATCGGAACGCAGCCTGAACGTGTAGTTTCGAACGCGCTTGATGCCTACAGCAAGAGCTGTCTTTACCAGCTGCGAATCTCGTTTGCGCCCGCGACGGCGGCGCGGCGATAAGAAGTGCTCGGTGACGAGGATTCGAAAAGGCCGAGGGATCCCGAACGACCGCTTTACGAGACGTTTAATTTTTCGATTACGTCAGGCGGCAAAAAGTGAGCGTCGACATGTGTATACATGTGTGTAGTGGTAACCAGGCAGAGCTATTGGCTTTTCTAGGAAACAAGTTCCATTACTTGCGCAACCCCTTCGGAGATTGGATACTTTCCAATTAAGAATTTCACGTAAAGATCGCAACAAAATTAAAAATTACTTTAAACTTTACGTCTCGACACTTTCATTATTAAATAGGAATAATAGCGCAGTCCACTCTCTCTAACACAATTACAATTTCGCCGATTAATTTAGAAAACATAATTTTTGGAGTATTTCTAGAGGTACAAATAATCGAACAACTAATTAAAAACGTGTTATTTTATTGACAATTATGTACTGCGTTCCCTGCGATTTTACGGACATTTATTCGGTCTTATATCGTTTCCATTTAACGGAAGATTATATATAGTCTAGTCTAAGTATATCGTCGCACACGCTATTCGCATTGCATGTAGGAAGTGTCCACTAACGAGTGGATTGCCGACGACCTAAATCGCGTGTTTGAATTCCGGTGGCTAATTGGTCAATTGAAGCAAATAGTTGTAGATTTTCGGCCCTTCAACACATCGAGCGTCGCGAGATTTCGCAATTACCGAGGCTGTAATATTCGCAAATCTCATTCATATACGTATTAAACGCGAGCGGGTGTCTTAAAAAATTTGCATTCAATAGAAAGTCGATTGAATGAGATAACAATATTAATTGTTGAAGATTATATGTATTTATCATCACATTAGACATATGCAAAACGGAATGTAGCATCCGATGTTGATTTTCTGTACGTCAGTATCACGCTCCGTGTTAATTTCACTAAATACACTGTCCATCTCGAAGTTAATTCCAGACATTGACTCTAGATATAACTCCTAGTGTAACATCGTTGCGATTAATATGCAAGATTTTAATTTGACTTTTTCCATTTTGTTCTACAATTTCCATACTTTTATTTTATTATCAGATTGGATCCTCGATTGGATAATACACGTTATCTCGATCAAACAATCTCCATTTAAAATAACAGTGACCGATTATTTCATTGATGAAGCTAAAAAAACGCGCCTAGATTTAGTTACCGATCCACGAATCGTTTCTGGTAGTCGGTTAAGGTATAAGAGGAAAGGGTTGACAGTGGGTCGCATATCGTTGGGTCGTTGGCGAACCCAAGCCAATGAGAGATGAATGGGTCTGACCCTGGGGTGATTCGCCAGCTGACTGAGATCGTCATAGCAACGCGACAACCTAGGAGCGACCCTGCCCACCCCTGCAATATTCATACGCGTCCCTCTCGTGCCATCTCCCTCGGCCGATTCATTTTTTTTCTCTCCCTCTACCATTCGCCGCAATCTCTCCTTTTCCAGGCGAAATCGGTTAATCTCTCGTCGCCCATCTATACCCATTTCTCTATTCGTTTGTCTAATTCGAACGAAGATACAACTGAACGGAACCGCAGAAATATTACGCTCGGGCTCATAATTCGCATACTCAGGACGAAAGTACTCAATCTCTGAATTTTATCGACAGTCAAGTAATATTGAAATAAACGAAATCATCACATTTTTCCGATTTTGTTTGATTTTGTTCGATTGCTTTTAAATACTTTTGCTCGTATCTGCTACATAAGTTTGTTCTCAAATTTTTAGATTATAAAATTTGTCAAAGATAAATATTACGTCATAATTATCGCAAGATTACTTTTATTTGCTTCACGTAAATAAAGCATTTACAGGAGGGAAAAAAATGTGGAACTATTTAGAAAGAATTCCATTTTAGAAATCATTTTGTAACATCTCGAGTCATTGCGACTTTAGTAATACCTACTTTAAGTATCAAAGTAATACAAAAATAATTTTTGCACCGAACGCAAAGTGCGAATGCGAACTTACGTGTATAACTATAGATCGTAAGAAAATAAAGGATACGTATATCTGGTCCCTACTGTAACGAACTTGAAGATTCCGATTGATACCGATCTCGTCGATATCGCTGATGACTGTCATGTCCGGCACGCCGCATTCAGGGCTTGAGCCTGAAAAATAGAAAGAGAAAGATATACTGTAAGAAACAATTGTGAGAGAAAAGATTTTAAAGCATTAAAACCCTTATTCAACCATACCCGTATACTTTTCAAAGTTTTCTTTTTACGATATAGATATTCCTGTGATTGTTTAACATTGATTATTGGCCTTGAAAAAGTTAAACATTGAAACTTGACACGCTAACAGTCAGTAAATAAACATAATTAGGAAAATGATGAAATTAAAACTGTTAATGGTTATTCAAAGATATATATTTGCTGATTGCTCGGCACTTCTGGCTAATATCGAATTTCATTTCGATTACATTCCTGGGGTGAAGTCACACATCAAAGGGAAACCGTGCTTGACCACCTGTTGTCCGACAAGTGACAATTATACTGCTCCGAAGGTGAACAACTTTTCATTAATTCTTTAATGTCAGGTTTTATAAAATTTTTGTAGCTTATTTATAAAACATTCTCTCTATAATTTTCTTGTTATTCATACCTCAAGATAATCGACAGATCAATCTTAGAATACGAAAGGAATTTAAATTCCTCCTAATTTTAATTACATCCTGAAAAAAGACAAATCTCGCGTTTTTATTACATATCCATGAAATTAAGTATCGTGAATTACAAGGCCAATTTGTGGCAAATATATTTGACACAGTTGATCATTATCCTGTCAGATTTTGCTCTTCCGTATCCCGAAGTTAATTCGCGACGATAATGTGCAACACGAAACGAGCCAGAAACACACACACACACACACACACAAGAGAATCAATCATCATGGTGCGCTTCGTCTTGACCGCGGCGGTAGCCCACGCGCCGGCGGCGAAGAATCGAGTTTGGCGATTCGCAGGTGCGACCCGGCGCACTTATGCATCCGCGACTATATACACTCGATCACACCTGCGCTGTCCAGCTGCCGCATCGTAATTTCAAGGTCGCGATTAACGGGAATCTGCACGTGGACCGACCCGCGGCTGACTATCAGCGAATTTCGCGATTGGATCGGCAAGGAGTCGATATGCAAATCAATTGTGCAGCTGCTTTCTTCAAGGCATTAAGGAATTAATCTCATTTAGAAAAGCAAATTAAACGATAAGAGTGATAAAATCGATATTACAAATTATGACTAATTAATATGACATAGTTTGATAATGACGTCAAGCTAAACAGTAGCAATAGTGATTCAAGAATTTATTAGTTGGATTTAACGTATGTATGTCGGTTTAACAGTACATTAATTATTAATTTAATACGATTAATGTATAATCGCGTTAAATTTATAATAAAGTGATATTAATTGTATAAATAAGAGCTATATCTGGATGCTGATATTTAGATAATTTAATTAGTTAGGGATATCAATGATAATAAACAAAAACTCGCATCTATCAAGCGTATTCTAAAATTCTCGCAAAGTTTATCGAAATTCGTGTGTTAATATTCCAATTTACAAGAATTTGCAATTTTCCTATAGTGTAACTTTCATTCTCTCTTTATGTTCCTGTGCGCTCATTTCTATTCAACGATAAAACGATGCATCATTTTTTCCCCAACGGCGAATCTCCATCCGTTTCCTGAACACCAGGAAACCGAAGGACATCCGGTTAAAGATTCACATAAAAATAAAACTTCTTCTATCTCACGTGTGATGCGTTCTAATTTTAATAAAATTCTATGATTATCGTGATAAGATATTAAATTAAATTACGATCAGTGATAAAGTTACATTTAAAAAATAGCAAATAAAATCTATCTACAATGTTAATACCAGATGTGTGCATTTAGAGGTGAATATACATATAACGAGAATATCGGCGATGATTGCATTTAAAAATCCGATACACATCATTCCCTGTTAACTAAATATCCAATAAAGTCACACGAATAATTTTCCCAACCAATATCCTATATGTCGTTAAAAAACTATCCTTTCTATTGTGAGATAAATCTCTATCGTCATTATTTATTCCAATTTCGAAACCGCTTCGTGGAATCACGGTCGATCGATTCTCGGGACATGAAGAAACATAAATTGCGCGTGTGAGATTGGAGTAAGCTGAGAAAATGTTGTGCAGAACAAAGAGCAGTCACGAACGACTGGCAACCGGGAGAGAAAATTAAAATGCACAACTGGCACGGGTGCCCACATGGCGCAACGTAGTTATACCGTCGTGTGCGCACGTATATAATGTGTGTATGTGTGTGTGTATGGCGGTATTATATAGAAAGGAGCATAATTCACGCACGGGCTTAGGGCCGGCAGGACACGCGCCTTGGATCCGCGTGACGGAAGGGAGGATACGCGTAAAGTTCTGCGTGCCGTTTGTCGTATCCCAGAGGCGATAAAACGTTCAGTTTATATACACAGAGTATATCAGAATTCACTCGGGCGTATCAGTTTCCTCTGTTAAGAATTCCTCGATAAATCCGATTACCTACTGATATTTTCCTAGCGGAAATTCGCCGTCCCAAAAGCCGAATGCAATTTTTTTTATTTATGTATAAACGTTATCTTGTGGACGTGATCAAATTAAGCCAAATTGCGAGAGATACATCAGATACATATCTAAGGATCTTAAAATGATCTCATATATCTGTACTACAGTATAACTCAATTTAATCTAACTTGTCATTGCTCGCAACTTAATTTAATCTAATTTTAATAGAGCCTCTTAATTACAAAGCTTCGCATTAAGATTTCAGTATAATAAGCCCGCTTTTGGAAGTGACGAAGTGGGAAGGAGAAGATATACCCATTTTCTCAAAACTCTTAACTCGCAAAATGTATAAAAATATTAATTTGCTGACCAACAACTGAATAATTCCGTTATTAGGTCACCATAACGATCACGTTCTTCAAACTCCAGCCAAGATTCCAGAAATTAATCAGTTAATTTATATGTTGAGCGAAAGCGCGTGTGTAATCAATGCCGGATGACGAAGAAACTAGTTCTACATAGTCATTTTTACGATGTAGGTACACGAAACGAAACACGCGATGATTCATTTTAAATGCATACCAGAATACCGAGGAAACCTGCTCCATCGAAATGTCATACCGATGACTCATTGGCCCGAGATCTCGACGATTACGCGGATATATCTCTTCGGGGGAAAGTTTCTCGCGTCGCCGCGATCGTATACCGAATCCAACTTCCTGGAGTTCTGGCGAGAGAACCATGAGAAATAACATCGACGATCGCAATCAGTGGGATTCCCCGCGAATGTCTCACTATCATCCACAAAAACTAGATTCCGTCACAAACGAGGTATACATTAATTACAATTAATTATGTTTATTATTATGTTATTTTTTATTAGCGTTTATTATGTTAATTAGTATGTTTATCATCTCTCTGTGTACGTATGTATATCTGTCGTGAATATCATCATTTATATCAGAGATAATTTCTGTTTCGTTTCACACTCCTTGTCTCTCTTTTGTGCGCATATACAAAATTTATACGTTAAAAAATAAAATTAAATCAAATCGAAACTGACGAAGAGAGATAAAACAAAGTTATTATTTCCACAAAGCTTAATTCGCAATACCTCCCCCCCTGTAATTTGCCAATTCGTTAATAATACGTTTCATTGAATTGTTCTAATTTATTTTTTACGACATTAATACACCGGAATATTTCTCCTTCCAAATGCACTTCCAACGGAACTCGTTTCAACATTAAACAAAATAAATTATCGTTCTTTATAAATACTTTGAATGTTTATTATATTATATAATATAATTTCTCGCGTTTTTTCTTAAATTTTGGATAAATATCTTATTTTATTTTAATCTTTTGAGATCTATGTATAACAACGACATAACTATGCCATTCATTGTACGAAGGGGGAATTTCCAGCGAACCAAAATGTCATCTCAATCTAATCGTATATATGAAATAATAAATATTCGAATAGTTTCCTCTGTGTAATCTATATTGTCTTCTATGTAAATGTCTTATCCTTGGCAAACATTGAGAAAAACCTATACGTAAATCGAGCGAAATAAATAGCATCAAAAAAAGAAAGACGTGTGTTAATTCATAAATTACAATTGGCAATACACGTGTACAAACATGTACGCAAACATATACGTACAAAACATATTACACGCAGACTTTTTACGTTGCGCTGTCGTAATCGCGCATTTCACATTGCGGCGCCTTTTTGGAGTGTGACTGGCTGCTTTGTGCTCGCGACGAAAGGCCAGCACCGCGAATGTATATGTGTATATCATAAAGTATATACTATAAGTGACTTTATCAGCTGCGCTGATATCTTCGATAGACGCGTTACGGATGCCGATCGTATGTACACTCGAGTTTAACGCTTCGTCAAGAAACCTCTTCGCGATCTTGCATCGCCTATCAATCGAGCTTTGCACGCAGATTTTTTCATCATAAAAACACTGAAATATTTGTACATTTAATTCGACATAAACGTAAAGTCAAACAGATTGTAATTGCGATACCTTCCAACGTTAACGATTGCAATTAATAATGGCGATATTAATTAACAGCGATATTCGGAGGGGTAAAAGTCATAGTGGTGTAAGTCAAATTTTTTTAAATTTTTTTTCGCGTGCATAGATGCAATCTATACAATATATAAATTGCATCTATATGCACACGAAAAAATATTTTTTAAAATTTGACTTACACCACTGGTGCGGTTTTTACCCCTCCATTTGTTGTTTTAAAATGCAGTAACAAAATATCGAGCAGGACTTCTGTCCCGTGTAATCGAATGTTGTTAAATCTTTGCGACTGTTGTATCACGCACGTTTTTTCTTTCATCGCGGTGATCTACAGCGACTACCTCGCAGCGACGCGGCGGTGTGGAGCAACCACGCTGGTCGTTGCTCTCGTGAACCCGTGAACTACGGTGGGATTTTTTCTTCCCACCGTCGCGTCGTCGTGTTCCCTTGACTTCTTCGTTCGAGCGTGCACGGGTACGCGTACGAGCGCGGAGCGTTTAGACCGCGAGCGGGACACGCGAGGAGGACGGAGATTACGCGAGGGCGCGAATCGATTGAGCGTCGAACCGGCGAAAGTCGCCGCGAACTTGACATCGTAGCAGTCAGAGGTCTGCTGCCGGGTTTACGCTCACATGTCGCTGTCACGCTGTCACGCTGCTCGCGATGACAATCGATATGGGAAACGACCCTCGATCGCGCTAACAGATGTTCGGTCGAAGGTGACTTTTAAATTTTTAAAGCGGAAAGGCAAGGCGTAGGTTTAATCGCGGCTTAAGCTTTCTCTACAGACGCGGGGCGTCTGCCGCGCTTCGATTTTAACGATCGATTCTCTAATTTCAGACTCGACGTTTACTTATTGTTAGTGAAAAAGTTTAGAAAAATAATCCTTAATTGCAATTTTTTCCATCAGTTCAGTTTTCAATATCACGTATAATATCTCTGTAAATATACATATATATCGCGCTTTAAATTAAAATTTTACTACACACTGTGGTGTCTACAAATTCGTGGTGTCAAGTTATACTCAATTTGAGTAATTTTTAACTGTTCCTATAGATCGCCACTTCTCTTACTCAATATGTCGTTAATTTAACTAAACCAATGGAATTGAAATAATACCGTTTTATCTGAAAATAATAAATTTCGACATACAAGATTAAAAATAACAAAATGTCACTTAACTCAAGGTATTAATTTAAATTTTATCTATTAATATTTAACAGTGCGGTTTGCTCAAAACTGACTAAAAGACTCTAATTCCATTGTTTATCTGTTCGTCTGAAACTTAGTTCGCGAAGACTTAGTCCCTTTCCGCTTATAACTCGGGAAAACTACGGATTTCCCGAATTCAGTGGCGAGAGTATAAACATCGGAGAAACGTCGTGGTGAGCGACGAGACGAACGGCCACGATGAGAAACGCCCGCCTGTTCGATCAGTAGGTATGCCGAAAGCGAACGAGAGGGAGGAGCGGAACTGAGAAGTGGTCGTCGCGAGTGTTTTCGCGGTCGACAGGCGAATCGAGTCGTTATTAAGCTCCTTTAGTCCTTCTAACGCTTCGCCGTAACAACATAAATACCGCAATACTTCCCACTATTCAATAAAAAAGTAATTACCGCGTTATACCTAACAATCTAGGACTCCATTAGTGACCATAATTTTGTCGACAATCGTAGCAGAACGTTATCGAATCGCGAAAGCGAATTGTAGAGACTGAAATAAATTTTTTATCACATACACAGAGAGCGAATAATTAATTACCGCTGCAGCAGCTGCAATTTAATTACTGCAAATTGATAATAATAAGTATAAGTTTGTCGACATTTCCAAGTCTTTGTAGGACATCACGTGAGAATGCTGTTTCAATTAAGCGAAGGTTTTTTTTACAAACAAGAGAAACGTTTGACGTTAAAATTCCTTCGTTGGAATTAGTTCGCGCTCCGAAGGACGACGCGTTGGTATTACGTCTCTTATCAAGACTACATGGGAGCTTTCCGGCAAGCGACACAAGTCGACACAAGTGTCATTCTATCTTTCTTTTTTGGCAATGAGTAACAAAACGACACTTGTGTCGGATTTGTGTCGCTTGCATGCTGAAAAGCTCCCATTATCTATTATTTTCAAAAAGAAGAGGGATGAAAGGATAAGGGTAGGCAGAAACGGGTGTGTAGAAAGTACGCGCTACGCCGCGGACTACATTGTTATGATCGAGCTGCACCACCCAGTGTGGCACCCACCCGTTCTGCACCCACCCCTCTCTCTCTCTCTCTCTCTCTCTCTCTCTCTCTCTTTCTCTCTCTCCGGAGGTCGACGACGTACGCCTACGAAGGAGGCGTCGCGACGGCGACGAGAAATTACGCGCGTTATCGCCTCCGGACACGTTCGGGGCGGGGGCGACGACGGATATGCATACACACCACCGAGAAGGCAACGGCGGAGGGAAGGACGAAAGCGAGGAATAAGGAGCGCGGTGACCGGGCGGCCAGACGAGGGGGGGAGGGAAAAAAAGAAGGGGAGCGAAAACTCACCCTGCGATGCGAAGTGCTTGGTGACCATGTTGATGCGCGCGTGGCTCTTCTCGCTGCTCCGAAATTCAGACCGTCATATCCACCTCCGCGGCGCGCGGCGACGACCCCTCGACGCGCACAACTGTAGGGGGCGAGACGGGGGAGGGAGGGGGTCCAGCGGCGTATCCCGGCGGGCGAGAGCGCGAGTATGTACGAGGGTAACTGCACACTACTACCCCCGCCGCGAACGGCTAGACGCGAAACGGGGCAGACAGCCGGGGGGGTAACGCCGAGACGAGGGGGGCCTGTCTCGCCCTGTCAGAGAATCACATGTTCGCGTTTTTACAAGTTCACCGCATCCCCGGTGTGCCTCCTCCTCGAGGGCTCGCGGGAAAGAAGTATAGGCGAGCGACGAGCGCGAGACGGGGGGGGAGGAGGAGGAGGAGTAAGGAGTATCACCTTTCGCGCACCACCACCACCACCACTGCCCACCGTCGACACACGCACGCACAGAGCCCACTACCCGCCACCCGCGCACGCGTTTACCCCTGGCACCGAGAACGAGCGACGCCGACACACGTGCCCGACAGTTGCTACCCAACTGACGCGGCTCACCCGGCTCACGACTACGACGACCGTCCGCGATCCCCGAGCCGATCCGCGCTCTCCCGCCGCACCACCCCTTCTCGGTTCCGTTCCGCTCCGGGTCCCCGGACTCCCCGGCTGGCGCCTCCGACGGTTCGTGACGCGCCGCCTGGAGTCGGCCCTTTTCGGAGCGTTCTCCGAACGCTCGCGAGCGAGTGCCGCCAGCTGTGTGGACGCTGTGGACCTCGACAGGCGACCGACTCAACCGGCAAAAGCGGAGATTATATGATAAAATCACAGATTAATAGAAATCTGTGATTGTGATAAAATGCACGCTTTTACCCTATCACTTTTGATATGTTTCATTTTGAATGTGTTATAGAATTAAAATAAGAAACATATATTTTTTAATAAGAGAAACATATATTTTTTAAATAAGCAGTGTTCTTAGATAAAAAAATCGTTTAAACTCTTTTAAAGAAACCGACTTTTTTATTTCTATAATTGTAAGTATGTCGTGAAAAGATATTTAAAAATGTTTTAAGCAAAAGTCTTGATTTTTTTAAAGTACTTAATTATTCAAATTTTTCTAAAATATTGTATTTTTAAAAATTGGAAAAAGTATACAAAATTCACACACTATTATTATTATTATTATTATTATAGGCTAGAGATCAATATCCAGTTCAGACCACAAATTAAATGGCTTGTCCCTTTAAATTGTATATATTATAATGATCTTATTTCACTTATTATTTTTCAAAATATCTCCTGCATATTTCCTTGTAAGAAAAAGCAGTGTTCAGAGAATTTGCGAGTGATGGTCTGCCTTCCTAGAAACCTGCCATTGAATAAGAACGACGTTAAATTTGTCTTAGACACGTACCTATATGAGCCACCGGAAGAACATCCGGTGTGTCTAAAGTCTAAAGTATTCGGTACATGTATTACATTATTGTCGATGGATTTTCTTAATTAATTTTATTTTTAGCCAGATTAATTATGCGGTTTATAAATATAAAAGGGAATAATTGTAAAAAAATAAAAAAGCGAAAAAAGCAAAATCTCTTGCACGTGATATTTTAGCTAGCGTTTTTCTCGAAAACAGAACACTTCGCTAACAACAGATTCGAGCGTCGTAAACAATTTTCATTCTACAATTTAAGTTTTTTTCGAGATAGCGTGTTCTCTTTACGATTAAAGATATATAAGCGCAGAAACATGCATCACAATTAAGTTGTCGAATGATTTGGAAGATGGCGGTCGCGTGTATCCTCCGTTTCCCTTTCTGCGATAGGTAAACAGGTTTCTTCATCAGGAATTATATCCGTATTCACCGACTTTCAGGCGTCTTTGTTAGACGTCGTTGAGATTCGTTTCTGACTCGTTTCCGCACGCGTGCCTACGGCCTGCATTAGCATACATGAGCGATGCGACATTATGCGGTCAATGGCAGGACCGCCGGGACATCATCCCGCCGACCATCATCATCCCGCGACCGTATTTAGTCTTCCGGAAGTGCGCTGCGCGCCTAAATACAATCCGCGCGACGCGATTACGTCAACACCTGATCGGTTGCGAATCACTATGCGCAACCATGTACGCGGATAACCGCGTAGTTGCAAGGCTCTCGCGATTTACCGTTCGTGTCTTCTCGCTAAGACGATGGAACAGCGATTTCTTCGATATCTTGAATTTTTTATCCAAATAAATGTTTCTTAAATACCTTTAAAAGCTAGGTTGTAGACCAGCACTTATGACTGCACTAAAACTTTATTTCCTTTTCGCTTTCGCTAAATTTCAAACATTATATTTCCTCAGTCAGCACGTATGTTTAAAAGACACCGTATAAGAACACGTCTTTAAGTGCTGGTCTACAACCTTGCTTTAAAGGGTATTTAAGCTCTAAGCCGTAAGGAATTGACCAATCACAATCGAGTATTCTTTTCACATTCCATTGTGATTGGTCAATTTCTTACGGTTTAGAGCTTAATATCCTTTAAAGCAAGGTTGTAGACCAACACTAAGGTGTCTTTTAAATACGTATGTTTAAGATGTCTTAAAAATGTCTTAAAGGTGTCTTTACGACGTTTTTTGAGCTCACTTTATAAGTACAAAGAATATATACTAATTTAGCTGTAAAAAAAAAAACAGATCTACCATCGAGCTATACAAAGCAGACTCTTCTTTCGTCCCGAGAGTAACTTTTATGCTTTAAAAATTCGATTGCTCTATTCTAGGTTCTGACATTCTCGCGCTGTCATGTAATTTTTTTTTTCGTCAAGCCGGCAGGTGGACGTTGCGGCTTGGTCTCGCCGACCTCCCTGGGCTTGGCAACAAGACGACGACGCGAATTCTCGCCGCGACCGCCGTTATACACGGTCGAAAAACCGCAGAGCGATTCGATTCGGTGATCTTTGCTGGCGTGGGTGGCGCGGCTCGGCCTTCTCCGCTTCTGCTCGTGCTAACGGCCGCCGATGACGTCATTATGCGCCGTGCAACGCAAAGACGTCTCAAGGAAAGCGCAAAGCGGTTTCTATAAGGACCCGATTCACGACACGTATACGCTTCTCCATCCTGCCCTCCCTTGGGGCGTCGAATCGCTGGCGCCCAATCATCGAATTCGAAATAATATTGATTGACAAATAATGTACTGGCAATATTTGACTCAACGTTTTATTGAAGAATGCATATCTAGGGCGACCGTATTACTTTGCGCGCAATTATAGAGAATTATAATAGAGAATTGTGAGTAATAATAGAAGTTATAAATATTTATAAGTTTCCAGAAAGAAACTTCCCCCCCCCCCCGCCTTTTCCTTTTATTTTCTATTTTTAACGCAGTTTCAACGTTTCAAATATTGATTTAAAGTATACGTGTATATTTTCCTTGACACACTGACGCTCCCCCTCCTCCCCCCCCCATTCCTTTGATGTTTTTCTCTTTCCAGGGTGTCCGGTATTAATTTGAATATCTTTTGCGGCTCGCCTTCGCCGGTTATTCGGTCCTCGAGCAAATAGGCTGCCGCGATCGAGTTGCGCGGGAATCACGCATGCGCGTTCGTCCGCATTCGTTCGACTCGCTCCGCTTGGTACGGCGGCGGCGGCGGCAGGCGGCTACGGCGCAGCGGCAGCGCACAGTATACGCTAGTCGCTCGCGGTCATCCGTGATGATCCGTGAGTCACGAGCGTGTGGGGAAAGAGGGTCGACGATGACCCGACGACGACGCCAGCGTCTTCCGTAGGCCACGCTAGCCCCGCGTACACGCCGCACGCCGCCCGTCGTCGCGACGCCACGCACTCCTCCTCGGAGGAGCGTCCCGCGCCGCTGTTCGCGTAGACGCTTTCGCGCCTCCTCTCCGCGTCTCTTGTCGCCGCGAGGAAACGCGGCGGTGGCCTGGTGGCGTTGATCGCGTTTCCTCGTCCCGAGAGCCCGATGCGCTCCTCCCCGCGAGACCATGGCATCGGTGAAGGTGGCCGTGAGGGTTCGACCCTTCAACAAGAGGTGCGTGTGTGTGTCGTGCAACTGGTGGACCGGAAAAGTCTGTGCTCCGTCAGCTCCGTCTTTGCCTCGCCTCATCTCGCGTCGGACGAAAGAGTCTATACCCATACAACACACTTGTCCAAAAGCGGGACGTAGGACGTCTAAAAGACGTCTTTTAGCCATCTTTTAGACATCTTTTAGACGTTTTACTAAAAAAAGATGTCTAAAAGACGTCTTATGTCCCGATTTTGGACACGGTGCTGTCTGGGTATGCATTCAGTTGCGATGTCGTCGTGCCCTTGCCGTCGCTCTCCTACAATTACGGCGCTAGAATGTCCGTCGCGCGGCGCGACAAGATCGTTCTCTCTCTCTTTGTCTCTCTCTCTTTCCGGACGACGCCAGTCCAATTGCTCCGAGTATAGTTCAGCTGGAGGGCAGGACAACGTGTCTCCCGATGCAGGATGCACCGCGCGCAAGTTTACTACAGATTCACGCGAGCGTGAGGAGCACGCTGATCGATTGATTAAAGCCCCGAATACAAATATCCCAAGCGATATAGCGAATTACGTTATATATGTATATATTTATAGATTTTATACGTCGACGCAGAGGGATAACGACGGTTAGGACGCGTCCGACGCGCACCCACGTTGCACCCAAATTCGCCGTGACGTTTCTTCGAAAGGACGTGCTCGAGGAACGTTCCAGCATCCCGAACGTCTCCTTTGGTATCCCCGATTCTCTCGCTGTCCGTGTTGCAGGCCAGTCGATACTATTACGCAATTATTTTGCGGTCAATAACATCTCGTGGATGATGTTTCTTCGCGCGTTGCAGCGTATCATCGATATTAATCGACGCTGGAATCGCCGACGCAATGTTATTGAATATACAAAGGCTGATGCATAAGCGCGACGAATGCGATTGAAATCCATATTGCACGTGGATTCGTCATCGTTGGAACGATTCAATCTTCTCGCACGTTCTATATGGTTTTGTAAAAAGTCGAAGGCAGATATAAGTATAAAAATCAATACGAGAAAGGATTTATTTCCCCGCGTTTTGAATAAAAGTTTTTACTTAATTCATCTCGAGATCTCGTCTGTCTTCGTCTCTTAAATTTATGTAAATTCGCGAAAAAGTTTTTTCCCATCTCAATTTTGTCTTAACTTTGACTTCTATATCGAGTCTCCGTTGCCAGGTTAATTCAGTCATTTGAGTCAAGATTGGAAGAGCAAATCTTGAATCATCCTACGCTTCAAATTACACTTTTAAATTTTAGAAAGGATTTTATTCCAACATGGTCTGAGTTAAGAGAATACAAGTCATTGTTAAATTACGTTAAATTACGAAAAAGCTGCAACGTATTTTTTTTTTCCCCGGGAATTTTATTACATTTCTTATATGCTCAGCGAGAAAAACGTGACCGCATCTTTCGATACAGGCGAATACGAAGATACGTTTATAGTTTCAACTCCATTTCCTCTATAAATGGCGCAATAATAACGTACATTTAACAATCGACGGTGACACAGTTGTACTAACGATAGCGGACGTTCGATTTTTTTTGAAGGGACGAGAGGGGATCCCTCGGAGCAGTATAATCCTCTTTGAAACGGCGGATTCAATTATTTCGTCGCCTGTGGAAAGTAAAATAAAAAGGTTTGATGAGTGACAGGCCGCTCCCGATTCAGGAGCCGTCGGTTATTGACAGCACGTGACACAATTGTGCCACCGGTGGTGTATATTGACTGGCGTGCATTATGGACCAGCGAACGACCGCGCGCGCGCGTCTCGTCGATTTCCGAATTCGGTCGCCGTATATAATGTCTGTTGTATAACGTCGCGCGTCGGGACGACAGGTCGATGCCGGTTCGATGATAATGACAACGTGCTTGTTGCTTTGCAGAGAGGTAGCGATGAACGAGAAGCTGATTGTGCAGATGAGCGGCAAGAGGACGCGGATCTTCAGCACCAAGGTGAGCACCATTTCGTCAGCGGCGCGCGTTACTTCCATCCGCCCTTGTCGAAATGTACGGGGGGTGGCACCTGCTTTCCTTATCATTCAGCACCACGCAACATTCTTAAGTAATCGGATTATCGTAATGTTGCTGCAGGAAAGTTACCGTCGTCGCGTCTCCATCCAAAGCAAAAAAAAATCACAAAACGATCGGGCTTATATTATTGATTGTGCAACGATTTTCTTATTGTTAGCCGCAATGGTGAATTTGTGATATTATTATACAATTATTACCTATTTTTTATAGCCTTCTTTTATAGCCTCGTGACGGAGTTCGCAGAATGCTAAGTTTTGTAACACAATTTTTTACATTTACTACGATTTTGTGGCCTCAGAAATGTTTTATTACATCACAATTTTAAGAAACTTATGATTAAGTGTCGATTTTGAATCTCTTAAAAAACTGCGATGATGTGATCGAGTAGGTATTTTTCAGCCTGAAACCATATCCAGAAAATAAAGAATAATAATTCTTTTCTTTAAATTCTTTTGCTGGACTGTATAATAATATAATATTTAATTTCCGTTGAGAATTATTATGATTGTTGTTATTGTTACCCAGCAGCTGATCCGAGCAGCTGCACAAACGCGACGGTAAAATTCCGAGTATGATTATTATCAATCGAGGTCAGCAGCTCTCGCACGGACGATTTTCGCGCGCAGATTGCCTGGTCTTCGGAGCCGGTTTCGATCTTGTTTCACAGGAACGCGAAATCAAGCCCTACGTAACGGATGTTCCAGAGGAGACGGAAAACAGAGGGTACATGGAGGGGTGGGCAAATTACTGAGGCGCGGCGGAAAAAAGTCTAAAATTTTACTATGTTCGTTTTCTTATCTTTCTTGGCAATGTAAAATATTTGTTCTTTTACTCTAAAACTGACGAAAACTTCACGGAACTTTAGACCAGCGTTTCAATTTTGATAATAAAGTTTCTTCTTTCCCTATTCGATATACACTATATAAACATCTTTTTGCAAAATATGAGCCTTTTAATGATTGCGACCTTCTAGAGATTTAATCTCGTTGATCTGAATTAGAGAAAACATCGAGGCAATCCTTGAACAACGGTCTACTGAAAATAAGGACTTTTCACGCCTTATGTTCCAAGATTAAAAGTAACAAGAGAATTATATTTTTCGTTGTTCAGTTTAAAGAGATTTTATTTCCACGAAACACTTTATTCGAGGCTTTAAATACCGAGATATGTTTACAACAACATTGTTGATGTTTATTGAATATATAGTACCAATGGTTATTACGAGCTCGAGTTATAGATAGTCGCTAGGATGCGTAGGCGCAATATCATCAACCTGTTATACAGAGGGACGCACCTTATGCGCTAAAAGTAGCCGTTGTCGCATATTTGCGTTTTGGCTCTTATGTTTATAGACTGAAAGGTCTTGTTCGTGATGTAAGCCGCGATTACATCACTCTCGAATCCACTGTTCATATAGTTTCTCTAAAGCGCCATAAAGCCCGGAGCTAATAGCAGCGGATCGCAAGTTCGACGTCTCGCCACGTGATCACATTTCCCTCGATATTGTGACAGATTCGATGCCACATTTTCAATATGTAATTGTACGATCTGTCAATTAATCTTCATCTAAAGACGTCCTGCGAATAGTGTCAATTTGTTCAGTAAAGTTTCCAGTCAGTATTAGAAGCTTGTTTAGAGTATAGAAACCTTGTACAAAATTGATTAGTTGTATCAATAGTAATATCCCTGGTTGTAGCTTGAGCGTGTAAAAAATTCACTTCGCGGTACCGCAAAGTATCTCAAGAAATATAATGGCCTTAAATAAACTTTCTAAAGAATTTCAAAGCGGAAGTCGTGACGTGTGGACGATCTCTCTCTCTCTCTGTTCCTTTTCGCTATAATCGCCCAATACTTAGCGAATCTAGTGTCATAATTTCTGCTCGAATAATTTTTATGGATTTCCAAGTCATAATTGCTAATTGAATCTTTGACCAATAAATTCAGCCAAAGATAGTATCGTGTTTATATACTTTTTTCCCGAGCCAATAATTGTGATAAAATTTCAAGAATTAGGAAATATCGCAGATAATTTTTAAAAAGCGTGAAGAGAGCGTGATTTTTTAAAAATACATTTAGAAGATTGCTCGACTTTCCGAGATAAATAATCTAAATTTGCAAGCTTCATAAAATAGACGTGATATGATAGCATAATTATTTTAATTATCTTGCAAGAAAGATCTTTGCAAGAATAAACCATTAACGATTTAACGGAACAAAAAGTATCTCGACCGTACGTCGCTCGGTCTCTAATTACGTGCGTGAATCTCCGCGCTGAAAGATAACAAGGTATGCGTTGAGGAGAAAGTGCGAAAATCGCGGCTGGACCGCAGCAAGCAAAACCAGCAGCAGCAAACTCGTTGCTCGACGATTGCGGCTATACGCAATCGAGCGCAATTGCCGCGCGGCCGCGCCGCGTTGTATAATCCAATTTTATCCGCATTCAATTAAACCTTATCTGGACGATCTCTCTTTCTAATCAAAAGAGAAGGCCAATCCCGGCGGAGAACGATCGCTCGGCAGGAAGGATCTCCGACGAGCGCGAATTAAAGTGCAGCCTTGGCCGAAGACGTAAAGCGCGCTTTTAAAAATCGAATTGCTCAAACTATCAAGCTGCTCGTAAATTAATGATTACAATCGAGTACGGTAATTATTTTCGAATGAAATAATTCTTAAAATATTTTATATACATTTTTAATCCACTTGTACTTTGTGAATTTGTGGAAATAAGCAGTTGGAATTAATTTGGACTAACAATAAGCAGTTAGGCTGATTGAGAGATTTATCGAGGGTGGATTGATGGGCGATTCTGGAACTTTGTTTCGAATTATACGTATCGCCGAGCGGGGGGAGTTCAGAAACTCCGCATGCGAATATGTAAATTAAATACATTGTCTTCCTACCAACCGCGCTGGCGTGTTCGTGCACGTGATACGAAGTGCATGCAAAATCGTATAAAATCGAGATTGACCTGAAAACCATTCTAGTCTTAGTTTTTAAATTATCCATTCACTTCCATTCGCTTTCTTGCATAATGCGGCACACAATGTTCCCAGCGATGCTTTATCGGTTACGTAGACGCCAACGTTATAAGAATGCACCAGTCTGTGTGATTACCGTATATAGCAACGTCACGTGAATATATACGCGAGTCGGATGATTTAAATGCCAGTCAGTAGCGAGGAAAAACATATATATAAAAGGATTTTTTGTTAGAAAAAAATTTCAATTTACGGAAGATCCTAGATTATATATGTATATCGGAATTTCTGTTAACTGGAAAAACCTGGAAAATCTGAAATCCTGAGGGAACTTTATTGCCTCAGGAAATCAGAGGCTCAACAGAAAATGTTTCGAAAATGTATCAGAGAATTTTTATTAAAATGGCCTCTTTGAAGGTTTTGTTTTTATTTTGAGAACGTCAAACAAAATATAAATTTTGCCTGACATTTTTCAAAGTTCTATTTTTAGCCTTTTAGATAGACTTTGTTTTGAGAGTTTCGTATGAATAAAAAAGAAAAATCGAGAGAAACAGATAATAATTAATTGCTCTAACTTTGCAAATAATAACTTCGCCGTTTTATCTTAATTAGCCTTAATAAAGCAAAATTAAGCAAAATTGCCTAGAAAACGTGAAAACCTTTTTTAGAGTTTCAGTAGTATATGGATATAATATGATTTATAAATGTAGTAGACTTAATTATATAAATACAGTTTATATTCTCCTTTCACCTTCATAATTAGTCTCTTCTTCTATTGCTCATTTATCCGTGTAACTTGTAGAATTGTCTAATTGAACTTTAGCACTAACGATGACGATAACGAACACTTGTAAGACATTAAAATAACGATTACCCCTTATTGTTCACAGACACCGGATAGCTGCAGAGATATCGACCGGGGGAAGTACAAAGACTTCACGTTCGATCACTCCTACTGGTCCTTCGATTCGAACGACGAAAACTATGCGTCCCAGGAAGAGGTTCATATCAGTCAATATTTTCTATCAAACGAAAACCAGGACAAAAATTATTCGCTCGAGATCTCGCGAGATCGATGACGAAACTGTCGACCTTAAAAACGGGTTCGCAATAACGTTACCATATACGGAAAGATGAAATTGGTCGTTTTACGCTCGCGCATAGTTATAATTAGCTTGATTGCGTCGATAGCGAATTACAAACGAAAAGAGATATACGAGAGAAAGGAGGAGAGCGTGTCGAGCGCGGCAATAATTATAGCAATAATTGATATTCCTAAGCGCGCGGCAACAATTGTAGCAACAATTGATCTTCCTGAGGATATAATTGGCAGCTCTGTCCATTGTAATGTTATAACGGGAGCCTTAGGGCTGATTAGTATTTCCAACAAACGTTTGTAGCGAATGAAAGAGGGTTGTCAAAGCACAATCAAACAGAATAATCTTGTTATTATGTGGAACACAATACGGGACCATCGCAGTAATCGCTTCGGGCTACGGTGTAATCGTTAAAGTTGGTGTTACTATGATCTAATTAAATGCCATTATGTAAAATGCATAGCACGTTTCATTGAAGGCTAACGCCAGACTGATGAAATTCGTTTCCCCGCGTTATTAAAGCGAAGCCTCCTCTCGTATTATCGAATGATGAGGAAAGATCCTAATCTAATCGTTCTCCCTCCAGGTTTTCTACGATCTTGGTACGGACGTAATAGAAAGTGCCTTCGAGGGCTACAATGCCTGCGTTTTTGCCTACGGCCAGACAGGATCCGGGAAGACCTTTACAATGATGGGCACGCCGGTAATGCGATAATCTAATTCCTCAAAAAGACGTTATCTCCTTTTCATTCAGTCTCAGTTTCCTATCGGTGGAAAAAGGACTTTTGCGCCGATATTCCCTCAAAGTGTTAGTTAACAAGATGAAAGAAAGGAAAATGAATGAACGAGAAAAATTAAATTACTATTGAAGCACACCAAAAATAATTACTATTGAAAAATTAAATTCTTAATCACTGCGGAGCATGGAATTTTTGCATCATCGAGTCGATATAATTAAACGATATAGAATCAGCCTTTTGAGGGACATAATAAATAAAATCTTACTCTGATATTATTAAAAATAATTACTGATCATCACTTTTCCTCAACTTTGGCCAAATTAATATAAATTTTGCAAAATGAAAAATCCACAACTAATCAAACTTTTTCTACCTTTGTTTAGAAGACGTAACATATTGATCTTATCTCAATCTGGCAATCTCTTTTCTTCGTTCTTATAACTTATTATGTACGAATTGTAGGAATCTCAGGGATTGATACCACGGATTTGCAAGACGCTTTTCGCTAGAATGGCAGCTGGAAAGGAAAGCGGGGCGTCGTACAGAACGGAAGTATCTTTCCTGGAAATCTATAACGAAAGAGTGAGAGATCTGCTTAGACTGGACCAAAGCCAATCCCATTCGCTGAGGGTACGGGAACACCCCACGGGAGGGCCTTATGTCCAAGATCTATCATGTCATCTCGTTTATGATTATTCGGACATTCAGGTGAGACGAGAAAGCAAAGCGTCTCTTAATAGCAAGCCCTACTCGCTTATCTGCTCATTACACTATCGTTTATTGAAATGGCAACAGCACAAAGAATTACATACTTGTAAATTAATCTCTCTTATTGCATCGTAATTTAAAATATAAATTTCTTGGCGTTGTTATTTTAATATAAATAAAGATATATTCTTATAAAATAATACATAAGACAAATAATATTTATAATAATAAATAATATGTAATAGTACGTATCTTCTCGCAATCGATAATCAAAGTATTAATAAATTATTATTTTTGTTCCAGGAATGCATGGTGAGAGGTAATACGCATAGGACTACAGCCAGCACAAAGATGAACGACGTGAGTAGCAGGAGTCACGCGATTTTTACGATAACCTTCGTACAGGCCGGCCTCTCGGAAGGCATGCCGTCGGAGACTGTTTCCAAGGTGCACCTAGTCGACTTGGCCGGAAGGTAGTCCCGAAAAAAAAAGCATCCGCAAGTCGAGTTATTTTCGAGTCCGTTTATTCGCGAAAATGAAAGAATAGAGAAAGAAAAAAAAACATAGCAAAAACGCCGTGACGAGTGTTTACGCGATTTCTTAAAATCCGATCTTTCTCTGCCTCTTCAGTGAACGGGCGAACGCGACCGGAGCGACGGGTCAACGACTGAAAGAAGGCGCGCATATCAACAAGTCATTGGTGACTTTAGGCACTGTGATATCCACGCTCTCTGAGCTCAGTTCTGCCAGCGGTGACGCGTCCGCCTCGAAACGTAACACGTTTATCCCTTATCGCGACAGCGTGCTCACGTGGCTGCTGAAAGATTCCCTAGGCGGCAACTCCAAAACTATCATGATAGCGACTATCAGTCCGGCGGAATGCAATTACAACGACACTCTCAGTACTCTTAGATACGCCAATCGTGCGAAAAACATTATCAACAAGCCGACTATCAACGAAGACGCGAATGTGAAACTCATCAGAGAGCTCAGGGCGGAGATAGAAAAGTTGAAGTCTCTCATCGACAAAAATATGGCAAGTATTTGTGTATGAGTCACGTTTCTTTTTCCAAATTCTTTCTCATTACTATTTTAGAGAATATATATTTACTTGTTACTTGTAGAGCGTGGAGAAACCACCGCAAGTGCTATTGGCTCAAATCCAAGAGAAGCAAGAGCAAGAAAAGGTACTGACCGAGGAATGGACCGAAAAGTGGCGAGAGACGCAACAGATTCTGCAAGAGCAAAAAGCGCTGGGATTACGAAAGAGCGGGGTCGGTGTTGTTCTCGACTCGGAAATGCCGCATCTAGTCGGCATCGACGACGATCTACTCAGTACCGGCGTTACATTGTATCATTTGAAAGAGGGAAAAACGCTAGTTGGCACAGAGGAAGCTTCCGTTGTTCAGGTGATAATACAAATATAATAAAATTCTCAGGTCTACAAATAATAAAGCAGAAATTATATGTACCCAATGTGTAATTTATTAAGAGACTACTAAGAGACAATATTATTAATGTCAACATATATAAAAGAATATATGTATAATACATATAATATCAATTAGTAAAAGAACGATTAAAAACATTCATTATATCACGAACAGGATATTGTTTTGACCGGTGCGGATGTGGAATCGGAACACTGCATAGTCGAACTGGATAGTGGCGTGGCGACGCTACACCCGCTTTCGTCCCACTGTTGGATCAATACTGCTCAGGTGGACAAACCAACAAGACTATCGCAAGGCTGTATCATTCTTTTAGGTAGGAACAACATGTTCCGATACAACGATCCAGCCGAGGCAGCAAAACTCCGAAAGGAGGGCGGCTCGGGTAACGGCAACCTGCAATCAACGGTCGTCAATCTATCGAGACTGTCGCTCTTGAGTTGGAGCGTCTCCGATCTACACGCGTCCTGTTCCAGCGACAATCTTCTGAACTCGAGCGAGGATCTCAGGGCGGTCGAGGAGCTGGAACAGCAGAAGGCTGCGCTTCTAAAGGAAAAGGAGGACTTCAAGGTGGGTGAAATATTCTAGATCAGGACGCTTCTCTCGTTGAGCCAGATCTTGACTAACTACATATTTCTCGCAGAGGGAACAAGAGGAACGCGAAGAGAGATGGGCCGCCAGAAGGGAAGCGCTGGAAGGAGCCCAACGTGAGTTGGAGCGCGAATGGGGCGCACAGTGGAAAGAATGGGCGGACGCGATCGCGATCCTGGAATCGCGTCAACGCGAGCTGCGCGCCCGCCGGCATATCCTGGAGCAAGAACGGCGGGACGAAATGACGCAAGTAAGTGACACGGACGCGCCTCCGTCTCCGGAATTGAATGTAATCTCGATTAAGTACCAATTCTACCTCGTCCTTGTCGCTATCGGTGTCCTTATTTGCTTGTCTGGCAACATCATCATCTACTCGCACGTTTGTCCGTTAAATATGTGATCAAAGTTTCGCTCGTCACGCGCGTCGCTGCGAGATGCCACGAATTCGTGGATGAACATCTGCGAGTGTCCCGGCTACGTGAACGAAACGTTTGCGAAACGACATTTTGCTACAGACCAAAATTCTTGTGATTAAGATACACAGTACTGTCTATCGATGTCTAGATCCAGGCCTATCGGTATTCCTCTAGAGCAAGCTTTCGTTGTCGTTTGCGACGAGACTTCGCTATCCATGAGATTGTCTACATGAAATTGTCTTTGATTCCTCTACCGGCCTCAAGAATCCTCAGATATATTGCGTATACTTACAATTAACATATTAATATTTACAAATGGTTTATGTTAACAAATTGCGTTGATGTATATGAGTAAGCTGCTGAACACGAAAAGGTGCTAGTGCTGAAGAGATATTGCCGGACAGATGGCATTCCTTGGAATGTTATATATTTAAGTATCTAGTAAGAATGTTAAGAGTGAAGTATGTACATATCTTGGGCTTGTTTGTATAGAGATACGTCTATGGGTTTGTTATGCGAGATGTAAAGTACAGAGGCACTAATTATTGTTATACTGATATATATATATTGTTGTTTAATAAATTTTTCATACAAAAATTGGCGTTTAATCCTCCACAAAGTATTTGCACGCACTTTCACTGTTTTCTCTCTCTGTTTCTCACATAATTTTTAAGAGTATGCATTCGATCGATTTAACACTCCCGATTAACAAACCCAATTTCTCATTAACTCGTTGCCGTCACACCTCGGGATCCGTCCGCATGATACACTGTTCCGAGTATTAATTAATAGAATGGCGAGAACTTATTATAATATTTTCTCGAGGCAACGCACCGCGAGAATACATTGGCTCTTTATTTAATCTATTTATTTTGTTATTTGTTTATTCGTATTTACATTTATTTATTAAAGACACGCACAAGGATAAAATTTAGCGAATATATATGCGTTAATATTTATACTATTGAGAGTATTCTATTCTACAATTGTCATAGCGTCTAAAACACATTTTTGTACATGGTAAAGGAAAAAGCACAAACATTTATTTTCTTCATCTTCGCCACCTCGTCACTGACATTTCACAATTATAAAAATTTCTTTATTTTTTCGTTTATATGCTACAACATAATTATTAATTATTAATATTTGATTTTGAATCATCTTTTGTTGATTATCTCTTTTGTTAACGCATCGGTGTGTGTGTGTATGATACCAGGTAGAAAGTATATGTAGGGAAGTCGCCTATCTGCGCACATTATTGCAGTCCAAGCATCGACAATTGCAAGAGCTCGTCAACAATCAGGAACGTACGCAAATCAATCAGCATCAGTGGGAAAAGGTAAGGATTATAATAAGGCGAGGAATCTTCGAGTTCGTATCTGTAATACGCACGTATATTGCAAACGACGCGATGCATACGTCGCACTATATTCACATAACTTTTCTTTATGATAATCCATGCAGATATAACAGCTCTCTCTCTCTCTCGGCAGTATTTCTTTATTATTTTAAATAAAACGACGGAATGTAAAATATTCCGATTGCTAGATTGTATGTGAATGTAGAAGGTCGGACGTCTTGTTTTACAGTAATTTCCGTGTAATTTTGTAGAGAGTGAGTGAAGCGGAATATGCATTTCAGACGGATAATGGTGCCGGTAGTGACGACAGTCTGCCCGAATCTTGGTCCAGTCTCAACGACGAAAAGTGCATCGACAGTGTCAGGGAATTGGTGAATCATCACGTAAGTAGGTTTAAACGTCTCTCCTCAATCTCGTTTGATTGTTTTTCTTCTAAAAAAAAAAAAAAATGTGTAATCTTAAATAGAAGAAAGAACTAGCCGCTTTGGAGAACGAGCTACAGAGCAAGGTCAAATCTCTGAACGAACATCAGAGTAAGGTAGATAAGATGGAGGAGGAACTGATGGAGATCGCGAAGAGACAGAAGCAGATATTCAGGGCGGAAGTATGTACGCATAAAATACTAACGTTCTGCGAAACGATTCTTTACATTGATGCTTTCTAGCTGGGAGGTGAAGGAGTAACGGAGAAGAAGATGTTGTTGGCAAAACGGAGTCAGGAACAGCTTGAGGAGATCGAACGGCGTAAACACAGTCTATCGTTGGACTTGAAGCGCGCTACGCCTGCGTTTCTGGACGACAGTTGTTCGTCGAACAGCTGCGACGAGACGGCCTTCAGCTGTAACTCCAGATCCTTCCAGGAGGCGAACAATAGGAAGCATCAGATCGCCTTGGACTTGAATTTGTTGCCGCTGAGTATACCGAGCTCCGATACCGTGGAAACATTCCACACGGCAGCGGCCGACTCTCCGGAGCTTCGTATAGCCTTCGAGGATGCCGACACGACGTGTATAAGCGATCTGATGACGAAGAATGAATTCGCAAACGAAGAACGAGGTGGCCACGATGACAGAAGCTTATCCGAGGTGGAAACTAGAAATGCGACAGATGCGAATAGAGGCGCTTCCATGGGGCCGTTAAGTGACGTACAACCGCCTATGATAGCCACCATCCCGGAAAACATGCTCCAGGATACGCTAGAATCGCCAATACAGCAGAATCCGGCGATGAAGAGACTGAACCAAAGAATCGCACGTCAGCGCATGATGGTGATGAGATGCTTGGACGCCGGTACCCCGTCGAAAGACGATCTCAATCGGCAGATAATGATACTGCAGGATCTGCAGAGACAGCAGATCGAATTGGAAGTGTCTTTATTGGAGGATGAACGGAAAAGTTATTCTACGAAGCGTCTCCAGTGCGGCGGCGACGGCGACGGCGACGGCGACAGTGATAGACTCGTCAACCACGAGACCGAGAATCATGTACAGAACGAACCAAATGCTTACTGTAGTGTTGTAGAACCTACGAATAATAGCTCGGCCATTCTATTAACGGTAGCGCAAACTAGATCTCAACTTTTCAGGAATAACAGGCCTAATACTAACGATCAAGAGACTTTGTCGGAATCGTTAGCGTCAAAAAGATCCTCCAGTCGGGGTTATTCAACAGTTTACTTGACGGTAAGTCATCGACGTCTCTTCTCTATCGCCTTAAATGGTCAGCGAAGACTTTAACATAGATACATTTTCTTTGCGCAGAGTCAGAATCGCGGCGACCGCTTGAGTAGTCCGTATTCCTTAACAATCACGAGGTCCCTACCGTCGTTAATAGCAAATGACGGCGACTGCGTGATTAATATGATTGTCAGTGTGCCGTCGTACGTGATACGCGGAGCCGGGGCGTCCAGCCACTACGAGTACGAGGTGCGAGTCGTGGCGCAGGACGACAGCTGGACGCTGCTACGTAGATACAGGAGATTCCGGGAGTTGTATACATCGATGCGACAAAAGTATGGTAGCAAGGTACGTGATAGCTTAATTACACTGAACAATAATTGTGAAAGTGGCACAAATATGGAAATTTGAATGATAGCCAGCTTAAACATAAGCTTTGGAGAAAGAAATTTTAATTCAAAATAAAAAATGTCATCATTATAAAGAAAGAACAGTCTATATTTATTACAAAATTTTTTGATAATTTCATGTGTCGTGTAAAATATGGAAAAGCATTGAAAAATCAAGCTATACACATATAAAATACAAGAATGCACACATATATACATAAATAATATACAATTTTATTCGGAAATTCTGACACGAATCATAGATGCTTTAAAGTAGACTTTGAATAGCAAAAATCTAATTGTTTAAAAACAAAATATACACGCGTCTCAGACCACTTTCATAAACATAAACACGCGTACTTATATACAGTACAATTGATTTTACGGAAACTCTTTGATCGTACGCAGGTCGCGGCGATACGCTTTCCTCCACGCCAAGTCTTTCCAAAGTACGAAGTCGTAGCGAGGCAACGCCGGAAACGTCTCGAGGAATATCTTCGCCGGTTAATTCAAGTTTGCTCGGAACTGCCGCACTGCGAGCCTCTATACAAATACAACGGCAATCTTAGCAACATAAACAAACAATCCCTACTGGAGTTCAGCCCGTTTTTCAGGCGCGGTATGTTCGAGAGCGGCAAATACGGAACTAGCTAAGGTACTATCGTGCAACCCTCACCCTTCCGTATACCGAAGAATGAGTGAGAGAATTGAATAAGCAACAGATGTTTATAATTCAGCGTATTTTTTCAGTTTTTTTTTCTATTTATAAAATGTAGCCATAGCAAAAGAGATGTTGAGCGAAGTAGCAACGGCGTTCACACAGAATGAGTCCCGTAACATTTGTCGCGTATAATACATTCCTTGAATCACATATCAATTCTATGAAAAATTACATAAAGATAAAATTAAGATGTTTCGTAACTTATCGCTACAATTCAATAAGAGTATTACGAATCACTTATCAGTAACTGGGTTGCAAATGTTGAGCGACTCGTCCTGTTTTGTAGTCATTACAAAAATATATATGCTTCCAGAAGCTTAACGATTGTAAGACTGGTTTGTAGAAAAATGAGCGTTCTTCACTGATACTGTCTCGTGCACGCGGGTTTTGCACAGAGACATTAACGGGAATGCAACGTGATATATATTCTTTACGAGAGAGTAAAGACCGCGGGTGTTGGCGAGGCAAAACATATCGCGTCATAGCGACTTATTTTTTCCTTTACAGGTATAGAATATTTTCCTAATGTCTTTCCAATAGAATCGCCCGGTAGAATTCACGAAGTGTACCTTCCTTCGATATAGTCAAATCATGTAGCTGATATTATAATTTTGGTTACGTTTTACTAGCACAAGCGAACGTTATTGTAAATTACGGCGAAAAGAGCGAATTCTCGTCAGCAAAACGGTGACCATAACTTCGCATAGTTCACCCGATAGCCGAAGAGTATTTATTTTGCGTCGAATAGCGTTTTGTATGTGCAATCTGAAGTAGCGAATCGACTAGCGAATTGAAAGAACTATCCATTAGCGTAATAATTGTAAACGTAGCAATGTGTTACAAGCGAGAAAGATATCATATCTTTGTTAAAGTTTTTCCGTTTCCGGGATCTATCTCTGGCTGTTAACAAAATCGTTACCACTACTTCAGGCACGTGTTCTGGAGATCCAAATAAGAAAAAAAATTCATACAAACGTGTGTTCATAAACCCAGTTACAGGCCCTTAGATACATTTTAAAAAATTAATGCTGTCTCATATTTTCTGAACTTGAAGTACGAAGAAAGTAAAAATTTGCAAAAATGTATCTTTTTAGCTTTCCACTCGAAAAAATCTACTAATTTTTTCGAGCCACAGTTTTTTTTTTTTTTTTTTTTTTTTTAGAAAATTCAAAATTTTAAATAGTCAAAATTTTTTTATGTGATGCACCGGTTTTTGAGACAAAATGTTTTATCGGTATCTTTAAAGGACTGTAACTTTGTGAGAGGGCATTTCCAGGATACGTTTTTCTGTGCACTTTTTTCGTACTGTGGCCTTTAAGTATCTGAAGTAGCGGTAAAGTGTTTATAAATACCCTCTGTCTGTTTGCGCCTGTGTGTGTGCGAGCGCGTGCATGTGTGCATAAATGTGTATAGTGCAAGGAATTAACAGACCACTGTTAAAGTTGGAGTTGTTATGCAGATATTAGCATTTATTTGAATATTAATACTAAACCAAAGTTGATCAACACGATAACTATCGATTTTGGGAAATACCGCATTGCTATGGCTAACAATTGATCAGATCGATCAGACTGTACGATTGAAGTATTGAAATTTACAAAAAAAAAAGCTTATTGGCATGCAAAATATCTTGGGATAATATAAAACTGCTTGTTCGTTACATAGCCAGGACATCTCGCTTCATATTCTTATCGGATGTTCGGAGAAGCGAAAGAGAAAGATAACACTTCCGGCTTCGAGAAAACGCTGTTATATTTAGTACGTTAAAATAAAATCTATATATATATATAAAAAGAACACTAAGCGCCACAAGTACGATAAATATGCTTTTCAGTAGTACGAGAGAAAGAAAAAGGTATTTATTCCATGGCTGTGTGTAACCTGGATTCGAGAAACCCCCCCACAGATTCATCCTGGCTAATAATTAATTAGTGATAGCGAAAACTCGAGCAACGACACCGTTCAGAGGTGCGTACACTGCGAACACTAATTGAGTTTCGTATAACGAGGCAGTTATTACTTATTCGAACGGACATTACCTCGCGTTTCCTACGATTCACCGCAATCGTCCCGTCGTTATCCGCTTTTTTTATACATGAATCTACGAGACCTATATGTTCCATAAGTGTAACAATGGAGTACAATAAATTGTTATATAATGCAGCGCATTTTCCCGCTTGTGTATCACATATCGCCGCGATGAAATGTACCGCCTGGGTTTCGCAACGTAAACGCGTTTTTGTGAATTCGCTTCGTATAGAAAAATACTAAATAAATTACATCTTCTATCGTTCTCTATTCTACCCTGCTATATTAGAAATTTAAATTTTTTCCCCTTTTCTGAGCATTTTGCGACGCACATACATACACGTAACACACACTTGATACACGAGTCTCTGATTAACATCTAAAAGTGTAGGTACTTTTCGTCTTGATTTGTTTAGTCCAGAAAAATTCGCAGAAACAAATGATATTTAAAAGAGTAACTCGAGAAATAGGAAAATTAAAGATAAATTCGATAAATACCAAACGGGTATATAAATGAGCATTGTACCTTCGATATGCGATTTTTATAATAAATTATATTAAATAATAGAATGTCATACCTCGCTTTAAATAAACACTTGTTCGCTCGCTAAACTATCGGCAAATGGCGCGACAATCACTCTCGTGGCAAAATAAAACGTCAAACCGAACGTGATAGAAATCGGCAATGCGGGTAGCGCTTTCTTGAATATGGCCAGTAACAGCAGTGTCAGACAGAGGCCCTGCATAGGAAACAATCGATTAGGCAAATTCTGTCGGTGCTCAACGCACCGAACGTTTATAAATACGTACAATAAGAATAGCAACGAAACAAGCCAGCGTGGTGTTCCAGTCTCCATAGCTGGACGCCTTTCCGACGAGCACGCTATAAAATATGAAATCCCCGAGGCCTAGCTTAACTCCGCGTTCCTCCTCGACGACCGCGGCTTGTCCTTGCGACTCTCGCGGACGATTTTCCTCCTGTCTCGTGTTTTCGCTCAACGCGGCCGAGTTCTCGAGCACTTCTTGAGCGCGTCTCGTGCTACGTTCGTCTGTATAATCAGAATTAATTCAGCACTTTATCTGAAAGGCCTGTTTGTTAAAATTTAATTTTAAATTTTTGAGTCTCTTGAACAAATTATATACTATGTATTGTAATAATAAATACGTATACTTTAGTATATAATCCATATATAGAGCTTATGTCATTTTAGTTTTATTAACACTAGAACTACTGGAGATTAATCTATTAGCGTATTGCCGATTTCTATTAGTGCATCAAATCGAATTCGCTATATATTTATTTCTACCAAAGAAATCTTAGAAAGGAGAAAACAAATTAATAAAATTAATCATTTATGTAATTTCAATGAAAGTCAGAGAAGATTTCAGAAATTAAGGTGCTTCAAAAATAAGTAGTAAATCATTTAAAAATGTCAAACGAATTATTTTAACTCCCTCGGTAGTTCTAGTGTTAATTAGTTGTGTAATGTAATTTCTTTTATTGGAAATGTTATTAATGCTCGATTCGTACTGTGCGTTTCTACCCATTCAGGAGTGAAACCTCCTGCATCTTCTGCATCGCCCGATGCTCGATTTTGATTGTCCGCCTGGTCACGCGTAGGAGACACCGCGGTGTCTCCGGATGCCATTGTGGCTGCTTGCACGTATCCAGCATAAGTCACGGTAAACGAGTACAAGATGGTGGAAGAATATATTAGAGCAGGGAAAATAGATTCGTTTCGTTCTTGCGCCGTTTCGACGAGTATCCTTAGTGGGCCTTTCGGTGTTAAAACCGCAATCAGATCTAAAATGCAGAAAAGCATAAAAAGGACATGAGATCGTCGATGTACTCGCAGTATAAAGCTTCCGTCTCGAAAACACCTTACCCCAGATACTTATAACCCCGAGCACAACCCATGCCGTCCATTCGGGTAAATACTTAATGAAAACGAGCGCCATCAGGGCGGAAATAAAGATTAGATACGCCTGTTGAAGTTGCAACGGCCCTTGCCAGTGAATGCAAATCATTCCGACTACACCAAAATTCCATAAGCCTATACCTAGCGTGAATAGATCCATTGGAATGTTATAAGCTTTCAACACTTGCCTGCAAGTATAAAATACACAGATGAATCTTTCTTTGAACGTTAAATGGACAAAGTATATTAAATTTAGAACAGTATCTTTACACTCACTCGCAATATAGGACAGAGAACATTGAAAGCAACAGTAGAGAGCTTATGATCAGCCAACCGTGTATGACTTTGTAAAATCTGTATTTATAAAGGATGATAAGTATCACAGTCATAAATACAATGACGCTCATGAGAATCAGGGAGTTGGCAAACGCCTGCCAGACTTTGGTACTCATATCGGGGCTTTCCTCATGAAATGGAGTGTATACTCTAAAAAGAAATCATTATTTCAGTAAATATCGTGTATACTAGTTGTACGTTCAGGAATTATGCCTAGGCAACTTAGGCACACCTAGGTAAACTCTAATGCTACAGTACGTGACATAAACTATAGCTTAGAGTTATCCAAGCTGAATTTCTAAACGCAGCCCTGTATACAGTATGCATAGATCCCTATTGCTAGAGCAATACTCACAAGTACATTCCCTTGGTCGTGTAAAAATTGACTGAGCTAATAGTGGCCACCACAACCAGCATACACAGCGAAACAGGGACGAAGAGTTTGATCACATGCGCCGCGCCATACTTGAGTTCTTCCTCCTCCTCGTCTCTGTAGCGCCTCAGTCTATTTTGATTATTGTTACGGGACGTGCCACGTCTGTTTGATCGGGCGACAGCCATGCCAGCCGCTTCAATATGCACCTCGGGCACCCCATTCTCCACCTATGAAAAAAGATGGTTTTCAATGAACGCTTTTAACGACATCCTAAAATTCCACTGCGTAAAAAATAAACGAAGAGTTATTAGGATTCTTCGATTAAATGAGAGTCTGACGAGTTTTACTGAAACAGCTACCTCTTCGTTGGCACTTCTGGAGCGGCCCTTCCGACGTTCATTGCCCAGGATCAGGTCGTCCGTGCGAGACTCCGCGACGTGACCGTCCATCAGGCTTGTATACTCGTTCGCTGAATCGTAGTCACTCTCAGACATTCATCAAAGTCTGTATTTCCGGACGAGCGGATAGAGGACTCGTTTCTCGACGGCACTTGGCTTCCGTGCTACTTCCAACACTCACGGCGGTTTATCCCCCTCGACGTGTCGCGCTTACATAACAAAAAAAGGAGGAGAAATGCAGCTCACGCCCGATTCAATTATCTCGTTTTCTCTGACCATCCTAAATCTACCTAAATCGTCCTTTCTGCGGAATCTTTACTTGTTGACAATCGTTTGCAACCTTCCTCCCTCGTTTTCTCTCTCTCTTTCCCCACTGATTCATCCTGCGACCGCCATCTTTAAAAGAAGTACATATGTACATACAAGTAGGTATAGTATAGTATGGGTTTATTATCATCGCGACTAATCGCGACTTGCGACTCGACTGCTTGCGACTCGCATTGTAGACCCCGCATTAATACGGCTCTGTGATTGGCCGCGTTCAGCAGACACAACTGTTGAGTTCGTCTTATCAACACTCTGCGTTGATTGGTTGGTTCTAAAAGCAAGAGCCAATCACATTCGACTGCTACTCAGCGGCTTGGTCTGCTAAACGCGCTCAATATCAAAAGGAGTTGACATCCATTGCTTTAGGGTCTGTTGCGGAACGATCTGGTAAAGAAGCACTCTTCATAATAATTAAGATGGGAACGTGATACAGCATGTCGATTAGGACAATTAGACCTTCTAAATTGTTTGGAAAAGAAGTTATGGGTATATGAACATACTAAAAATGAACCCTTAAACGTATACTCAGAATTCGGAAGAATACTAACAGGACAATGATATCTTTGTTGAAAAAAGACAAAATATTTGAGATCTAAATGTCGCTTATATTCCTTATATTTCAAATAAAATGCTTTAAATAATAAAATAAATGTTGTATTTATATTTCTGCAATTTTGTCATTTGAAACGTAGTTATAATATATATATGCAATCATATAATTATATTCGTGTTTATATATCTTTAAATATATATTTACTGTGCAGGACATACATATATATAGGTAAATACAGTTTATTTGTTATATAAATTTGTTAAAGTATAATATTAATATACTGTATGAAATAATACGTACACGGAGATATACATATATATTACTATAGGCCGAGCCCGCGCTTTTTAAAGTCACATGACATCTCATTTCCTACCCGGCCGTTCACGTAAACACTATGACTGTAAACACTATGACTTTGTATGTAAGCCGCGACCGATTTGCCCGCAATTTGAATTCTTGGTTATTTAGTTACACGTTACACTCGTTGAAAGGTCGAGAAAAGTAGAGAAGGTTTAGAGTGTTCGAGCAGCACGAAGAACGCGTTACGAAGATTCTAGGAAGCTATCAGACAGGTAAAGAATTTACATTCTGTTCTGTTTCGCAAACGGTCTGAATAACGAAGATTCAGCAATATAACAAAGGCTGTTAAAAATGATGTGAGATACGTTAATTAGTAATAATCGTGAAAAGAAACCACACACGAGAGCACACGAGGTCATTAATAATTCAAGAAATGACCAAAGAACTCTAGATGCATTAAAAACTGAAAAGCAAATACACTCGGTTGACGGTACTATTTTTTTATGTAAGAAAAAATGTCGATGGAATGAGATTCATCTTCACGCATAAATTTATCGCGTGTTCCAGGTTATTTCGCTCGCCTTTCTCAGACTCTCTTTCGTTGAGGAAGTTAAATTCCCGACGTAAAAAAGGGAGGAAATGTAAATTGTCCCCGACTATTGCAGCATAGCGTACATAATTGCATCTCTTTTCTTTTGCGTTAAGACGAAATCAAATATTTGCATACAGCGTCATAAGTTGTCTGGATATAGTTCCACATTGTCTAATATGCACAAACAGCTTTTGAAGATTCTGAGAACGAACACTAAATAATTACTTAAATGTTTGAGTTACTTCTTCTGTTTTGTTTTCCAATGTTCTACGAAAGTCAACATTCTGATATAGAAATTATTACAACAATTGATTACAATTTACGTGCAGATTACACACTTGAAATTGCATTTTTATTATTAAACTGTGATGTGTTTATTCTTTATCCATTATACATATATTAGGCCTGTTTGTTTTAGCTGAACTTCTTGTACAGTTCATCTTTTCTATTTTTCTTTCTAATGTGAAAAGAAAAAGAGGAAAGATGAACTGTGCAAGAAGTTCAGCTAAAATAAACAGATCTATTGTGTCATATATGCATATAATTATTTAGTAATAATTTCATCTTCTGTGCTTTTTGCGTTTACGATAATACATATATCAATAAGAGACACGATATAAAATGTCAGAGTCTTTCTATGTTAAATCATAATGCAACACAATATAATTTGTGTTGTAGAGTTATTCCACCATATGACAGAGTCAGATATGAGTGCACTGCAATGGAACAACAAGGGTGCCGAAGAATATGAAAAAGGCAATTTGTCAGAAGCATTAAGTCACTACACAAACGCACTGAAACTAGAAGAGACCAATACATACAAAGGAATGTACTACAGAAATCGAGCTGCTGTATATTTAGAGCTGGACGATTACGAGAAAGTGGTTGAAGACTGCGACAGTGCGTTAAAGACATGCTGTAACAAAGCATTGTATCACAGATGTCAAGCACTAGAAGCGTTAGAAAGATTCGAGGAGGCATATCGGGATGCAGAGATTATTATTTTATCTGATCCTAATGACGAAGATTTTCAATGCATAGCTGAGCGCTTACATAAAATTGTACAAGAACGTAAGGAAAGCTCACATAGTGCCAAGGTAAATATACATAACTGTTACAAAAGTTCGTCAACCCTTATAGAAATTTAATACTGTAAATGATTATTTGGCTAGTAATTAATTACTTATTTTGAGTATTAAAATTATTAAAACAGTACTTTTAATACTCAAAATAAGTAATTAATCACTAGCCAAATAATCACTTACAGTATTAAATTTCTGTAAGGGAACTCGCAAGATATGATAATTTAATCTAGATAAAATAATAAAAATGCAACACATTTTTCATACTGGATGTAAGCAGTATTAGTAAAAGTTTTTGTTTTACTCAATATCACATATAATTTGACAAATGGGAGTTTTTGTCTCTTTTATTATATAATTATTAATTCTTGTTAATAGTTTGCACACTCTATACGGGTAAAAATTACATCCATAAAAATTTAATCTCACAGTTATTTAAATTTTTATTACAGATCAATATATTTAAGTATACGCTTAATTTTGGATTGTATTTAGGTATCAAAAATGCTGGATCTAGCATTTTACGTGTACGCAAGTGAGAAGGAACGTAAAATCGCTATGAATGATCTGTTTGTGCTCGCATGTGACGAAGTTGGTGCCGAGGAGATCTTCAAGAAGGAAGGTGTATCGAAAATCGCACAACTTGTGAAAGTAGAAAAGAACGAAGAAATACTCTGTAGCGCGATTTGTATTGTAGGCAAGTTATGCAAAAACAATATTAGTCGAACCAAGTCCGTTATGAAATCCGTCGGTTTGCCTTGGTTCCTGGAAATAATGAACAGCACGTCTATAGAGAGCATTAACGCGTCTCAATATAGTTTACAGGTAAATATCGAGTAAAATAAATGTATTTATTTTATATATATTTTAGTAATTAAAAATTTATTGCATATTTCGATTTCAGAATATATTGAGCACTTACAGCGGTGTGACTAAACTCGATTCAAAACCCGACGAGGCTTTGTGCGCGGCGCAGGAAATAGGCACGATTCTTTTGTGCTTGTCGTATAATATAACGAGTAGCACGTTAACAGGCCTTGCTAGAGACGTAATAATAGAACTGATTATGCATAACATTCATTGCGTAACCAAGTTAGACTGGGCCAAACGATTTGTCGAACTTCGCGGTGTGCAAAAATTAATGGAGGTGGCCGGTGAAATGGAGGAATACAATTCTGAATCTTTGCTAAAGATCACGTCTACCACGCGAACTATAACTAGTGCGTGCTTAGCAGAAATATATGAAAACGTGTACTATGATGATAAGACAACATTTATCAACGCCATTGATGAATTTATTGAAGATAAATTGCATTCGCTTGACATAGAATCTAAAGTATGAATTTTGCAATTTTCAATCTTTTCTTGTCATTTAAATTGTTTGAAAATAAAAGGCCGAGTCTTTTTAACTATAGCCGATTTGAACAATTTAAACTCTCTATTTTTTAAACAAAAATGTCAAAGAAGATTTCTTTTTCGGTTGTTGATATTGTATATATTCTGTAAGTTATAAATTAAAGTTATAACAGAGTAATCGAAATTTATTGAAGAATATGACTTTGTCATCTAGTATTTTCTGAAGCGTAATTTATCAAAAATGTCTATTTTCTATCAAAATTAAATAACACGGTATCGTAGCTTTCTTGATTTTAAAGCAATATTGTTTGTCGGAACGTAAAAATTAATAAATTGTGTTAATCTATTGTTTTACAGGTACGTGTAGTAGTTGCGATAACAACTTTATTATTGGGCCCATCAGATGTTGGAAACGCAGTTGTGGCTAAAGAAAGGATTTTAGATATGATCTTTGTTATGGCGGAAACGGATGATGTATTGCAGCAGACAGTAGCTCTCCAATGTATTGTTGCCGCTGTGACCAGAAAAGACAAGATCGACACGATCATAAATCAAGGTGTTAATACATTGAAAAAGCTGTGTCAGTCTAAGGATGATTCAATTCGGGTTCGAGCGTTAGTGGATTTGTGCAAGTTGGGTAATTCCGGAGACTCAGACGCGACTATCAGACCGTTCGCGGAAGGAGTGATCATGGAATTATCCGAGGCTTGCTTACGATTGTGGAATGATCCAAAAATAGGAAATATGGCCGTAAAAGGTACGTCGTATCTGACTTTCAATACGAAAGTCAAACAGAAGTTCATCGATAATCTAGATTACATTGATTATTTAATCGACATGACCAAGACCGAGACTGGTGATCAATTTCTCTTCGACGTGCTTACGACGTTGGTGAACTTATGCAACGCTTATGACGAGCAAGAACTCGAGATATCAAAGTTTGTCAAATATTATTTTCCCGAGGAATCTGAATTGGACGACTACTACTTCGAAAAAAGATTGGGCGACCTAATGGATAATTATGTGATCAGTTCTCTGGTTGACTTCGCCAAAAGGGACAATCAGAACTGCAAGGAATTGATAGCGCGCGTTTTTAACGCGATATGCAGTGAACAGAAATTTAGAAAAATAGTTGTTGATGAAGGCGGCACGGAGGCATTGTTGTCATTAGCGCTGGATGGCACAGTCAAGGGAAAGAAACAAGCTTCGCTAGCTTTGGTCCGTTTGGCACTCACGAAACCTGAGGACTTGCCCGGTCAACTATTGACGGAGGTTGTTAAACCGATCGTAAATCTTATGAACCTAGAGTGTTCCGTTAAGGAGAATTGCCATATTCTAACAGCTTTGTGCAATCTAGCTGAAGTCAACGACAGCATGCGAGAACATATATTTAAAGAAGGAGTATTTCAAAAAATTGAAGCTTTTGTGTACGAGGGGGACTGTCTTTTGAAATTGGCGTCTGCAAATCTTATAAACATTTTGATATTAAGCTGTGAAGTTGCCATCCAGTGTTTCGAACAGGATAATTCTCGAGTTGAGCATCATCTTATGTTATTGTACAAGGATGAGAATAAAGATATTAAGTTCGCAGCAGCTGCAGCTCTAGTGAAGCTGATGGTGGCTAACAAAGAGGCTTGCAAGAAAGTTTTCGACTCGAATTTCTGGCTGGAATTCCTACGCTCTTTACTCACTAATCCAAGCAATAACATACAAGAAATGGGTGTTATATTTGTGCTAAGTATGATAAGAAGCATGGAAGATGACTTTGCTGCAAAAATCGAAACAGACATAATAGAACTACTGAAGTCATTGAGCAAGAACGATAACAAGAAAATCAAGGAATTGACATCCATTGCTTTAGAGGCTGTTGCGGAACGATGTAGTAGTGAAGGACTCATTGCCATGATAAAATGGGAACGTGATGCAGCATGTCGATTAGGACAATCAGACCTTCTAAATTATTTGGAAAAGAAGTTATGGGTATATGAACGTACTAAAAATGTACCCTTAAACATATACAAAGAATTCTTTGTTGAGAGAAGACAAAATATTTGAGATCTGAACATCCTATATATTCCTTAGATTTCAAATAAAAAGCTTTAAATAATAAAATAAATGTTTAATTTTAATAATAATAGTAATAAAATTTATATTTATATTTCTGCAATTTTATCGTTTTAAATGTAGTCATGCGATCATATAATTATATTTGTATTTATATATCTTATTAAAATATATGTTTATTGTGCAAGACATATACATGCAGTTAATTTATTTGTTACATAAATTTGCCAAAGTAGAATATTAATATATATAATACGAAATAATACCACGTTGTCAATTGATTTAAAATAAAAATATCCGATTGGTTGGTTCAGGGGAAAACTCCAGGCATCGGAGGCTGTGAGTGGCTGTGGTCAAACGGGACGCTCCCTTCTGCTTAGTCTAAATCTAAAACTCTTTATTGTCAAATCTCGTTTGAGAGAGCATGATTTGCATTAAAAGACACATAACAATGTTAAAATAAACGCTTGTATTTCTCGAGATTCTTGTCGTTCATCACATTTCAGAGCTTCTATCCTTCCGCTGAACGGCGCCCGACGCCGACGTCGTTTCTGTCTTCTCGTTGACTAGCAGCATATTATACATTGAGATCATACTTTAGTCTTTTGTGTAAAAGCGATATGTATGTTAATTAATATATTTAACTCTTATTATTTAATTTGTTAAATTAGTTAAAGGAAATATAATATATGTATACACATACATATTTGAACTTGAGATGTGTCGAATTTCTAATATTTTAATCTATATATTATATGTCAATATTAATTAATATATCTTAATAAACTATCTAGCGTTCGTAACTTTTTAATAGTTGGAGCAAAAAAAATTACTTTTGAAAACAAAAAATAGCAAAAAAGTAGTAAATAATTTTGGTTTGATTAATCTTTCGCTTTGACTTATATGCGCATATATACTGTTTTCTACAATGGCTATAGATAGCTTTAGCTTAAGCTATCTAGCCCTTCGTAATTTTTTATAATAATTGGAGCAAAAAATTACTCTTGAAAGTAGTAAAAAATATTAAAAAATATAGTATATAATATCAAATAATTTTGATATTATTAATCTTTCGCTCTGACTTATGCATGGAATTGTTTAGTTATTTCCTATAGATTTCTATTGTGTTTTCTAAGGAAAACGGAATAAATACAATCGGAATTTCGGAATCAATTTCGAAAAGTTTCACAATACGTGCTCAGCAATAGAAAACTTTCCATGCATGGAAAGTTTGTATACCAGATTCAATATTTTTTTTTTATTCAGATAAAAAAAAACCATGGGGAGAGCCCATATGGTCTACATAGATAGGTGAATCCATTTGATACGCAACACAGTTAAAACTTAAAATCTGTTTACATGAACGCCTCAATAAAAACGTTCCAATCATATGAGGATTTACATAGTACTTAACATTACGAAGTACAATAAATATCTATTTAAATTGGGAATGTCTTCCTAAAAAGGATAGACACCCACGCATCCGCGCGCCAGATTCGATATTCATAATTCCAGCCAATCAAAGTCCATTAACGATCACGTGACGATTTCAGAGTTGGTCTCGTTGGTGAGTCTTTAGAGAATTTCTAGTTCTAGCCGGTAACCAGTGACCATCGTCCTCCGCCGGTGTCCAAAGTGTCCATCTCCTCCTCCCCTTGCTCCCTGATCCCCTACGCACGCAAAACAGGTTTGGTTTCGACGCGGCAAAACAGTGGCGAACGGCAAGCGAGAAAAGTTGTGTCTTTGACGCAAGGAGAGAAGGAGGCTCGGCTCGGCGTGGTGTCGGCATTCGGCAATCGGCATTGCACGCCATTGCACGCGGACGCGGGCCAGACAGGTGAGACAGGGCCAGGCGCGACCGACTCAAGGAGCGGCCCTCTCGACGCGATCCCCATCGTAAATATGCTGTGCTAGTACCGTGAATGTCAGACACGATGAGCTTCTCCAGCGATGAGGTCAATTTCTTGGTCTACCGATACCTGCAGGAATCCGGTACGATTTGCCATACATAACCTCCATATCCGGACGGACGCTACATTTCCGCGTCTGTTGCGTTACGTTCGCGCGACGAGAACCCGCCGGCTTATTCCAACGCGCTTTAACGCGATCGAGTGGCCGACACGCCGGCGATTTGAGACCGCTCACGATTCGGAGTGTAGCTAAATCAAGCCGCCGAGTCGAGAGCGACTCGTGAAATTTGTTTGTCAACACGATCTATTGTACTTAAAATCTTAGGATGGAGTCAGCTCGCATAGGTTCAACGTCGTCCGAGCGTAACGTTTCGCCCTGTTTCAGTATAATCTTATCATTCCCGGACTTTTGTCTCCCGCAGGTTTCCAACATTCTGCATACACGTTCGGAATAGAGTCCCATATATCGCAGAGTAATATCAATGGAGCCCTCGTGCCACCTGCAGCCCTCCTGTCTATTATTCAGAAGGGATTGCAGTATACAGAGGCTGAGATTATGATAGGCGAAGATGGCACCGAACACAGAATGGTAGAATCCTTGTCCCTTATCGACGCTGTTATGCCAGACATTGTTGCGACACGACAGAATCAGATCAATCAGCAGAAACAGCAGGTGAAGGCTGATGGCCAAGATACCAATGGCGAAGAAGGTAATCTACTTCCTATATATATATTTTTTTTGCATGATAATCGAAGTACAATATTGTAATTTTATACATGTAAACTTATGATAGCAAAGTCAAAGATAGGGAGATTAAACTAGTGATTAGGATTACATAATGCGTGATGTAATTACCAAGAGCCTGATACACCCTGGTCTGGAGAAGTTTAAATATTTTTCAGACCTCCATAGAACTCAGGCAGATTAAAGCGGGACGGCCATAGATTGCGGTCATTTTGTGAGTCATAACTTGTCGCTTCTGTCAAACGTAACGATAAAGATATGGTTTCCTTTGTGACAAAGCATATTTTTATCACTGGACGTAGTCAGAAGAGACAGCGTATAACTCATCATCGATCTGTCCGTCAACTAGTGGCAAACAGTTCTTTAAATAAACTAATTAAATAATAAGTAGAGATATATATGTGTGTGTATATAGATCCTTACTGTCAATCAGAGTAACGTGATGTGAATAAGTATAAAATTGATAATGTAATTCACACGACTCAACAGCAATTACCTTTCTATTATTATTTCTATTATTAAAGTAATTATTGGAATTGACTGCTGTTTTTTTTTACATATAATAAGCAATTAGGTATCCTAAAATGGTTGTAATAAGTTCCTGTGAATTAATCGAGATGTTTATTTCTTTTCTTAGTTGTTACATCCAACGAAGGCGTAAATAATAATGACCGAGGTGGGGACCGGGGAGCGGAGATGGAGGTAGACGAGCCAGCAACAGGTCCAAATGCAGGTTCTAATACTAGTACCGTGGAGATTCCTGCGAGTAAAGCCACGAAATTGCGTGGTCATGAGTCAGAGGTCTTTATCTGTGCGTGGAATCCGACGACCGATCTGTTAGCTTCTGGCTCGGGCGACAGCACTGCTCGCATTTGGGATATGTCGGATAACTCTCAGGCACCAAATCAGCTCGTCCTACGTCACTGTATTCAGAAAGGCGGCACTGAAGTGCCCAGCAATAAAGACGTTACATCGTTAGATTGGAAGGTACTGACTGGACGCGCTTTTAGTTATGATCGAACGCGTTGATGCAAACACGCATTTCGAACTTTTGCAGTGTGACGGTACGTTACTTGCGACGGGAAGTTACGACGGATACGCACGAATCTGGACAACGGATGGGCGATTAGCATCCACATTGGGTCAGCACAAAGGTCCGATCTTCGCATTAAAATGGAACAAACGCGGCAATTACATTCTGAGTGCTGGCGTCGACAAGACCACAATTATTTGGGACGCTGAAAGCGGGCAGTGTACGCAACAATTCAGTTTTCATTGCGCGCCTGCTTTGGACGTCGACTGGCAGACGAACACGTCATTCGCTAGCTGTTCTACAGATCAGTGTATACATGTGTGCAAACTCAATGTGGATAAGCCTATCAAAAGCTTTCAGGGACACACTGTACGTATATGCGATCGAGAAAATTATCATGGTTTAATCAAATGGTTTTCCTTTATTTTCTCCTTTTTTTTGTGTGTTTTGTAGAACGAAGTCAATGCAATTAAATGGGACCCGCAAGGAAATCTATTGGCTAGTTGTTCAGACGATATGAGTCTGAAAATTTGGTCGATGAAGCAGGACACGTGGGTGCACGACCTGCAAGCACACAGTAAAGAAATTTATACGATCAAATGGTCACCGACTGGCCCAGGAACACACAATCCGAATATGAATTTAACATTGGCCAGCGCATCGTTCGATTCCACCGTTAGACTATGGGATGTCGAGAGAGGTGTGTGCATACACACGCTAACCAAACACACCGAGCCAGTCTATAGTGTAGCATTTAGTCCAGATGGGAAATTCCTTGCTAGCGGTAGCTTCGATAAATGCGTTCATATATGGTCTACGCAAGTAAGTATCATAAGTTGTGTTTTTTTTTAATACTATTAAATCGAATTAAATTGATTGCTTTCTCTTAATTCGAACAGAGCGGCCAGTTGGTACACAGTTACAAAGGTACAGGTGGTATCTTTGAAGTGTGCTGGAATAGTCGTGGTGACAAGGTCGGTGCGTCAGCATCGGATGGCAGTGTATTCGTTCTCGATCTTCGCAAACTGTAATTTATAATTATGTTCTAGGGCGTATTTCTGAGAGAAAGTTTGTTATAACTCCTTTTTTTCTTTCTCTTTTTTTTAGTGTTTGGGGTAAGATTAATCTTATCACCGTCTGTCTGTTTTTTTTTTGGTTCCGAAGAACTTCCCGAAATGGTGCACATTTGTGCAATAAGTTAGAGTGAAACAATATATACTTGTCTCAGTCTAATAGCGAATTCGGGCGCTTACACTGGTGCACACTGAGTGCGCACTAAGGCTTGTTCTTAATCAATTATTATATTTATAGATCATTTTAAATACTTCTTAGTCTATAAAATGATTTGTACAGCATTCATATAAATATTACAGATTATTTTATTGGCTAAAAAGTTTTTAAATGTGTATTTAAGCGACTAAATATAAGAATGGATTATAAACAAGCCTTAGTGCGCACTCAGTGTGCACTAGTGCAAGCGCCCGAATTCGCTATTAGAGTGAAACAATATATACTTGTCTCAGTCTAATAGCGAATTCGGGCGCTTACACTGGTGCACACTGAGTGCGCACTAAGGCTTGTTTATAATCTATTTTTATATTTCAAGTCGCTTAAATACACATTTAAAAACTTGTTAGCCCATAAAACAATCTGTAATATCTATATGGATGCTGTACAAATCATTTTATAGACTAAAAAGTATTAAGACGACCTGTAAATATAACAATTGATTAAGAACAAGCCTTAGTGCGCACTCAGTGTGCACTAGTGCAAGCGCCCGAATTCGCTATAACTTATTGCACTAGTGTGCACCAGTTCAGGAAATTTTTCGAAAAAGAACAAGACTGATTGCTTCAGTTATTTGATACAAATCTTTTAGCACCTTTTCCTTATAATTGCTCTAAGATCGCCTTTTTGTTACGACTCTGCGTCAATCGACATTTACTAGACGTTCAACTTTTTATCATATCTGTTCCTTTTCTTATTATACGGGGTGATTCTAAGCGCAATTTGAAACGGAGAATTTTTCTCACAGACAAAAATAAATAACGAAATTTTATTTGCAAAATAAATCTTTTTATTCTCTGAAAAACGTATGTATTCCTTATAATCTATATTTATGTACTTCAAATTTTTATCATAGTACGGATACAAGTTTTGATAATTTCGAATTTAATTACTAATATTCAAATAAATGTTCTATAAACAAGGTTTCTTAAAATATTCGATAATTTTTAATCACCCTTCATAATCATTTAAGTTAAGCGCAGCTTGTCCGATATGAAGAGCGCGACATCCTCCGCGATAAAACGCAATGTTGACGTATTAGTCTGCGCCGTAATGTTGCTCGACACGCTGAAATTACCGAGGGTCACAACAGACCTTACACATTCGGTGCCTTTAATGTGCAATCTCTTCGTCGACGAGTGCCATTTAATCTAAACATAATAAATGATAAAGATTTGATAATTAAACAAAAATTTTACAAATAATTAAACAAATAATTAAACAAAATTTTATACCCTCTCGATAGGTGGCATCTGCTGACTCGCCTGTGTAGTTTTCAATACGTTGCATCAACAGTTCTCTGATGTCTACTTTTAGATTCTCAACTACCTCGCTTAGTTCCTTAACTTTCTGTATGAATCTCGTATTCTCCGTCACTCGCTCTTCTAAGGAATCTGCCATGTGTACAAGCTCCATCAGCGCCCGGTTTGAAAACGAGGACTTCTTCAGTTTTTGTCGCACTACTTGCACACAATTTAAGTAGGTCTTAATCCGACGTATTCTACCTTCAACCAGCTTGTCTGTCAGCTGTATGAATCTCGTATTCTCCGTCACTCGCTCTTCTAAGGAACCTGCGGTGCATACAAGCTCCATCAACGTCCGGTTTGAAAACGAGGACTTCTTCAGTTTATGTCGCACAACTACTCGCACACAATTTAAGTAGGCCTTAATCCGACGTATTCTACCTTCAACCAGCTTGTCTGTCAGCCGTAAGATCTCGTCGAGTTGTAACTTGATTTCGCGCGTTTGAAATTGAAGATGAGTCTCCAAGGCGATATTTTCATCCAAGCTTTTCATCTTTAATTTTTCACTCAGCTGCAACTCCATTTCCGAGTGACCGAAAGTGAATTCCGGCACGTATCAGGGCGTCTCGAAGCTGGTCTTCCAATAGATTTCCGGCGGCGTGCAAAATCTGCTGCCGTTGCAGTCGCTCTCGCTTATGGAACACGGTTTTAGCTTCTTCTCTAGGTAGTCGTAGCAGGTCAGCGACGTCAGACAATGTCAGCGTTCAAACCACTTGCACGCAGCTGAAGATTCAGTTAAAAATGTGAAATTAACATACTTGCCATAAAAAATACCCGACGTTGAAGATAAAAGATCTTATAGACTTGAAATTTATGCGTTATGCATAATTTTAGAGAATATTTTAATGGAGATATTTAAATTTATTATTTATATAAGAATTGCATTTTAGCTTATGTATTTTATATCCTTAAATTTTATTTTAATTTCGATTTGATTGTACATTATAATATTCTACATGCTTTCCAAGTAACAAAACTTTTAAAATAGAGAAGAAAAGCATCATATATTTGACGGTTATTTCCTTCTAGCGGACTGTATATAATCTTTATATTATTTAAAATTCAAGCAAATGAAACATGAGTTTGGATTAATTTCTTTCAATCCGTTATTTTTATGTAATACTTAAGTACAGATTAAATATATAAACAATAATCGTCTCTAATGAAACAAAATTTTTCGAAAATTTGGTTCTAAAATTCTCGTGGACGATGATGCTTTTCGATTTTCACGAGTAATTGCGGACTGTCGGATCTTATTTCTTAACTTGCTTCGCGAATTATATTACCGATGGACTTGAAGTCTTCTCTGGATACAAATAAATCACCGGCACAGCCGGCAAAATGTAACGGCAAATGCTTGTCTATTATGTGGCTCAACAATTTTTCCTCCTCCAAGTTCAGTTTCGCGGACTCGCACTGTCTTCTTGCAAAACCGACAGACTCTGTTCGCTGCCTGCTTTCCGAAGTAAAAAATCTTCGAAAACGGATATACGGCGCTTTTAGTAAATACCTTTGTCTTTTAATATATCTAGACGTGATTGCCGAAACGATCGGTTGCTTACTGATCGAACTGTTCAACGACAAACCAGTTTGTCCGTGGGGGAATACGTCCGTGGGAGAATAACAAAACATAAACAGACAAGTACGTACAAAGTAGAAATATACGAAAGTCAGAGATTACAATTTATGAACGTCCGCATTAGATTACATTTTTTAATTTGAATTTATAATTTGACAAATAAAAAAAGAACTTGGGATAGAGCAAACCTTATTTACAGCTAAACAAAAATTAAGAAATCTCTATCTAATTTTTTTATTTAAACTTAGGAAAAGAGTTACATATTTTATATTGTTTTTAAAACAAATTAGAAATGAAGAAGCTTTATTTAATAGAGGAATTTACGTTTTCAATAGATGATTCGTATCGTGATAAACGAAATAATAACAGCCGATCTGTACGCTGGAAAATTATATATTCTATTTCATATATTTTTAATTATATTTATATTTGTTTTGATTATACATTTTCAGATAAATAATTATCTCTACAAAATCTATGCAACTTACACATATATATGTATTTTAATATATTCACTCATCGTTTTTTCAACGATGGATTGTATTGTGTGAAACTTCAGCGACAAACAGAATTCTGAGAAGTGTACGTACGCATACTTACACACATACCTTTCTTAGAATCCTTTTTATCATTAACGACTCTTAAGTTTCACATAATGTAATCTATCATTAAAACTGACGAATTAATATATCAACATACTTATATGTATAGAAATTATTAAAAGATTTAATAACTACACACATTCTCCGATTTCCTAGATTTTCTGAAATCGCATTCGATAAAACGCTTCGACGCAATTATAAGTGGAAACAATCTTGTGGTACGGTCACGTGGTTATTAAATAATTATTTTAATAATGCATACACATTTTATTTATCGCATGCTCCGCGAAACTTTCAATCTCATACGTCGCGTTAGACATTTTTTTATTTTTGCACAATTAATAAATCGCTGTTTTTGTACTTCCGCAATGGCACAGGAATAAATACGTAACTGCGAGATGACGCGAAACAATCATATCAATAATCAACATTAATATTAAGAGGGAAGCAAAAACAAGTTATAATGTAAAAGTATTTCTAAATTATAACATTTGGGATACAATCTTGTACTTTTATCAATGAAAATCTTATCGTGTATTATTATAGTCTTTCTTAAGATTTAACAGTATATATCTGATCTCCGGATCCTTTTACAAGTTTTCGATTTCCTTACATTTGTCAATCTGTGGATAGTCTCTTTAGCGCATGCTATACGCAGAAAATAGATTTTCATTCAGAATTGTAGACTGCAGGTACACACATATGAGTGTGCCTCTCGTCCGACGATCGACGCCGGGGTATCGCGAGAGGCGATAACTATCAATACAACGTAGTATTTGTACATTTATAGTTTGGCGAAAGTGAAATTGTGTAAGTTCAATCGACTCGCGCGTACGCGTTACATCGTCATCTACGAATATGCGAATATTGGTAAAGCGCGGCGGAGAGATGCGAGAAAAATTAAATCTACCGCTAAAGGATCGGGCGTCAGGTATTCTCTGCGAAACAGAAAAGACGTAGCTTAAACGAGATCACAATATATAATACTGCTTCGTTACGCCTTTCTCCGTGTCCATGAAGGGGAGCATCGGACGCGGAAGAAGACGGAAGTAAAGCTTTACGTAAAGCTCAGATCTTTGTACGTTTTTTTTTCTTTCTTCTCGGAACGTTATGCGCGCCGATCGAATCTGTCGTGCATCTCCGAACGATGCACAATCGCGATTCCCATACCTGCCATCAGCTTCCGCGACACGGGGCTGTTACGTGAATTATTACAACCTAACTCAATAAATAAACGCTAAAATTAATGAAGAATCGGAGAGGGGAAGGAATACTGGTTGCGAAACGTTTCCGGTTTTCTCGATCGAATTCGTTAGAGAAGGAGATGGGGCCCGTATTCTTATTCATTAGAGACAGAGGCAGGCCCGTATTTGTTATCGATTGTGAAAATTCAGCAATTTTTTAACATTCATATTTGCCAGCCACGGCTGGCAGAACTCGGACTATCTGCTAAACGAGAATAGGCAAGCGGAAAGGAGACGGACGACAAAAATAACTTAATGAATGACGGTTGATTAACGGTCGTATATAGTAAAGATAAAATATATCGGATCTGGAGTTCTTCTTCGCGCGCCGAGGCGCGAATTCATTTCAGCAGGCGGAGCTCGTTAGTCTGTACCTGAAAATCAGCATCATCATTATTGGCGTGCATAATATTTTAATGCAAATAAAATTCTAATTAAATAAATCTTTCTCTAAAACTTCGAAATTACAATCACGACAAGGAGGGAAATGTCTGATCGAAATTATTTAAGGCCATTGTCTTAAAACAAGTCCGAGATAAGAAAGAAATCTGAGAATGCATGTATATACTCTCACCGTCCGATCGTCGTCTTGCGATCCACGGAACAAGGGATTGTTCTCTTCGGTCCATTCGTTCCTGTTGGACGCTGCAGGCCGTTCGCGGCTGTTCTTCATGCCGGATCTCACGTTTCTGCCGGCGTCCGACACCGATCTTTTGCCAATGCTCTCGAGGAAGCGACGATTCTCGTCGACCTGCCGCTGATCCTGCAGTGCCTTTCTACGCGCCAGCTCCAGCATGACTCTCTGCCTCAACACATCAAAATTGTTGACGATCGACAGGGACCCGATCCTCTTGGTGCGCATCACGTCTGAGCCGAGATCGTTCTCCGAATTCAGCATCTCATCCTATTCAGCGTAACGAATATTGGTCACAATTAATTCTTTAAATACTGAGGGAAGAAAGATTATGAACACTCTGCTGATAGAAAACGGCAAACTGATTGTTCGCAAATAGATCATCGATCTTTCGTTATCGAAATAAGTTATAATTATCGCAAGAGGAAAAACGTTTTCGTATTTTATAAATGTGCATTCTATAAACCCAATCTCGCCATAGATTTTTAGCGCTTTGACCGCGTATTGATATGATAAAAAATATATTTTAGTTCTCGATACAAATACATATTTTAACAATAAAAATCAAGGGCTTTATTAACCATGTATAAGTTACCCCCGAGAACCCGCTTTGTCCCGTTTTAAATAATGCGATTAGATTACAGCGGTAAAATTTTTATATGAACATCCCATTCTATTGTTGCGTGAACAATAACTATGCGCGATAAAACACTGTCAGCTGTTCCATTACGTTATTATATAGTTAGCTAACAGCGCTGACAAGCTTGTGCATTCTAATCTTATCAACCATATGTTACTTAAAGTTTTACTAATAAAATTTGTGGCAAGACTTTTAAGCCTTAACCCTTACAACTTTTTTTCTATTGGATTTTATGCAACATTTTTTTATATAACAAACATATTTTTTCGGAAAAATGTAATTTATGTGCGGTAACATTTATGATAAAAAACCAAAATTTCTATACATATTCAATTATATGCATTCTATATACATAATTAAAATTAAATTTTGAAATCATTTTTGAAAAATATGTACAGTGTGCATATTTTATGAAAAATGTGCATTCATCATGTCTGAAAGCATCGCGGCACTTAATGTTATTAACATCTGGCATTTAGTACCTTGATAATTAATCTAACAATTAAAGTTCCGCAATGATAAGGTCATTTTAAATTCAAACAAAGAATGGACTCAAGCGAGATAACTCCTTCATGAATAACGTTAGGTATTAAGGGCAATTTGAAATTTACATGCTCCTCCTACAATTTACTGTATGACGTCTTCCCGGGTACGATGTTGCAGGTACTTTTGCTTTACCGCGCTTTTACGTTGCGCTTTATGTTCCCTCGGCTCATAAATAGCGATTTCACGGTCGTATATTCCATTGCATATTCTCGCGAAACAATTCTTTCGAAACGCTGTTTTTTTCCCTCCTCCTTTCTATCGCGCGAAACTTACAGATCGATTTGCGCCAATTGTCGCGGCAATTGCGTATTCGCGCGCGGCTTAAAGACAGTCGAAGGTGCGCGACCCCTCGAGCGAAAGCTCGCGAGACAGCTTTCAACTTATAACCGCGCGATGCACCGAACCGGAAAATACGTATTTACCGAGCTGGGCGAAGAGCGAATAATGAATGCACATGAATAATGAAGGCACCTGCCACCACCAGGTCGTCGTGTAATATTGTTGCTTTTTACGCGCGGCGTGCCTCGGAGCGAATAAAAAATTTCGGAATGCACGCTGGCACATTTCTCGTTACATCTATCTGCCACGTTTGCAATGCTTTAAAAGTAGCAAATGAACGGAGCATTTTGCCAAAGAATGCTACGCGCTCGAGTCATACACGTGTGTTCACAAAGGCGTTCCTAGAAATTTCCGATGTTAAGAAAAATAGCGATTCTGAAAGTCGAAAAATCATCGTTTTCTCTCGAAAGGTCAGACTTGAAGATAAATGGGGAAAAAAAATCTATGTGTTATAAATAGTAACGAAAACAGCTCGCTGTTATTAGAAGTAATAACGAAAATAGCTCCGCTGAGTAATATACAAAGATTTATTTGTGTGAATAATGGAAACGATAATTTTTCTGTTATTGCAAGATTGCATTATCGTGTACGCATAATTTTCTTCACATCGCACATAGCTTTCTTGAAGATGATACATTTATCTTTGCAGATACGACAAATATAACGACATAATATTTCCTGACAAGGCAGATATATTTTAGCGTTGTGCATTTTTATATTGACCGATACTAACAATAATATATCCGGCTTTTGAATTTTTATCGGAGCGAAAAGTACGCGTGGGAGAGGAAAACCACGGATAAATAAGGTACGCTTTAGATCATCGAGCGTCGAAATCTATCCGCTTCGCAAGACGGTGGAACAGCAGCCGCACGGGAAATAAGGAGGAATGCAAATCCTCTGTAACATGACGTGGGATCTCCCGTGTGCAATAGAAATCAGGGAAGAGACGTCCTTCGTTCACAATTCACGCGCTCCTGATTCACTACGTATGTAACGTATACGTTTACGTCATTTTCCGTCATTTTCCGATACCGAACCGCGAAGGCGCGACGCGTATAAGTGTGTGCGTCCATCTGCGCGGGTACCGCAGTCGATCCGTTAACACGCACGGCCAACTATTCGAAATGCGAAGCGCTCGTAAACTAAGCGGATCCAACGAGACACGTGTCGACGCCGTGTTATCCGACAACAATGGCATTCGTATATTTGGAATACGTTGTTCTATTTCACGAAGAGCGCGATTTCCGCGCGGCTTAGAACTTATCGACGGATTATTGATGAGAGGCAGATGCGTTCCGATAAGAGAGCATCTTTAACGATCTGTGATTCTTAGGTTTCAAAAAATATTTTTAGCTTTAAAATTTGATTTATCTATATAGAAATAAAATTAAAATTAATGAATATGATGTGGACATAAAGCACCTTTGATCGTTTTATAAATCAGGCCCTGAACAAAAGGGTTGCGACGATAATAATTCAACAAATTTATTGTCTTTATTAATTACAAAATTTCTGGCATTTAACTTAGATAGAAAAAATAATAAAAAGGCTTTTCCTATTCGTGTATATATTTTGTCAATATAAGATTTTCGTGTTTCTATATCATAGTTTTTACAGTGCGTTTCTATACTTTTCAATTTTCTATGTACAAGATAAAAAAGATTAGAAGGAAAAAGAATGGAAGAGATATAATCCTTATCATAAGAGATTAAAGTTGTCTTTAGATTGCGTTATCTTTTCGATTTCACAATATTTCTATTTGCCGTATTCATTTTACTCGAGAAAACATACCTCCAATTCTGGTATTCTTTGATCGATCAACAGGAAAATTTTGGGACGATCGTCCGACACGTCCCTACTTTCGTACGACGACAGAGGAGCGGAACTTGTGAGGCCGATTATCGTCGTCGACGCCAAGATACCGAGCAGTATCATCGTGCAGGAAGAATGTAAATTAATAACGTTCATCTGAAACACATAATCGAAAACGCTTGCAGGTGATAACAAGTCGGCAAAATATTTATTACGGACAGTGAACTAGATTTTTGTCGTAAAAAAATCTAGATATTATGCACAGAAAGAAAAGAAGTGTCAAATCGACCCTTGTATACTTGTACATACGCAAGAATTATAATCTTGAAATGAGATTATATTGCATTAAACTGAGAAAACTTGCTTGAATGAAGTCATTTATATAGTTAAATGAAGTTTTAAGATGGTTCAATAAAAAAAAAGTTGAAATTCTTATACGAAGATATATATTCTTGCGTATATACAAGTATATCAGTGATTGATTTGACACTTCCTTTTTTTCCGTGTAAATTTCTTTATTTTCATAACAATATTCCACAGCATTCTTTCTTTGAATTAAATTGCATAACGACTTATGCATAATTTTTTTTCGCGTCGAGATACACTCTTATCTCACGCTTTCGCCGCGTTTACGTCAAGATAGGGCTTCGAAGAAAAAGTTTGCAGAAAATTGTGCGAACACGCGCGCCCGTTCTTTGCGTGTCGAGTAATTTTTTTTTTCTCACTTCTTTCCTGTTATTCTCAGGAGCCTATATTTGATTCGAGAGCAAACATTCTTTTATCGGATTTCGTCTTCTGCCATCCGTCACTGGGTGAGTTACGAGAAGTTAAGTTTCGGCGGCAGCGACGGCGAGCAGGTGAGAAGAGGTACTTTGTGCACGAATTGTGCTTGCCGTGCCAAACATCCGGTCGTTCGGCCTGAGGCTCCCTATCCCTCGATTCGCGTTAAAGCACGCACCCCGAGGGAGCTGTCGCTCTGTTAAATTACTTTTACAATTTAACGTTCAAGTCGTAACTTTCGCACGCAATAATATATTTCTCACGAAACATTAAAACGTTCACAAGTTATATTAAACGCATCTAAACCTTAAATCTTTACAATTTCTACCTTTCCGTTATACCAGTAAGATTTACTTGACATTAAAAATATAGAAAAAGAGGACAAGAGTGAAGAGAAAATTTGTTTCCTTGTGATGTGTTGTGATGTAAGATTTTGATGATATACTTGGAATTCTTTATTTGCATTTTTATACTTTTTCTTGATATTACGTGTAATAAATATATAAAATACGCTTTTAATTAAATAAATTCAAAATATTATTTTGCTTTTCTTTCACTTAATTTTTTTAATATGCACTTTACTTATTTTTTATAAATTTTTGAAACAATTTTTTAAATTTGTTGTTAGCACAATTACATTTTAAAATTTTTTTATTATTAATTATTTTTATCGCATAAACAAATTCGAAGACGTTAGCACGTACAAAATGATGAACATTATTCTGCGAGACATAGATCATGGTCGTCGTCGTCGTCGTCGTCGTTGCCCTACGTTGCCCTATCCGTTACCGCCGTTTTCGTTGTCGTCATCGTCCGGGTCCATTAACACCAAGGGGCTTAATTTACCGCCATCGTAATTTAGGGCTGCCGTCCCGCTTTTCAATTACACGCTGCGAGTCGACTGGCGACTCGATTCCATGTCTTGATTCCAGTCCCGTTCCCTCTATTACTATCTTTTCTTTCTAGTTGTGCCAGTGTCATAAGGTTCGTCACGTGGATTTTTAATGTCTAGACAGAGACTGGTACACTGGTCAAAGGGGATTAGGTGTCTCGTTATCAAAGTATTGCGCGACAAGCCATGTGACTGTTCGTTAGGCAACTTGGACAATTAGTAGACAACGTGGACGTTAAAAGAGACCTGCAAACTGAATCAACAACGGAGCACAGTTATTCAATCATCCTCGTATTTTATTTTTTGCGGTTAATTAAAGATCATTCCCTTCTGAAAGAAGAAAATATCACATTTCCTCAATATTTTTTTATTGAAGAAATATTGATTTCAAAGTGAAGAAAAAGATAACTTAAAATACAGGCAGAATAATCACTTTTTGGAAAAATTGCGAAACCGGAAAATAATGCGATTGAGACTTTAAATCTTAAGTACACAATCAAAATTGTCTCATATTTTTTTTTAGTACGAATATATATCTCGAGATTCTGTAATACAATTAAAAAAACGAATAAATTGCAATTAAATAATAAGCACCGGCTCCTATTGTTCAATTTAATCTATTTTTTATTACGTCTTATATCTAGAAAACAAAAATTCTTACAGCACAGAAATATCAAAATTCAACGATTAAGAAATGCGTGCAATTCTTCAGTCTTACTAATGATAATGCGATTTAATTACCCAATCTGAAAAGGAGAAATATTTCTTGTTACAATTTAAATTAAATTTTAAGCACTAAATTATGCAGAATGCCGAACAATATCCTTTTATCTATTGTGTAACAATTATAATCGGTTATTTTAAGGATCGATAATGAAGTATAATGCAAATGTGACGCATAGTTAGACGGTAATTTGATCAATGTACTAGCGATGACTGATTAGATAATACGATAATACGAAATATTATATTAATAAATACTAATTCCAACGTTCCACTCAGGCTTTTAACAAAGTTATTAATCATATTACTAAATACTTATTATAAACTATAATACTGGAACGTTTTCCATGATAAATACCTACACTTAATAATTTCGCGCGGGTGTAATTATATTACAGATACTACTTTCTACTCTTTAATTAATAAGAACTGTAAATTTGTTTGAGAATTGAGAATTGAGAATTGAGAAAGAAATAATAACAGTCATCACTTTTCTTTTACCACAATTATTTTAGTTAGCTCAAAAAACGTGTGCAATTGATTCGAGATATTTCAGTAGAAGAAGCCTTATCAAATCAAACCACGTAGCAACGAAGCAAATCTGATTTCATTCGCGCAACGTAAGATCTTTACTTCGAATCGAGACGATAATCGTCGAAATCTGATTTTGCAAAGCGCTACAACGAGCAGCGATATTTCTTGGTTCGTTTTCCGATATGCAAATGATGCTGCAAATTCGAGATGAGATTGTTGTTCAAGCGTAATAGAGTTATCGCGGTAAATTGATGCGCAAATGTGACTCAAATTACGTTCTCGTTATCTGCATGTGACGATGCCCACCGGTACGTCATCTATGTAAATGTTCACTGATTGAGTGGCTCGTGAATGAAAGCCTGCAACAACGTGTCATTTAGGAAATATATAATTTAGAAAATTGACGCACGACATTTCGACAATTCTTACGCATACGCTTTTCCCCGAATATCCCAACTCTTTCAGTCTCTGTTAGCTCTGGATTTATCTTAACTTCGTACTCAGAGCTATCAAATATTTAGAATTCATGGTGAACAGGATATCGATAGCTTTGAACGAAATCTCCTTATATTTTCAAATGAAATTGAGCGACAATTTTATAAGCTGTAGACATATTTTATGCGAAATCTTTATAAGAGGATGGCATTTCGTATGCTGGCACGTGAATGAAGCTTTCCTTCGCGGATTACACAAGGTGTCTCAGGAGGAAAGGTCCACTGCTCCGAGAGCTGGGTATAGTATCGGTCATTTTAAGCAAAAATGTTCATATGAACGAGTGTCCTATTCCGAACGGTTTCTGAGATGGAGCTATTTGAATGTACAGCAAAATTACCGATAAGAAAGATACATGCTTCACGCAGTGGCGAATATGCAGATATCTATGCTGTATGTTTACGACTTCTGCGATGGCAATGCCATGCTGCTGCATTTGTGCGACATATTTGTGAAGATGTGCGGCAATTTTAACAACACTTCTACAACAGTCACAACAGTCCACTGGGTGAAGCATGTATCTTTCTCATCACTAATTTTGCAACTGTACATTCAAATAGCTGTGTCTCGGAAGTAGGCCATTCGCTTATATAAACATTTTTGCTTAATATAACCGATACCATCACCTCGGAAAGTAGTCTTTCCTCCTGGGACACCCTGTACATTTCTTATTTATTCATTAATACTATCAGTTATTAGACGAGATTTTATGCTAATGATAATTAGCGACTTATATACATTTGCCTTTTATACGCAAATTGCTATTCCGTTTTGAAATTTTATGCGAAAATTGGAAATGTAATCTCACATTATATATGTACAATTTGATATCAGTAACGCTGATGACCAACATATAAAATTACTAAAAATATCAGTATCCATTTACTCTGTGTCGTAAACATACATCGGTCGCTGTTTATTACACTTATTATATTAAAAATGCATATTTATTCGCTTCGAAAAATCGACGAGAGCGAAACAATATTTTTGCGCGTAAAGTCTCTCATTTATCCTACCATGTTTTATGTTTTCCTAGTTCTTCCAACTTCCTTCAACTTGGCTGCTGAACAATACTTCCGATCGTAAACTTACTTCCTTACGTGTGTAAAGTTCGCGAAACCTTTCTTCTTGCTTTATTAACTCTTACTCCGTACCAGCGAGATATTGGATGTGTGGTTTCGTTTTTTTTTTGTATATCGCCTCTCACAAGCACAGCTGTGATAAATAAATAGAGATCTTTTCACGAATAACTTACAATTAGTTATTGTACTTTTATTTGTTATCGATGGATTGTTAATAAATACCGTTTCGAGTCACGAGCGACGGAATGCAGATTTTCAAATACTTTCAAACGCACACACGCGCAGCAAATAGCATGTATGAATGCTAGGAATCTACGGAAACAAGTCGTCCTGCATCCTCAATTTGTTTGTCAAAGAACAAATAAAGCAAGAGAAGTCTATCCACGATACAGGAAAACAATAATGGGAAATCTGTTTTGATGGAAATTTGTTTGCGACGAGACAGTTTTTCGGGAACACCAACCACCCATTATAAAAAAAAGAACGATATACATATTTCCAATTGTCCTTCGTAAAATTAATTAAAGTACATACACTACATACTCCGTTTCTACAGTTGCCCGATCGTTTTAAGCTGTAATGAATTTCGTTTACGCGAGCTTTATGCAATTTGCGACGAACCGTCGTAGACGCTTCCCAACATATGTAGTTAACAAAACCACGTTTTTAACACAGAATATACAGATTGCGGGCTTAGACTGAAACATAATTTGTATAAATTATCTTTCCCTCAGCTTTTCATAAATGTTTTTACAGCAGTGCGAATTTTTGCAATTTTAGGATTAATAACAGACACTTTGTAACAGCTTCCGGTATTATTATTATTTTTTTTAATTAAACGGCTGACTTTCCTTTTCCCTTTTATTTCATCTCTCTCATTTCCAAATTTTTCATAAAGACTATCCATTTTCATTACTGGCAAAACTTCCAGCGTGACATAGCGATATCGTTTTTTGATTTCGATGAAATCTCGCGTGTCAGTTATTATAGTACTGTATTATTATCTTTTGCCTCTTTCACAGAAATATCGCATATCATAATGTATTTTGGATCTAAGTATCGAATTTTCCGTTGCGCATTCGTTAAAACGAGTATTATGAATCGTAATAAGAAGTAGAACGAGTAATTTTATAGTCCGACATGGAGCGCATCGTTTCAAGTTACCGTTTCTATCCGCCATTATTCTTATTCGTACATTTTTTTTAAACAAATTTAAATATAAGAGAAAAGAATCATACACAAAAATAATCCAAGTATTAAACTAAAAGTCTATTTAAATTTGACTAGAATTTTTTATCAAAAGCCAAAATTATAAAATAAATCTCTATAACAGAGTTATAAAATTCAAGTTTATATATACATATACATATATAAACTTCATGATAAGCAATAAATAAAATAATGAATTATTTAACGCAATTTTATATCGAGCTGCAACATGTCCCATTATATTTGCTTTGAATTACCTGATCACCACTCTCAAGCAATCTCGGTAAGCTGCAATGTCAGCTAGCCTCATCAATCTCGAATCTGCATGTTATCCTCTTCGGCTCGTTTATCAAACGTGAAAGAGATAAAGAGGATATCGCCTTTTCTTTTCGGCAATCCTCGATCTTCCCCGACGAAATGTAATAATACCGGTAAACATCGGCGAGACGGAGATAATTAGTTTACATTGATGCCTATATGATTTAATCGCGTTTGATACACACATATATATATCTCGGGAGAATATAATCTCGGGCGGAACATCGTTTCGCCTTGAGACAACACAAGGCGACGGCGACGTTGTCCTGATGAAAAAACACGATTCATCGAGCGATCCACTTTCGCTCGAAGTATCACCGATGGATATATTCTTCTCTCGTAAACAGTAATCCGAAACATGGAAACTCTTAACTTTAAAATTCGATGATCGCATTTCCAATTTTGCATGTCATGTTTAAAACTGCAACACGGATATTTTCAAATATTTGCAATTTACGGGATATTGGATATTGGCTATTTATGGAACGGAATATACTGTTTATTTTCGAAACACGAGAGCAATTTTTCAGTTCGATCCATGGAGGAGTGAGCGACATTTTAACTTGTCGATTTGCGACATAAGCGCGGCGTTAACGTCAGACGGCTAATCGGTCACATCGATGGCTGAAATACAAAAGAAAAATTGTCGTAATCATTTCGGTCCGTATTTAGAAATTCCGATAGCAAAATCCTGAACTAATCCGTTAACTAAATGTCACGCGTCAAAAATTCCACGCGCGAGCGTACTTGAAAGAAAGTCTCAAAAAGTGTAAGAAAACTTTAAGGAATTTTTTGACAATTTAGAAAAAAATAACAAACTGTTAAAACTAATATTGATTTAAACGTAAGGAAAATATTATAGAAGCAAGAAAGGATTGAGGAACATTATCCTGTAATATTTTGAGAATTTTACCATCGCGAAATGAGATAATCTTGAATTTCTGGTACTGTTACGTCTGTTATATGTCACCTCGTTTATTTGAGAAATGTATATTTCCGTGAGATTAAAATGGATATTTATATAATTGTCATCCTGTTACTATTATGCGTTACTGTAAAACTCCACGAGCATTTATATTGCAATATATTCGAGTTTAATGTGTCCATTTCAAAAACGATAAATTATTTTTGAGAAAAGACGAGAAAGAAGATTATTATTATGAAAATATATTTGGAAGATACAAACAAGATGTTACTTATTCGTATAATTAAAGACGCTTGTATATTTTTTCCTCTAATTAAAATAAAAGTAGATAATGCGAGCGTCAGCCGAGGGAGCGAATTAAAATGTAAATCAAGGGAAAAGGGGCAGCGTAGTCGTTCAATGTAGCGTAACGTTCTAAAAAATGGCAGTCTTATTCAAATGTCGCCGGTTTGTTGAAGTGTCGACGGAGCATTATATTAAGTAATAGCACGGCGACGTGTCATTTGCTACCTAATGTTCTCGCCTATGTTCTTACACGTGGACGACGTAGAATATTTAGAAGTAACTGGCTTCTTTCATGAAATGTTGATAATGAAAGGAGAAGCTTGGCATCGTATCACGGTACGTATTACTATCTTATCAATATTTCATATTCTATTCTGGGATCTTTTTAATAATTTAGTTTCATCACATTTTTGTTTAAAAAACTTCTTTTAATGTTTTTTTTTTTTTTTTCATAAGCAATTATATTGAAATAAAAGAATATAAAGTTTAAAAAAAAAACTTTTTTTAATGTTTTCTTTTTTTTTTTTTCATAAGCAATTATATTGAAATAAAAGAATATAAAGTTTAAGAAATAAAAGATACTATTTTTCAACATACATGAATATATAAATTATATTGAAACATTATTAAAAATTTCTTAAAACTTATTAAAAAGATATTTATTAAAGTGTATAATATCTCTGTTTTAGTTAATACTGAAGCACGAAATTTTTAATATTGCAATCATTATTATTATGACCTTTGTAAAATAGTTGCGAGCTCACCAACACAGCTGATGCGAGATGCTTTTTCACTCGCGTATTAAAGATCCATTCAGTAAAGTAGTCGGTGAGCTCTTTCACAAAGGGGACCGGTTCGTTCATTCATTCATCACTTTACCGGCGACACACGCGGTGCCGCCGCGCTTTAATTCCAGAGCATCGCTTTAATGAGCGGCGATGTGCTCGCCGACGTGATGCGCGGCGATTGCACGTATAACCGAATTTAATTTAACTGCCACCTTCGAGAGAGAGGCTCGAATAATTTCTCACTCATTCTATTCTCTCACCTTCGGTCATTCTGTCGTACAACAACGCGTACTCTTGTAGAGTGTTATGAGCACAATTTTTCATTAAGAATTTCATGAAAACTCTCCTAATTCTCTTAAAATTATCTCTTAAAATTATCCTTATCTCAAAAATTATCTCTTATTAGTTCTTAAATGTTTAGGGTATCATAAATAAACTTCCGAGAACAAACCGTGTTGTGCATAATCTCTATTGTGTTAAATGTAAACGTCTGCGAAGGAGCTTTTGAAAACTGAGTGCGCGAGGAAGAAAGTTTCCACATCGACTCTTTTCATCGCGGAAAGGTCCTTAAATCGGCCTGACAGATTTCAACAAAAACTTTCCTTATAGCGTCTGAAATATCAGCCAATCTGAATTAACGAGTTTCGTTCCTTCAATCCACCGATCGACCGCGATGAAGCCACCGTCATTATCCATCGCACGATGAATAAACGTCAGAATGCGAAGTCCCTAATTAATTAAGAGATAATACTCGGTTTCGAAACGCTTCGCGACAGCTGTATCTCGACATTTTGCTGGAAAAGAGCGGTGCTGCAAATGTTAACGGAGTTTGTATGAAGCGTGGTCTACATACTCTAACATTGTCATTATTTGAAGACGGATGAACATGAATTAAGGATCAAAGGTTGTTAACAATGAGCCTGCATACCACATCCGTGGTCCATACATGATACTGAGACGCAGAAGCACATCCCACCCGGTACTTTCTAGCTAGTCGCGAAGGTATTCGGAGTTAGATATAGTTGAAGGGAACGCGACGGCTGATATAAGTATGTCACCCCCATGTTTAGCGAAAGACAAAGGAAACGGCGCTTTACTTTTAATTGTTGTAATAATGAAGAAAACATTCTTCTATAAGAGGAATACTTTTGAGGAATACTTTTTGATACAAGGTTTTATTTCAAAATACACATTTCTTTATGACGACAAAAGTTAGGTTGCACAACCCGATGCAAATTTATATACAGACGCACGAAAGAAGAAAAGACTTCTTCAAGGCTGATTCGTGTATATTTTTCCCAGATCTATTTTACTATTTTTATATTTTTCATAAATATCACGTATTAAAAAAATTCTATAACAAATTAATAAATTAAATTAATTCTAAAGTTACTAAATTTTCCCTTCAGAAACTTTTTAATGAAAGATTTAAGATAAAATTGAAATAAATAATATCAAACCGAGTTACGTGACATGGAACATTTGTCCGGCCGTAACCGGGAAAATTGTTTAAAATGAGCTCGCGCGAAGCCGCGCATTACGTATACGTGCGGCTTTGTGTTTAAGCGTTTTATGACTTCGCGTATAATAAATTTTTCTCCCATTTTTTCACCAGTTTATGAATCGATCGCCAGCGATATATTCCATCGCGGACAGCCTTTCATTTCTCGTTCGTTGCATTCGCCTGAGCGAAAGAAACCGTAAAAGGCTTCGGCGCCGCGGGTAACCCGATGCGTTTTCCTTATGAAAGACGCATTGGGTTACCTCATACTCGTTTGTGAAATATTACGAGAACGAAATTGGGAGGAAAGAAGAGAACAGAGTGCCGATCGAGCGAGGGAAAACGTAGGGCGATCGGAGCGCAACTTATTCGTGCAGGGTCAACGATCGAGTCTAAACGAAGAGGCTCCTGATAAGCCGGCTCCGTTTCAGATTATTTTGATATGCAGACCGCGTCAGATTGCTCCCGTTCTACCCGCATCGAAGCAATTAGTATAAAATAAAATAAAAACAACTAAAGTACACGCACATCTTCGTATGTGTGCGTATATGAGAGTTACATATTAAATAGTAAGAGACCAGGCAACGAGACATTTAATCTCTCTCGGGTAGATTTTACTTCAATAAAATTTTTAACCAAGCTTAGAAATGCAAAAAAATGTCGTTATATATATATCTCAGAAATTACAAGGATGGCGTCCAATTAAACTTCCGCTTAGGACTCTAAATTGACGAGAGACTCGCAGAATGAAACGGAGAATTTGAAATATATTTAACATTTCCGTCTTCGCTTCCTTTAATTATGCGATCAAGTAAATAGAGAACAAAGAGAAACTATTGCGCACGCGAGAAGACACGAGATTAATTCATCAGCTTCGATATTTTGTAGGAATCGAGAAAAACGTCGCAAAGTGATTTAAATTCTTTAGTTTCTTACGTCATATTGGGAATGCGACTCTTATACTTTGTCCTTTCTAAGAGAATAATTAAGTACAGAATACACGGAATATACAGAGGATATCAATATCGAGAGAAACTTATATATCTTGCGAATCTTATATTTCTAAATCTTACGATACGCTTTACGTCACGGGCACTGAAATTAATGCATCCTAATCGCAATTAAAAGTCGTTGTAAAGTCCATTTTCTCGCTCTGCCTCCAATTTCGAAATACTCTCGTGATCGTTTCGGTATCGATTATCTGTTAACAACGGCATTGCGCGCAAACACTACACGCATGTACGTATACACTTCATCCCCCGTGACGCCGAACAGAATGATTCTCCTCCGTAAAATGATAAGCGAAGACATAGAGCCACGACGATCGTGGCGTGTATAAACCGCCGCGGTTTGATTAGCGATTATACGACGACGATTTTTTACGCATTTTTCCTGTGCAACGAGCGATAAACCTTTATCATCCGCCTTAATATGAGCGAAGTAGCGGCGCGGAAGAGAGAATTTACAACTTGTAAAAGATGCGAGACGTAGGCGACGGAAAGATAAATTTAAAGTTTGCGCTTGATGACGTTGGCGTTCGTATGTCTAAGTATTCTGTAAATATGTATATTCTACGAGCAAAAACGAGAAATACATTTTGCTAAATTATTTGAGATAAACGTAGCTACCTGAAACTCTGAGAAAGATTGACTTTCACATCTTGTATTTCTGAAGATTGCGAGGAGTATTTACAGTTTTCTCAAAATTAATTTTTTAAATCTGAAATAAATATCTGAGATAGAAAGTATTAATTCAAATTAAACACAGAAAGAAATAATTAATTATTATAACTCTATTTAATTTACAATCAGATAAAACTTTTAAATTTATTAATTGCAATTTTGTTGATTCTCAAGATTTCTTTAATATAATTAAATGAATAAAATCTAGAAAGATTTGCAGCCGGAGATCGGAGTTTACATATATTTAAATGTCAAATTAATTACGGTTGAGAGAGAATGTTACGATTTGTTAAGGCCAGACCTTAACCCAAAATATATAAAACCCAAAATGGTCAGAATTTCTCAACGAGAATGCTCGCGTCGGAATGGGAAGTGAAATTATGGTTAATGTCGATGCTAACTCAAAGGCATCTTGGGCACGTGTGTTCCACTATTATTAGAGTGGTCATTAACTAGCGTTCAGTGGACGATACCAATCTCTCAGATCATTATCTAATTGACGTAACTAACTCAATCATTTTGGAATAATGACGATTCAACGACGGCGCCAGCGAAAAGATAAGCTAGCACTTAAATGAGTAAATCTAATTAAAACTATCGTCACGTCGCTTATCCATATCGCTGATTAGTATAAACACTACGCAAGCTTTGCAAAAACATTTCGAAAGTCGGATTGATGTGTTTTTAAACAAAAAGTGCGTTAAACCACTCACATATGTATATAATATTTATATATTAAAAAAAAATTAATTTAATAAAAATAAAAAAGGACTGCAATAGCAATTTGTTGTATTCAATATTGGCAATCTTCATTTTATTAAATTTTAATTTTAATAAAATAGAAATAAATATAATATATTTGAGAAAAACCATTGCTACTTTTTCTTGCCCAGTATTATCCAATTGCTGTGCAATTTGCTATGCAATTGCCATCAACAAATGTCTTTCGATGATGTAAGTATCTCGTTTTCTTTCAAGAAATGCATATACTATTCGCTACTAAGGCGCAAACATGTCAATCTAATGCTACACGATCGTACCTTTACACACTTTCGCCAATGGTGTTTCCAGTGCGAGCCGGTATTGAACTTGTCATTACCGTCGATGACTGCGACTGCGAAAAGTTTACAAGCAGAGAGGAGTGACCATCGCGCGACAGTCGTGGCGCGGCATAAAACGTTAAAGATAGCGCGATTTCAGCTCTTCGGCGCCGGTTATGCAGATAAAGCCAGCGGCGAAGCGCCGGCTTTACCCGCGGCGACAGCCTTCGGGTGTAATTGCTTCTAATTTTACACACTTTTATCGTTTATCGTCGCCGCCGATTCTTTTTCCGTCCTCCGCTGACGCTACGCGTCCGCCGTATCGGTCCCCCCGGAACGCCGGGCCGCGCTACGATTCGTATTCGCGATAAATGGCACGTGGTACCCATTGTACGCCGTTCTAATTACATATCGGCGAGACAGATGAGATCGGGGCCTCTCCGCGGGCGGGCCGTGCAAAAATCGTCCTCTCGGCGAACGCGACATTTTTGCCGAGATAACAAACCGCCAATTGCGAACAGCGTCGGAAGCTCCGGCTCTCTGCGGGAGAAATGGAACGTGGCGCCCTTTTACCCTTATTTACACAAGACGCACGCGTTGAAAAATCTCGATACAGATATTAGAGCAAATATTGCGTATATATACGCTTGAGATTAAAACAAAGCTCCTAAACAAATTTGATTGTACAAATAAGAGATTTTGAAGAGTGTTGCGCAAAAATACGAATGTTCTGAAATGCAAAGCAAAGAATGTATCACGATAAAAGCAAAAGATTGCAATATAGCGCGTGCTTCGTTCTTTCGGGTAAATAAAAATAGTTTCGCTTCTATCTTCAGCTAACAGTATCAGTTATTCCGCTCTTCCTGTTCCGTTATCAATTTATGTAACACGACACGCGCGTAACACGAAAATCTATCAACACGATAGATTTTCAGGGGGAAAAGAAATCCGATAATAGGATTTCTTCATATCGATACCTATTATATGAAGTTTTACAAATCGCCTTTCCGCGAAAAAAATACTTGGGTGGCTTTGTCTCGAAAAGGAAAGAGAAATATGCCTTCCCATTTTTCGGAGATTGACAGCGACGATAGCATATAGAACTGAGGCTATACAAATCTGCAGTTTTGTTTACGGACGATTAGACATGTGGATTCATCGGCGAAAATTAGGTCAACGTTTTTCTAACGATATCGTGGCACGGACTTTAACATTACGCGATTAAGCCTAGATAAATAGGTAGAAAAGGTAAATGAACGTTCGATCGATCGCGCGCCTTTCGTATCTCGCGAAAGATTCCCTTTGTCTTATCGAAAAATCGCCAGCATTTCACACGTCACGTTATGCACGTCATTGATAATTCTGATTACATTCATCCTTTTCTGCACGCAGAACGTATACGCCGATTACGCGAACCGTATTTGCTGCAGGTTCATCGTAATGCACCTAGAAAATCAGTTTAGCCGATTGCATCGCGGATAATCTGTGCGGTTATTAGCCATAATAAGCCGCGGCGATTCGATTATATTCTCCCCCCATTATAGACTCACGCATGCATATTCGGTATGGATTTATAGGTTTATATTATATAGCGGTTAATAGTTCCGTGTTAATTAATCTTAATGCGATTCTCCGAGTCTCTTGTATTTCCATCTGATGAAAAACGACGTTCAAACTTCAGATGCCTTCTTCACATAATTGTTATCTTTCTTTTGAAAAAAAATGTGGAGGTGCTTCTTTCAATTTAGATAAGATACTGTATTGTAAAACAATAAAAAATATTTCCTTGCAAGATACGTTATACAGATAATAACTATTTATTTATGAAATTATGATTATATTTCGTTCAACATTTTAATTGAATAATAAAACTTTAGATTTGAAGTTAAAATCCAGCCGTTTTTGTATCCGCAACGACCTAATAAATCTTTTCACATTTATTCAATTAAAGTTTTGTTTTAATTTTACGCTCTTTTCAATTTTCTCGTGTAAAATAACGGCCACCCTTTGTTGAGGCAAAAGTACATATCTTTTTTACTTTAATATTATATTATAGGAATATTTAATTTTAGCGACACTTTACCGCCAATTGCGAATATACTGCAAATTGCTGCAGATTCAATGTAACGTTCTGTGAAGGATCAGCGGAAACGCGCGGGCGGTAACGGGAAGAAAAAAAATTATGTGAAAGGAAACGTTGGAATTACAAATAGAATCGTCGTATATAGACGTACGTCACGATAGAGGATAGCAAACTAATCTTCGCATTCATGAGATACTCTCGCGGATGTAGGGCGACGAGAGCGTCATACCTCGAACAGAAACTCTGAGTTTGTTTTGAGTTTTGCTGCGTGATCAGTTTGATGCAATATCATCGGCGGGAATTCATATCAAAGCTTTATTCCCTAATCAGAATTATTAGATCATCTGGGCTTCACCTACAAAAAGCAAAATTAGATTCTAAGTGCGTAGAAAATCGGGCCATTGCATATACATAAAATGTTTTACATCAATTTTCTGAGATATTTTCTATAGAACAAAAAATCTGTAAATAAGCGAAAGATTTAATTACAAAGTTCACGTTTCAAATTAAAAAGTCATCTTTTTATGTAAGAAATGAAAACATTTTCATATAAGGTTGACATTCTGTAAATTAAAATTTGTTTTTTATCGGTGCGATTTCTTTTAAGTATAAAACTTTTATATACACACGGATATTATTATTCTCTTTCGTTAAAAAAACAGACTAAAATACAGTTTAACAAAAATTTTATAAAATAATATCAAATGACTTTAATGTGATATGTAATAACCAATTATTTTACGACAGCGTTCTATTGAAAAATTAAACTTTTAACATTTTACGCGCGACTTAAAATAGTATTTCGGAGAAATAAAAGACGCCAATAATAGCTGACTCCATATAACGGACTACCATATAACGGACTTTGCAGAAAATCGGTGAAAAATATCTGGTGAACGGGTCAAGACGGGGGCGAGAACGATATACCGAGACCTGTCAAAGCCGAGCACGTTGTTGACGCGGAACAATCGCGGTGTTCCACGTATGATTACTCGAGAGGCTCGCGCGAGGCTGCCTATCTCATTCGTATATGTCGAATAGAAGATCGATCGTTTAACGCGCTCGAAACTTTCAACGAGAGCGTCCCACCAGATTGTCCTCCATAGGTACCTCCATAGGTACTGATTAGGATCCAACAGAAATTCGATTAAAGTGGATTATTTGGATATAGAGGATTATTTGGAGACAATTATCCGAAAAATCGGTGATATTTGATCACCGCAAGTTGCGTGGGAAGTACCAATGAAACGTGATAATTATGATAATCACTTGTATCGAGTGTTTAATGAGTTTCAATAACTAAAAAAAGTTTTTCTAGATTCTCAAAAAATTCGAATAAAATTGCAATATATTATTTGTATCTCATAAGCATATTAATTACGTATATCTATGTTTAATATAATAAAAGAGACGGATTAATATATGATCAGTAAAATTATGATACTCCGCTTCTATTTTTGGAGAAAAAAATATTATATCATTACATAGTAAAAAAACAAATATAGAATTAAAAAATAAGTTATAAATAACTAGAAATTTCAAGGAATAATAATAACTGATTAATGCATAGAAATAAATTGAGTATATTGTGCCCAAAGGGCTATTTGCAATATTACTGTATTAAGTCAATTGTTATTAATTATAAGCAAGAAGTTTCGTACGGTAATTCTTTAATAATAAGCCCAAGTTTGTCTTCATTTAACTTACAGACTAAACATCGTCCGCTAATCCTGTAATTTTGCCACATTGAGGAAGGTTACACAAAGCCCGCAATACCCAGAGTCGCAAATTTTACGGGGGGTGAGAACTTTCTCAGTTTACCGATATCGTTAAACTGTTAAAAAGTTTGGACAATAAAGAAAGCGTAAGCGCGATTCTTGTAAATCTCAAATTTTCCTTCGGCTTCTTGTTATCCAATGCATGGAAAAGAAACTTATATATATTTGTAGCGAGCAGACTTCTGCCTCCGCAAAATAACTTTCGATCTTTTTGCGTGCGATTAAAAATCATTTATTTTTTGTCATAAATAATTTTATTTCCCGCTTCAATTCGTAACGCGTATATTTGTAACAACTTGAATCTGATTGTTGCGAAACGCGGCTTGTTCGCGACAGATATTTTATCAACTTCGCATTTAAAAGTATCGGCCAAGTTCAAAAGATTGCTCAATTCTGTGCAATAAACGGGATCGCTTATAGTGCAAAACAAATAAAGATAAATCTTCATTTGCACGTTCAGTGAGCGATTTATCGCGCACTGCGTACGTCGAATGAACGGACGCGGATTTTGGATACATCAATTCGCGGAGCCTTCTAGGCAGATTGAAATTTGTATGAACGCCGACTGAATCCCGGATCGAAAAGCACGAATGAGAGATAGCTAATAACGAGGCGGCAGCCGTGAGGCGATGGCAAAACGAACCGAGACATATAAAACCCCGGAAACCGGGATAAATCGCGGAGCAATATCGAAGGAACCAATATACTCGATGTATCCCGTAGGACATCGTATCCGCCGGCTTGCACCCCCTTTGGATCTATGTCCAATCATGAAAAAGAACGAACTATATAGTAGTAAATGACTGTTTCATCATCGCGTTTACCTCACAGCATTGCAGATACCTGTTTAATCTCGCTTATCAAACAATTACGGTTCAACCTGTGAGAGCGTGATAATGATTCATCGACCTCGAGCCAGCTGTTGAATTTAGCCCGCGAATATAATCCCCTAATTGCAATTTAGCATCGCATAAGATTCGAACGAGTAAATAATATTGTTATTAATAATCGTAATGTGTTTATACGTAATTAATAGTTATTTCTACTAATACACTAGTATAGATAGAACAATATATTTGTTCATAATTTATTATTATGTGTGATTATTATATTACATATCTCCCTTCTATCTATATATCTATCTATAAAAAGTAAGACTTTGATATTTAACGATGCCACTCATCTTTAAGTGGTTATTACTTGAAAATGTGTTAATTGGCATGAGAAAATATTGAAGGAACACTTCTCTCGGGTACGCAAGAAACAACAGTTTTCTCTGAAAGAGATATAAAAGCTTTGGGAAATATATCAGGGGACTTGTATAAACTATTCAGAGGGTTGATCTTTGATAAGTAACTGACACTATTAATTTTGCAACTAAGCAGCAAACAACATCAATGAAAAGAGGAAAGAAATGCGGAATTACATATCAAAATAAATAAACAAAATTAATTGTTTCAAGAAAGGGGAAAGGTTAGCGGAGATGAAAACGAATTTATCTGCTCCACTTCCCCGAGATTCGATGTTTAATCCGATAGACACTGAATCGCGCTTTGCGTTCACGGATCATCGTGCAAAAGCGTTCTTATAGCGCAATTAAATGTCGCATTAATTGGTAATATCATTTACCGCGCCGTTATTAATTAGTTATGAGCGCTCCCTTTGCCCTTCGCGAGAAACCGTGTATTTTTAGTATTAATAATCGTGTGCTTGTACAATACTCGCACGTGTGTGCTCGCGTTAAACTGTGTGCCGCTTTCCGCTAAAACTATGTGGAAAGTGTAATTAAAATGAATCAGCCTGTGACAGCGCGATGGCGAGCGACGACGGTGAATATAACGGCGCGCGAGGACTGTTCTATTACATTCGTTTCCGTTTTCCCGGATTATGTTTTCTCGATTTTCGCACAAGCCACAGAGGATTAAAGCGCGCGTGCGGGAGTGACGCGTGAATTATCGTCTAAATACTTCTGACTCGCGGCGTTAACATATCGGTAAAGTGTTAAAGGTTGAATTTGCACAATAAGCGGTGACGCGATTTATCGGATTATCGCTATCGATCGGCACAAATAAATTTTATTATTTATGCCGCTCGGTAACAGGACTGGCCGATCGATCGTGACGCGCGCTAAGCGATATACAAGTGTATAATACATATATATTTTGTTACTGGCGAAGATTGATCGTGTCCGTTAAATAAAGCATAAAACAATATCACGGCGAAATTGTTGCCCCCTTTTAATTGAAAAACGTATTTTTTTTAATCACTCCAAATGTTCTGTGTTTTGTTCGGTGCAGAATTTAATAGAAAGATAACGATGAAGCTCTATATTACATCAATTTACATCAATTCAACCAGCACTTCCGTTAAATCGTAAATCACCAGCGAGATAACGGACGTGTCTCTGACTAACGAGATGACTGATTGTTAAAACAGTTTCCGAACGCGTCAATTTGCAATAAACTTCTTTAATATCATCACGAGTTGCTTATCTCTGCGAAGATAAGAACGTCAAACGTCTCGCGTAATTTCCGCTATCGCTCGTCACGCGAGATCGCTCCTCGCGGCCGTGAATCGGCAGAATGCCGATTGTCGTAATACCGGAGACGGATGTCGCAACACACGCGCCGAAAGTGAAGAAGCGTACGTCAAAGCTGAATAGGTAAACGGGGAAAAAGTTCGGCCGGATACCGGATTTCCTGAAAGCGCGCAATCTCGGATCTTTGATATCAAAAGCAAGGGAAATTCCGCATGTCTCGAGATCACACTTACTTGTTGAATTCACAGAGCTTCCGTGGGAGATCCCGGGCCCGGGTGAAATCCCTCGAGAAAGCGGAGCCGATACCCTTCCCGCGACTATCTGCCGAGAGAAGAACGAAAGGCGCGCGCGAGGAGCGCCAAGTTTCCCCTCCTCTTGGGGAGAGACGCGGAGGGCGCGAAGAGGGCGATCTCCCGCCGACGAGACTTCCGGCTCCGTGCGAGTCGTCGATGTGTGGAGTGGACCGTTCGAGTCGAACTGACCGGGAGGGAGTTAAAGTCCGAGGTAGCGGTGGCCGGCGTGTAGGTGACGAGTATACCTGGACGGGGGCGGCTTTTAACAGGTGGCACGCACGCAAACGGGAGTTCCTCACGGTCCAGAGTGCTAACGACGTGTGACGTCGACGCCACGGTGCGAGAGGGCTTTTATAGCCGGTCGGTGCCGGCCGACCCGACTCGAACCGTCTCCACTCGACTCGGCGCGACCTTCCTGCCTCCTGCCTGCCCAGAGACTCTTGGCCCTATCAACTGATTTGCCGTTACATCTTCCACACACCCGTATGGTGGAACTGCCGTCCCCATTCGCGCCTCCCTTGTTCTCCATATGGGGAAAAGAACCCGTAAAGCGGATGTCGTTTATCGATGCATCGTTCGTTTCCAAGCACCCTACGCCCCTGTCACTCGATTATCCCGCAAAATTACTAGGGACTGAAAGAAATGTCCTTTAAATAGCACAGAACCTTTTATCCTTGTTATATCGTAGTTATTGCTTTGCTCTGAGAGAGGTTTTTTTTTTATATTTATGTTATTAGTCTCGAAAATGTTATACGTGTTTTATTGGAAAAGAAATTGTTATTTATTGTGCACAAAGTATTAATTTACATGTTATTAATATGTAAAAAATTACGTATTAATAAAAATAATGATTGAACACATATACATATTTTAACATACATATCAGTTTTTTATTTCTCTCTCTTATAGGAAAAGGATTAGTTAAAAAGCGCCAATATATCAGGGAATAATTTAAAAAACTAATCAAGTCCACTCGAGTTAATAAACAGCGCAAGTCATGTGCCGTTTTAACTATTCAAACTTTTAATTATTCAAATAATCTGTAGGGAAATCATAGAAGATAATTATTATACGATAATTTATTAATGCACCTATTTATTGCACATCTATCCCAAATCTGTATTATTTAACAAAGGAGAGCTCTCACATATAATTTATTTCAATATTACGTTATATTAATTAATTGCACTTATATAGTTTTCCTACGCTTGTTCATTATTTATTTATTACCTCATTTACTTGGGCATTTAAGCAAGCTAGATTATACGTAAGCTGCTTGTTTCTTTTCAGAAATATTTAGATACCGCTTGAAATGGAAATGGAATATCAGATTAAGCTTGTTAAGCTTTCCAGCAAGCGACACAAGTATCGTTTTATCTTTGTTACTCATTGCCAAAAAAGAGAAATAAAGCTACATTTGTGTCGACTTGTGTCGCTTGCTGGAAAGCTCCCATCAATAATGTGGAAAGAAATTGCCAAAACGAGATGAAAAGAATGTGATAAGTACATCTCTTTCTTCTCCGGTTACTTTCATTTGCCATTCACTAACAATATCCGCGGCGTATAATAACTTATTGTTAAAAAAAATGTTTCTTACTCAGAGTAAGCGATCCCAATATAAAATGTAAAGGAGCAATCTCTGTATAAAGAAACAGATTGAGACGTCAATTATTGACAAAAATGTAAAGATTGTAAAGTACACACATTGCGAATTACTTAAATTCACGAGAAGTACTTTTTATCGTCTTTGCCGCAAAAAACACACGATTCGATGAATGGTACTCTTTCAATCGCCACAAATCCATAGATAACATAAAAAATATTGATTAATATTTATATCACGATATGCATTGTGATATTATCTATATAAACGGCTGCTAGTGGTTATAATTATGAAAATGTAACATCTGCACAAGCGCGAAACTTTCGATAATGAAGTTAACCGGAATTATGCGAGGATTCGTTCCAGTCATAATTATATTCTGAATATGGTAATGGAACATCCTACTTGTTGCCGTAGATTTTATTACCTATAACATTTTCCATCACACGTAAATATATTCGAGAACCGTGCGTGTGTCTCGTGCGCAATAACGCACAAATCTGGCAATTTGTATAAAATATTTAATATACTCTAACGGTATTTAAAGATATGTTTAAAAATATTACGTTTGGGGAGTCGTATTCCCTTTTGGATAAATAAAAAATACATCTAAGAGGTAAATATTTCCTTTGCAAATAAATAAAAAGAAAAATAGAAGTTTATGACAATGTTATACATGATAACGATAAATTCTGAACGATACCGTGCACATTTTTGAAATATACGATCAAAGTTGAAATTCGTATTTCAATTCGCGAAAACACAGTACAGTTTGTTACGATAAATGATTAATTAAAATATGCAAAAATATCCCTACATGATAAATTATGGAAAAGTTAAATCACGCGCACGTATAGCTTTTACAGCTATTTGTTTATAAATATAAATAAATGCGATAAAATCTTAAACAAACATTTTAAATGATAAAACGTAAAAAGATTTATTGCTACATAAAAATTGAATATGAGAACGGTCTTGTTAAAGATAAAACATTACCAGACTGATCAACAAGAATTAGATTTTGAATATATTATGTGCGCATAGGGTAAACAAAGAGACGAGGGAAGAATCTTAATTCAGCGTGCAACTTGTAAACGTTAATTGACCGTTAATTCAATGAATGCCGACGATAATCCAATGGTTCACTTACCGCCATGCCACCGAATATATCGTCGAAACCGCTACTCGTGAAATTCCATCCTAAAGTAATTAAAACAGCCGCGTCATTGAAGCGCAACTTTATCGTTGTGCTCGTCGTCCTGCCCAACATCACTTCTGCCATTAGCACTTCCATCGTCTGGACCTCCTCTTAGAGCTCTCGATCCTTTGACACCGACACCAAGAATGGAGATCTTGAAGGACACAAAACAATTCGCGAATTAACATACAAATTTTTAATATTTAAGTCGCTTCGGGTACCCGAGTATTAATTTACAGAAGGTTATTTGATGTAACGGATCTTTACATGCCGAACAGAATAGACCATCGATAACTACATATGGACGGGTGTCGTGTTTTCAGCGTAAAGCCATAATAAATAGACCGCTTATTCTTATAATACATGCACGATGAGCAAAACTTTGCATGACCGGGAGTGTAATAAAAGTATATACAGCACATCTTTTTCAAATTATCTTTTTCAATTAATTAAAACAAAATTAATGTAACTTTAAATATTACTTCTCTTTATTTTATGTAAGAAAAAAAATGAATAACTTGTATGAACTTAGGAGCTTATAAAATAGCCAGATATATATGGCGAAGAAGTGGGTGAATTGTCATCTCATTGTGAACGTCTCATCTGCGAAAGTTACCTAATTCTCGCAGTGGAGTAACCAGTCGACTAAACCGACATCTCACCGTGCCTCGTAAAATTCGCCGGAATTATAAAAATGATTTAAATACCAGTACTCTCGTATCGAGATGTAAAACGACACCGCAATTTTTTATAATGTAATAACTATTTTTGATTAATTTTAAAATTCAGAATCTTAAAGTATCTCTTGTTTATTACATTATCTTTAAAATATTTTTTAAAATTACCCATATTAATACACAATAAACGAGACGTAGGCGTACAACGGTATTTTTCAAATCAGCATATAAATTTACTTTTTAAAACTGCAATATTTGTTCTAAAAATACAAAACAAATGACTATGTGCTTATGTATTTAGATTTAGAAAAATGATAATGAGCTAAAAAAAAGGCAAAGAATCTAAGAAGAAAATAAAAAATTGCTCGATTTAATTTATGAAAATCCACAGAACATGAGAACTGTGTCTATATAGATTACGTTACAAAAGATACCATCCGAGAAGCTTAAAGCACATGATCAAGATAAGGAAATTCACTCTCATTGTCAGTACGAAAGGAAAAATATAAAAAAATATAAAACAAAATAAATTCATCAAAGAACTTATTGAAAGTCTCATGATCGCCATTTCAACCGTCGTTTTGTCAAGACAACTCGGAAACAGGTAGCGCATTCCAATCGAACGTGTGACACGCTACCGCGCACGTGCGTGTCCGGCGCGTTTGTATGCGAGACAAAAAGAGCGTAAAAAGACTGTGCTCGACGTTTAGCGACCTGCTATGTACAAGGCGAGCGTCGGATTAAAAGCGGAATTAATTAACTCACGTGCATGTGTGATCCATTCAAGGTGTGCGTATCATACGGCGACTGTGTGCGCGCTTGTCGACGCTTTATACGCATCCTTGCTGTTTGCATTGGTGATCGCAACGGACAAAGGAGATTGATCATCCGTTTCATTCGATTTCGCGGTGAGACTGCGCGCGAGTTTCCTTTTATCGGATTACAAATGAAAAAAAGTGCTGCCGCGTACGCGAACGAGAAGTGGCCTACACACGATGTGCCTGTGATGTGTCTGTAGTTGTAAATGCTTTATCGTAACGTAATCTATCCCGGATAAAATTTAACTGGCTACGAGATATTTTTTGTGCCTTGAATTTAAAATTATGAACATCAGAGCAGAATTTTCGAACTATCGTTGAACTTGAAAGAATAAATAGATAGCAAAATCGTGTTTGCTGATCTTATTAATTTTTTTTATTTATTTCGATAATAATATATGTTTAAAACAATTTTAGGTAATTGTGTACATGGAGGTCACCTTAGTACTGACACAAACTGTTATATTTTTCAGTTATATTTGTTAATAACTATATAATAAATAACGAGCGACGGCTTTACCTTCGATATGGACATCTCTCCGTATGGCGTTGCTTAGAATCGTGTAAATTTTCAACTGTATGAATCGTGTGAATTTTGCGACACAATTAATAGTCGCACGAGTAATCATGCGTTTTTCGTTATAGACACTACTTATATGCCTGTCTAAATTACTCTTCGTCGTGAATGTCTTGTTAAATTGTTAAAAATATCAGTAAATTGTTATTAAAAAATGTAAATTTCGCTTTTATATCTCGGTTTTTTCACGAATTATTTTGCGCCTGGATATATCTCATGATTGACGATGCGTTAATGTAACTTTGCAAATATTGCAGCAACATTTATGCACGAAAGGACTTCGGCAGCATTTCGACACGTTTAAAGAGCCATGCACTCGGATATTCATGGTATTCGATTTGAAGCAGAAACAAATTCGGTAAATGCATAACGGAAACGAAGCACGGAGGGATCAATCCGATCGATAGGCTCAAATTGTCGACGAGAACTACTGCGTCCACGTTTGAACTAATTATCTCAACCTCGTCGGGTTTTGAATCGAGTTTATTAAGTCACACCGCTGTAAGTGTTCAATATATTCTGAAATCGAGTAATCTGGAGGATGAACTCGGCAAGCTGAAAGTAGACAGAGAACTGTTGATGCAACGTGGCCAACGTGTGAAGGCAGAAGGAGAGGGTATAAAATTTTGTTTAATGATTTGTTTCACCAGTCTATAAATGGAGAAACCTTAGTATAAACACTCCAGGTAAGTTACTAGGACAATATGCGTCTCCGTAACTCACAATACCGAATAACTAATTATCTCAACCACACTTCTATGCCATACCGACTGGCCTTCCGCCGAATTTCTCGCTGAAAGCGTCGTCGCTTTAAAATATCGCGATGTTTCGAGCTCCTTCCGAGTCAGCATGAAGTGCCTTTATCAAATTTAAGAGTTCAAATAAAGTGGAAATATAAATTGCAGTGAAATATTGCATTTCCTCGACGGAATATCTCCTACGATTCAAATTTCAATCTAATCTGCACATACAGATAAACAATGTCGAAGGTTTTTTTCGTGCAAAGAGGCATCTTTGATCAATGCGAATAATTTAATAATTTATATTGTAATATTTTATTTTAATCATACAAAAGTATAATTTAAATTTAACATTTGAATGTAATAAAAGTATAAAATATTTTATACTTTTATATAATTTAAATATTAAAGACATTTGATTCTTAGAAATAATTTGTCTTTGTAATAAAATAGCATATACATATATATATATATATATATTTTTTTTTATATTAAATATACATTTTATATAACAATTTCAATTATTTCTAATTTTTTATGTTCCAGAACTTTCTGTAATTTATTTATAATTAATTACTCTTACTATATTATTATTTCTATTCATTGTGCGTCAAACATAAAATTATTTCAGACATTAAAATGTCATATAAATCATTTTGTTGTATATACCATCTTTTGTATACTATTTTTATTCTAATCGTGATCGAATTAATGATGAGTACTTTTTTGTTATTTATACAACAAATATATATATTAATTCATATTTAATTAAAATCTTCTGTTGTAAAATATTAAATTCATTTTAGAATTATTTAGTTATAGTGTCTGATCGACGATATGCACCAAAATGGTTATCCAATGCCAGCTATCTTTAATATACCGCAAATAACATCTAGTGTCCGGAAGAGAGAGAGATAAAGCAAAAGGATATGTGTCATAAAAATATGTGTAGGAGATTGTGTACTTCAAATTCGCATCGGGACGCTGACGACAACGTAGAAAGTTAAATCACGTCTGCGATTAAACAACGACATTAGATTCTGTTTTTTCAAGCGTGAAAACTAAATGTTTATACGACGCCGTCGGCTACGCTGCCGAGATAGTGAATAGCGCGCGGCTGCCTTCCACGACGTACATACGTACGTGTAATATATTCGGCAGAAATTGCGATTGCCCGGTCGGCGCCCTTCGAAAGCGTGGTAAACGCGTGCACGAATGCGAAATACACACGCACGCTCGCAGATACAACGCGTGAGCGTGTTCTCCGTTTGTATAATTACGAGTTACGAGCGTCTGCTAATGTTGAATCTCGCAAGAATCGTGGGAGGAAATCGTGTTTCTCGCAGCGACGCGCGTACTTCGTAATAGGGTCGTCCGAAAAAATGACATAAAAAACGGCTCTTTTATCTCTTCAGAACCGAGTTCGACTAACGCGAACGTCAAGTACAGATAGCGATATCGTTATATGTGTACATATATGTATATTAAATGGTAATTATTTCATCAAAATAAAGAAACATTTTTAAAAAGGCAAATACGAATATTTCTTTTATTTATACCTTTGAAAATTATACGTACGTGGAGTATATACTTGCTGGAACACTATTGTGGCTCCCACGATAATTCTCCGTTTCGTATCAATTAAGTAGTTAATATGAAAGAAAAATACAAAGATCAGGATGAGGAAGCTAGACGATTTTCCATGCTCGTCTTGCAGGTTCTATTTTGTAACCGGCTTTTTCCGTTGTGTTTTATTTGGACGTTTTGGTGACGGCTACAATGGTAGAAATAAGTATTTTAATAACAAAAAAGTCTGAAAATTAAATTAAAAGTGACGCAAATTTCAAATAGACGCAAATTTCAAATTTCCTTTTTCAAATAGATTAAATTACCTCTATATTAAATCATCTTCAGAATCATCTTCAGAGTCATCTTTGATTAAATCGATTGAAATCTTTTTTCGACGTGATGAAGCTGTATTCCTCGTTATCTTACTCGTTTTTTTAAGAATTTGTACATCATATTCATCATCAGAATCCATATCATCTAATGCTTTCTCAATATCCCTTTTATTACAACGTTTTTTGTCAATTACAACACCTATAGTACTTTTTCTTGAGTTCGCCATAGAAATGTTTGCACTTAAAACATCTAAATGTTTCGTACAAGGACTCTTTCTGATTTCATTTAAGGGTTTTTTAATTTTTTGTGGAGTATATTTAGAGGTAGCTTGTTGAGTTGCCACGCTAATGTTGTTCAATTTTAATTTCCCATCTGGTTTATGATTCAGTTTCTTTATGCCAGCTATTAATATTTCTTTAAATTTCTCATAAGACGGTGTTTCATTAAATTTTATACTGGCTAATAAAGTCATAAATTTATGTACAGCTTGTGGAACAGATCCATGAAAACACTTGGCTAGGAAACTGTCTATATTATTGAAAGCTTTTTCTTTTTGTTTTTGAACGGCAACTGGTTCAAGTAACTTTTCCCATGGTAGCGAACCACATAACCACATAATTATGTTGTAACTCAAAATTTCAATATCTCCACGACGTGTTGGCACTAAAAAAAAGCAAAAAAAACATCTAAAGTATAATAATAATTTTTATAATTTATATTCAAAAGAAATTGATAAATTGCGTTAAGTATCAGAATTGCTAAATTTTATTGAAATTTCTAATTCTTACCTCCCATATGAGCATCTCTGCTTGTGTATTGTAAAGTACCGTAATGTGATTTTGTTGGGTCAACTTTAAATTCAGTGCTCGATGTCCAACGAGAAACTAAACCAAAGTCAACTAAATAGACTTGATCATAGGAATGCAGATCCAGTAGCAATTTTTCACCTTTGATATTGCCATGTACACGGTTCTTGTGATGAATATATTCCAATATATCTATCTAGAAATTTATTAGAATAACACATAAATTATCTTTTCTTCAAGCAGTTATTTACTACAAATATTCTTTTTACAATTGTCTTACTATTTGCAAAGCTAGTTTATATACTACATGTTCTGGAAACTGTCTGTTATTTTCCTCAAATATTTTCCATAGATCTTTTCCGTATCGATCTATTACTAAAAATCGATATTCTTTATTTTTATATTCATGACTTCCAGAAGCAACATATCTAGGGATTCCGAGCGCAGCAAGATCCTTTTTTTCCTGCCAGCTAACAACTAAAAAGACACTATATGTTTATCTCTAAAATATTTTTTTATGCAATTGGATAATGTTATCCGTTGTAGACTGCAATTTTAAAAGAAATTAATCATGTAATAGAATGTTAAAAATAAATTTTACTTTTAGGCTTACTTTCATCCGGCTTACATTGTCTCATATAAAAATGCATTTCCTTAAATAACGAGCTATTTCCTTTTGGTTCCTAAAACAAATTTTAAGAAAAAGCAAAGTTAGGATGAAAACTGGGGAAAAAGTATCAAGAATAAGGAAATATAATGCTTACAATTTTTATAACATTAGGATAATTTTTGGGAATTTTTTCAGAATATGGTGCAGCTGCAATTAATCAATAATCAATTAATTACGTAGTACAATAACTAAAATATTTAACACTGCACGGACACCGCACAGTGTTGAGGAACATATTTTTAAGAGATATATCTTGTTAAAGAAATACAATATAGCTGGATATAGTTATGTAAAACATAATTATGAAGTCTTTACGTGTCTTATGCAGATAACTGTGCATATAAAACTTGCAAAAAACAATACTTATAATTCTTCTTTGCGTAACGATTATCTAAATGTCTATAATAGACCTGTTTTCGAATATTTTGCCGTTTGTATTTACAACGCGGGGGCACAATATGTCACGCAATATAATAGCAACGGGCAACGGGATTCGTTTCACGTACCAGAGTAAATCTCCGCGAAACGGCCGACGCCGATCGACTTGCCGAGGATCCACTGGCCCATCGCCATATCCCTGAGAATCTCTCCGGCCGGTATCTGCTCGGGCATTTTATGACCTCTCGGTGATTTAATCGGTGATTTTGCTGCCATCGCGTCTTCGGATCGTCCAAAGAAATCAAAGATCAGCTCACTGGACGCGTCACGTAACAGAACCGATCGACAGATCGACAGATCGTGAATAACGTCACGACAATGCGAATAAATGCGAGGCTTGACGACAGGCAACACAGGCAATTGAGTTTTGAGACATGATGAGTATGATGACCCCGACCGAAGGAATTCAAATGCTCGCGACTCGGCGGACGCCCCACCAACAAGCGCTGAAGTAGCTATACGCGCGCAATAATTCCGGTTGAGAGGGGAATTTAAGCCCCTTGCACAATAGGCGATAGCGATAGCGATAGCGACAGCAACAAGGTATAGCTTTATCGGCAACTTTGTCGCTGTCGCTATCACTATCGCTATCGCCTATTGTGCAAGGGGCTTTACTCCAACGCCGATGACGGCCGCCTCGCCGAAGGCTTCTTTTGCTTCTTTTTCGCAACTTTAACTTCAAATTTTTTGAATCATGGCCTAATGGAGCATTTTGAAGGCCGGGATATTGAGCACAAAAAGAATGGCAGGAAATGATTACCTTCTTGCGTCTGAAAAGGATGAGTTATTTTTTGTTGAACTGTATAATTCAATAAATCTGAAAGTTCTATACATATACATAGCCTTATAATTTACACAGTTGAGAAACTCTAAGTTATTGTCAAATATAAAAGGATAAAAAAAAAAAGAGTTTGATTCCGTACTATTATTACGCGGCACGGCAAACAGTAAAGTTAATTGCTCACAGCAAAGGAGCTTTCAGTCGGAATTATCAAACGTCTACTTCCTCAAATATACTGCAGTTATTCATCAGAAGAGAGGAAAGGAAACGTGCGATTTCTTCGCCCCGAAAGAAAGGCGTCAAATTGAAAGGATCTTAGAAAAAGTGTATACCAGCATGCAATTATGCACAACTGGTTGATTCGGACCAATCAATTCTTATTCGCGATGTTGAATTGCGCGATTGAACCGATGGTATTACACAGAGAGAAAATTCCCCCTTCCCTCTCCAATGCCGGATAATTACGTAGGAAACTAAATTTAACGGGTATTAATAGACTAAACTCGATGAAATTCTATATATTAAAGGGGTGACGAAATATATGATTTGCGGACGTGCAATATCAGTTTGCAATTAATTAAAACATACATAAGATATTCTTTGTTGAGATAACCGAATTGCATTATCTAATTAAAGTTATAGCGAGTTGTAACTTTCTCAATTAGCGCGACTATCGACTTACCGCGTTACGGAAATCGCTTTTTTTTTATTCGTCCACGATTTCGTATCATTCAATGTCTATAAATAGCCTAATAATTTTTAATATATAGACTTTAATAGTGCAACGCGTAATGTGATTTTAATATCGACGAAATAATACGACGATGCTTCAAAAAAGACCACTTAAAGCTGGGTATTGTTTATATTTGTTTGATCGTACAGATTAACAAATGGCAGTAATAAGGTATCTTATTATCTACTATTTATGTGTCCAGACATGTGTTTCTCATACTATAGTTAAGGCTGATAAGAATTTAGCCAGTGTTACGTACCAGCTCACGCATGAGCCAGGTCAAATGATTTGATGAGGAAGCTAGACAAAAAACTAAGATATGGACTGTTCAGAGGCTGTGTATTCGAATATGTATCTCAATTGAAAATATGTATCGTATAAAAAAAGATCATACAATGAAAGTAAGCTGTATCAAATACAATGTAAAGAACAAAGTGATTAGTCCAAACAGATCCTTTCCTTGATATCTGTAACGTCTCTGTCTTGCAGTAATAATTCTCTGAAGGAAATGAATCTCGTAGCGTAGATCGACAATTATATGAAAGTGAGACGTATCTTTATTTATCTGATTTTGAGTATGTTGAAGTTATCGACCACCAATCGTATTAATTTCTATCAAGAAAAGGAACTCGTTTATCAAACATGAATAACAGAACATAATATATATGAAAGAATATACACCAAAGATATTGATAAGCACATAAGGAAATAATATGCATAGAATCAATGTGTCAATTTAACTGCTCATAGATGAATATATTTCAGAAAACAACGTTCTTCAGTCTTCAAGGATCTTTAGTAACGCAAGAGAGAATAAAATGAGAAAACTAAAAAGTAATCTCAGTGAATCATCAAATGTATCAAATGGCCTAATAATTTTTAATATATAGACTTTAATAGTGCAACGCGTAACGTGTTTTTAATATCGACGAAATAATACGATGCTTCAAAAAAGACCAGTTAAAGCTGGGTATTGTTTATATTTGTTTGATCGTACAGATTAACAAATGGCAGTAATAAGGTACATTTTATTATATACTATTTATATTTATTTGATCGTACAGATTAACAAATGGCAGTAATAAGGTAACTTATTATCTACTGTTTATAACAATTAATTAGCTCGGCATATTAAACCAGATAAGAGTCTCTAACAATTTTTTGTACATAATATGGATATAAATCTACTCGTTCTTACCTCATATTTAGATCAAAATGTGATCTATTCCGAGTTTTGTCTTTCTAGTAATAAGATCGTTTGTGTTTCTCATAATGAAAACAAAAAATATCTGAATCTAGCATTAGAAAAACATATCTTCCAAAGATTGATTTCATCACGTTTAAAGATTAGTAGCAGCTTCAGCTCTATAGTATACATAAGTACTTAAAAATAAATTTGGCTGGTTAATTCCAGTTATTTTATACGTAAAGATATAGGCAGTGTTAAATTTGCCGTCAGTTCTATGTCCATCACCTAACGTAAAAGTTTCAGACGGCAGTTTCGTTTATGATTTAATAGAATATATCTTTTCATATTCTCGATCAGACTTTAGATCGTATTCGTATTGTCGTACCATGGCGGCATCCATCTGGATGGCGTTTTAGGTCTTCCTCGAGAGACCGGTACCGGAACATCGAGGCTTCTGTCGGTACGTTTTCTGCGCTCGCTACTTCTACCTGATATGCTCTTCGAGGCGTTATCTAAAATTACGAATGGTTGATCGTTAACGCGACGATCCTGCCTAGCTCGGCCAAAGCTCGGCGAATATGGTCTCGCGACGTCGTCCTGAATCACACGGTCGGTCGAAGGGCTGCGTACTCTTCCGGAAGACTGTCCGAGTCGACCGAATCCTCGCCGTTCATTGTCGACATCGCAGACGTGCAGACGATACGTTGGACTGGGAGATCGCGTTCTCGTGACAATCGCACGATCCGTCAGTTCCAATTGCGTCGGTCTCGGCGCCGCTGCGGCTTGAGACAACTTGGAGCTTCTGAAAATCGCAATTGCAAAAAGTTTTTAAAAAATTTGTAAATAGCAAAGTAGAAAGTTTTCGAATTCAACAAGATATTAGATCCTCGAGATCTTTTTACGTCTCTAAATTCCCGAAGAGAAGATGTTTAACATTAATCTCGTGATTTACATTCGTTCTCAGATACCGATAAATGTACCTTCTACTAGCGGGCGGCGGTTTCCCAATGACATTATCCTCATGAATCCGCGTGTCTAATACGCAAAAAGCGTCCTGTCCCTGCGCGATGTTCGTTTTGTCGCACCGACCGCCACTGCTCGACCAGTAATGCTCTTTCCTTGTTGGACTGCGATCGCTCCTGCCGTAAGTAGTTCTAAGTTCATCGGGACCTTGACGATCGTATCTTGCGCAATAAACGTTCCTGTATTCCGGCTGAAGCTCAAGATTACCCTCCAACCGCAGATTAGCCGGCATCTTCAGCGTCTCGACCCTCGGTACGTATCCATAAGGAACATACTGCGATTTCACCTCGCTAGTAGGCTCATACTCAAACGCACAACATTCCTGATGAGTCGGTTTGCCGAAGCACACGCTACTACGACCGGAAGAAGACACTCCCGTCGGTCGCAGCAGCGCCGGTGGTTTACGGTAGATTGGACGATCTCGGGGATACTCGAGATACTTGGACTGATACTCTGGATCCTGGTCGATCTTTATGGAAAACTTGGAGCGCGATGGCGAGGTCACCTTTGAGCCATCAGCACGACCTATCTCGACATCCGGCTTCGCGATCTTCGGTCGTTCACGTGGATAATCCTAAAAATTGTACTCTATGTAATTCTATATCACAGTTCTATGTATTCTTATATGCATATCTTATATTAACATAATTGAATATAGATTTTAATTAAATTAATTTTTAAATCTAGCAAGTACCTTGTATGCGTCACGATACTCGGGAATTTCCAGCGGCCGACCATTTAGATCTTCTAACTTTGACACTAACATTTTCATCTCTTCATCCTTCCTTCGCTCCTCCTCCTCCTCTTGACCTCTCATCCATCTGGCTTCTTCATTATTGTCTTTAGCCCGTTCAGCCATTTCTTGTGCCTGTTTAACGCAAGGATGAACGAAATTTTCGGTGCTCTCTGTGTTTTGGTAAAAGTCTCCCCCAGCTTTTAAATGTATCTGAGGTTTTTGTGGCTGCAGTTTATCTGTAATATGCACTCCAAAGAAAAGGGAATGACGACAGGGAAAAAGAATAACTCTAAGCAGAGCAACTATATTTCACTATAAATATATTTTAAATAGAAACTTTAATATCATTCTTGTAACTCATAGCCAAAAAAGAGAATCTTTTTTTTAATTTAAGTATCTTTTTGATGACATTCTTATTTAATGCCATTTATTATTTTTGTTATTAAATCTAATGCTATTACCTTTCACGCTGTGGTCTTTAAACACATCAGTATATTCTGGCACGAAGTAGGTATCTCCCTCGAGCCTTAAGTTCGTGCTTCGCCTCAACAATTCCGGCCTTCGTACCCCCACGAACGGGACGTAGTTGTCCTGATTTTCCGTCGCCGTTTCCAGCTCACCCTCCATCTTCAGGTGAGTGGGTACACGCATGAGTTCCGGTCGGCTAACGTTGAGCCACTCGATAAATTTCTCGCATTTCTCCGTCATAGTGTCCAAATCGCCTTCCATTTTCAAGGACGTAGGTCGACGTATAAGCTCAGTACGATGCTGGCCCTCATAAGGCCTATACGCAGAATATGTTTCCGTATTGGTATAAAAATCACCCTCGCACTTCAAGCTGGTACCCCTTTGCGCAATTCAACAACAATGGATTGTTAATGTTAATAGATGATTAAACTACTAAGCAAGTAGACGATTAAAATGCGTCGATTATAACAATTTGAAATAATTTCCATTTTTTAAATTGCTTCAACTATTCGATTCTCGCGATTAATTACTTCAAAAATTTAGATTGCTCAATGTAAAATTATATTTTGATATGTTATTTTAAGTAGGATTATTTTTGTATTATGCATTATTATAGAAAATTTAATTATTTGCTTGGATTGACATCTCAACAAAAGGTAACTTATTACGTAGCCATTTATCATAAATTGCGACACTTTGAATTGTATGTCCGTTTTATTAAATGTCACGGAGATCCGACAAAGAGTATAAAAGGGTGAAAAGCCGATTCCGTTGGCAATTTAGTTGCATGACAGTCAGTTTTATGCTTCTTCGATTTGCGTAAACTCGCGTGTTTCGGAATAGTTCGATACGATAAGTTTGCCGATTTATGACGGGTAAGAAGTTTTCGTGAAATAAACTGAACTCTGCTAAACGAATGGCTAAGTTGTAATTGGATATCAATCTACGATGTAATGTAAGGGTATTTTATAGCATTGGCTCTTTAATTTTACAATCTATGTTTTACTAAAAATTATATTATCATTTACTATTATTAATATACTAATATATTATCTATTAGCAATATATCATTATATTTCCCACTTACTATTTGCAAAAATATCTATTTTTATTGTACGCGATTTCATAATTATGCTATAATTTATATCAAGCAATAAGTAAAGGCTTACCTTCTGAACGATGGACGTCTGAATGAACTTTCGAATTGCGGAACTCCCGTCTCCATTACTTCGTTTTCATGAACCACTTGGGCGGAATCACTCTCCTTTTTTTCAGATGAATCCTCGACCTCAGCTTCGTGTTCTTTAAGATCCATGCAATACGAAGATTGCGCATTTTCGGGAGTTCCATCTACGCGTATATAATCCTCAGGCCAGAAATTTTCCTACCATAAAAGTACATATTTAAATATAAATTATTACATAATCTTCTAGTACATATAGAGTATTAAAGAAAGTAAATTCACACAACTCATTAGGGCTGCTTTTCTTATTGCTCACAAAGAGCAAAAAAATTTTGAATTACAATTACATAAACTTGAAAGTCAATATTTCTGGTATAAAATATAATTCTTATATAATATAACTTTTAGTTCCAATAACGCAAGTAATTCTCCTTTGTATACTTATCTTTTATCTAATACAGTAAGTAATGTAATACCGCGTACATTATTTTGCTAAAAACTTTCTTTTAATTAATTATAATATAATTTAAAAATTATCTACGTTTTATTTCATTAATTGAAGAAATCAAGAAATGACGAAAAAATTCCTTTCGAAAGAGAGAGTAAAGTACATTTTTTATGAATACCTTAGAGAGCTCTTTAACATTCGCACCGAACGCGCGTTGATATTCAGAACCGGAACACTGGTCTCCCGATTCCGGATGAGACTGCAGATTGTCCTTCGGTCGATCCTGCACGCGTTTTCTCCGATAACGGGCCAACTCGTCGACCGTCAGTTCTTCGAGGAACGGCCATCTCTCCTTGGTCTTGCTCTTACGCCCTTTGCCCTTGCCCTTACCGTGCGCTACCTCGGAATCCGAGGACGCCTTGCCGACGCGGCGAGTGGAGGGTCTTTGCCTAATTGTAGTCGGTAGGAAAATGACACCGTTTAACAGTAAATTTTATTCACAGATTTTTAGATAATATTTAGATATCTTTTCGTTTTGCTTTTAAAGAAAATAATTTGTCAAGTGTCTTTTTTTTAGTTTTCATATAAAACTTCGCTAATTTAGACCACCGGCTTGACAGATATTCCGAGCGGACAGGACAATTCGCGACATGACGCGGAGGGACAACCTGAGCTTACTGAAGATGACGAAGAGCCGAAGTCGCGAATTAAGGATATAGGAGGGCGGGCCGCTTGTGCAACGGCGAGGAGGACAGGGAGGACAGGGAGGACGAGGAACAGGAAAAGAGTGGTACGATGGTACCGTACATGCCGTTACAACGGCTCTCCCAGACGCGACGAATCGATCTGCAAAATGCGCGCGGAGCTAGAAAAATAAATCTCATCCTGGCCTAATGGCTCGCGCGCACGTCAATCCTCGCGAAATTATGTCGAAGATAAACATGATATGCGCAAAATGTCACCGAAATGTCGCAATTCGGATTACGATCGAAATCGTACAATAAAATTCTAAAACCCGCTTCTTTAATAATAGTGCTCTGAAAGAAGACATGATAAAGATGATCGAGAATTGAGATGATTAATATGATCTTTATAATTATTAATATAAACTTAAATAAATAAACTATTTTAAAAAAAAAATTGTGTCGGAAATTATACGTTATTTGTTTTGGATAATGGTTTCCATGCAAAATATATAAATAAATCATGTTTAAAAAAAAATTTAATTAATGTCAAGTGTAAATATATGTATAATAAATGCGTAAAATAACATGTAAAATAATGTATATAATAAAGCGTAAAATAATTCATATAGTAATGCGTATAATAAAACGGTAAATATAAGCTAATATGTAAGCTAAAACAATCCACTTATTATTATTTTCATTTTTTTTTGTAATTCTATTCCTTTTGAACTTCTATTTCTAAATACACGCGTGCCATCCGGTATTTGCCCATTTAATCAAGGGATTCCTTAATACATTCGTTGCACTGCCGGGCCCGTCTTAGGCCTAGGACCGCAACAGAATTTAATTACCGCGGCGAGCTGAGGGCGTGGTACCCCCATTTCACCTCGTATCCGTCGTTGAAAACATTGTATTCGTGGAATTCATAATTATATAAGTGTAGTCCAACACCTAATGTTCTACGAAAAGCTGATCAGGCCGGATAACCTTGTGACCTTGATCCACTTCGAGCTAACAACAAAAGGAAAGCCGTCGATAAAAACAAAGGAGAGAAAGTTCAAAAGAGGCGGTACGCACAGTAGGAACGGATCTCGCAGTCTCGCGTTTAGAATAAATAGAGCCATTGTAAAACTCGATTAAAAGTGACTTTTATTAAAGTGTTATATCAAGGAAAAAAATGTTCTAATTGTCCCTGTCACTCCCCCACAGCTATCCGGACCCCAGAGTGCCGGAGCGGCACAAGACGCCCAACATGTCGTCGCGAGAAAGATATTACATTCAACGTGGTAACGTGGCCGAGCGGTCTAAGGCGCTGGTTTAAGGCACCAGTCTCTTCGGAGGCGTGGGTTCGAATCCCACCGTTGCCAGATATTTTTTGCTTCGCGGCTGAAAAAAAACTTTTGCAATTATATCGCACGCTATACGTAGAGATTTTTCCTCCCCTCCGCTTTACACCCTTCCGCATAAGAAATTAGATAAAGCGAATCGACAATTTGGATCTGACAAGCTTGTTTCGGCGCCGTTTTGCTCGGCAAATTGTATCGTTTCTGTTTTTTTTCTCTTTCTTTTCTTTCCTCTCTTTCTCTCTCTCGCAGCTCGCTCGTTCACTGTGCTCCCTGGTCGATTCGTAATACCGAGGTTTCGTTTTGCTCGACCCAATGGCCCCGATTTTAACGGATCCTACCCTACCACCACGACTTTCTCCGCACGACAAATCTGTATGCGCGGCTAAATTAATGTCCGCGCCACGTGGTCGCACGCACTTGGCCGACATGCGATTCGACGTGCCGCCGGACCCGCCGGCCGGTCAGTTATTCTACGGTCTTCGTGCGTGATTCAATCTGAACGCATTTTACAGAGGCACCCTACGGTGGCTTGCACGCGAGCTTTCCTTGGGAGGAATCCAGGCCGTGGCCATCAAAAGTCTCACCTATCTCGTCTCTTATCGCCACACGCTTCACAGATCAGTAGGCGCTAATTAGATGCTCGAACGGATCGAATTAAATATTTTATTTGGCGATACTTTAACCATATTATCTGTATACTTTATTTAACCCCTAATCCCAAAATACTGCATCGCCACGTATAACTGTGATGGAACACCTTTTTACCGCATTACTTTGTAAAATTAATGCAGTAATCGACATCCATCTCGTTTAAGCTATTAAATTGTCTAGGCGTGATCTAACGATCGGGGTAAATGGGATTAAACGGCGATGATCATTTAGTTGAAAGCACACCTGCGAAGTGCTTGCCACTTATCAAATTGAAAAAGATTCTCGAAAGTATTGCGCAAAAATGGTTAAATTAAGTTAATATGATATCGATAACCATAAATCTTCAATGTCGATTAATAGATTGTTACTTATGACCATCTAATTGTGGATATTCCATGTATTACACAGAGCACGTACAATGCCTTACATATTGTAAAATGTGCTATACATTGACGCAACACGTTTACTATTTATAAAATGTATTTTATTCCTGTCTATCTGCATGTTACTGTAACTGCATTAATTTACTTACTTACTTATAGAAGAAAATTCTTCAAAAACAAGAGAAAAATAAAATAAATTAATCAAAATAATAATACTAAGTAAGAATTTAAGGAAAAGTAAGGTTCAAAAAAGAATGTGAAAAGTAACCACCACAGTCATTTCTATCAAGATCTTAATGTATTATCTCAATACAGAAAAATGCGGAAAGGGAAAGTGGTGAAAACATTATTTTTCATTCAACATTACGAAAAGTTTATTTTAATCGGCGGTTGTTCCTTATATATAAACCATTTGTTTAAACAAGAGAAAAATAAATTTTGGATAATTGCGTACAATATTATTATTTTTGACATAATACTGACGTTTTAATCGGACTAATGTCTTTATGTCGCGAATTCGGTGATTTAATTCTTTGCAGGAATAAGCACAGCAATACGAGTGAGTAAATAATTATTTTACACGTCCGAGCTGAGGGATTAATTAAACGACGTAACGTGTACACTTCGATCGAGTGGCAAGAAGCAGCGCGAAATGTTACCTTTTGCCGGGACGGTCGCTTTTGCCCTCGCCCATCGCATCGTCCTACCCAACGATTGCCCTTTCGAAGGATGCGAGGTGGTGATGATCGAAAAGAGCGGGGGGGTGATCGTCTCCGAACCGATATTCGCGGAAAATGAAGAAGAGGGAAAGGTGCGAAGGAAGATGTAAGGCGAGCCAGACCTTCCTTCTGGCGTGACTGGCTTTTCGGAGATGTTGATAAGAAGGTGAGCCGGTGCGATACACCTGCGCAGTTGCGAGGGTTGATCCACCCCGCGGTAGGGTGGTGAGGAGGTTTTGAGACGCCGAGTTAGGTGAACCTGTGGAATAATATAGATTGATAAAAGAAAACAATAAGGCACAATTTCGGTCGTGAAAACGCTCAATCAAGTTAAAATTGGCTCATAATTCAGGAAGTTTGTAACGAAAAAGTGTTCAATCATACTTGAAAACATCTCGATAATACTGTTGGACTATAATGACATTAGTATTTATCAGAGATTTTTTACGATTTTTTAAACGTTCTGAATTATTACGTGATAAGTCTTATTTTTATTATTCGATGTTTCACAGACCAAAAATTAGCTTCCCAGACAACATGTGTGTCCCCCAAAAGACGTTTTTAAGACTTTACCGAAAGACGTCTTAAAAAGCCTTCAAGACGTCTGAAAGTTATCTTTTATAAGACTTGTTTGAAGCTTGTACGCTATTTACATTACCGACTGTAACATTTATTGATTAAAATTTGTTAGTACACAGTGAAAACTTTCGCCAGGGTGAGGTCGCCCATAGGCGCTGTTAGCAGTCAAAGGGTTAAAATGTAAAACTTCGAAAATAATTTCGTAGGATTTACGATGATCGAGTTAATCTACGGACACCAAGCGACATTACCTACGACTGTAACTTTTTTTTTTATTTCCGTAGGAAGAGGAGGAATGCCTCGCGCATTCAACCGGGGGCCGGCCACCCGGGATATGTAGGGCTTGCATCTAAACTAAAACCCCTCTCCCTTAAACACAGCACGCTGGACTTACAGTCGCGATACGCGGAACCGCACGTGGTATTACATCACGAATCACGACAGCTACGACTGTAACTATACTGTCACAACCCCCGAAGCCTACCTACACGTACAACGACTACGCGCAAGAATTGAAGAAAAAATTACGTGGTACACAACAAATCGCGAAAAACCATTTAAAAAATGAGAAAATTAAAGCCAGAAATAATTACGACAAAAAGACGAAAAGTACCGCATTTAAAGTAGGAGAAAAGGTTCTCTTACACGATGAAACTGTTGCAGATCGCAGATGACGATCAAAGAAATTATACTCCCTATGGATAGAACTCTATACGATAACCGAGAAAAATTCGGACGTTAACTACACTATTAAAAAAGAAAGAAAAACACTTCACGTACACGTCAATAAGTTAAAAGCTTTTTAGAGAATTATTAAAAAAACGTGGAAAGGAGGAAAACAAAATGAAGGAACGGAGAAGGAAATAGAATATAAAAAAGTAAAAATTTAAAAAGTCCTATCTTGTAGCTTTTTCTCTTCTGTTTCATCGGCTCTGTATTCACTCTCGTTAAAGTTCACACGTTTCCAGAAGCGTTGAGAACGAGGTGACAAAACTAACTCGAAAACTATCCGAGTTAGCAACAGGGCATCGATCCCGCTGAAATAAAAGTCACCGATAAGAAGATTGGACGAGCAGTCCTATGTCAGTACACGTACCAGTCATCCATGCTCTCAATTTGTAACGCAAGTATGATATAATTCGAGTATAATTCGGGCATGTCTGTAATACGCACCTCAATGATGGGTATGTCATCCACCCGTAACATCTGAAAAAAATTAAATGCTAGTTAATTTTTACAAATTTACATAATTATATTTATAGTCGCAAATCGCAAGGCTGAACAAGAGCTCAATTTATACGAGCTGAAAAAATGTAAAGTAAGAATGTACGCAATTTATCTGTGCCAGGGCGGCCTCCCTCCTCGTATGGGGGCGGGCGCCGTACGGCTTTTTAAGGTGCTGTACTTGGTCCCGGATTGGATGATACTGGCTGGTCCTCGGTAGTGGACATTGAAGGATACATTTCCGCGATGATCTCGAAAAAGGCTTTGATACGTTCCAGTCGTTTATAGGCGCGTTTGAAAAGATATTCGGACAAATATCCAAGAAAGTGCTCGGAATTAGTTCCGTATCTTGGAATATTTCCCCGAACCTCTCTCCAAACACGCTCTATATGTTGAGTGTGTGCACTTGTAAATTGAAAAAATATATTAGATTATAGTGGTACATTAATAATATAATTAGCTATTTCTTCGAATACTTACAGGAAGCGTAGAAAAACTGCTATATGATTGCTCTTCGGATTCATTCGAATAGAGTTCGATATATTTTATTAACTTTGCATAATTTGGATAATGTCATAAGAAATGGTTTCTATAAATGCCTCTCTTAATAAATGGGTTCCTATATCTCTGCTTAGAAGGTGCCACATCTATTTTCTGTGACATTTGCTTGTGTCCGAACTTGCTCTTATTAATGTGTCGAAATGCGTTGTCGCACATTCTTATGCATATCGCAATAGTTCGATTGACGCGGAAGCTTGATGAACTTCCGCGTCCGCGTCAGCGTAAATTGAGGAGTCTTTTGAAAGACAATTTCCTCGAAGTCTTTCGAAAGGCTATTCTATAATTTTATTATAAATAATTTAATAATTACCCGTTGTAATTTTAGATTACAAACAAACGTGACGATCTCGCGTATTCACGTGAACTGCGTAGTCCCTTACCCCGGGACGTCACCAGACGAGCAGTATATATACAAGCCCTCTAAGGCCTGTATAAGGTAAGGCCCAAATTTTTATTAATTATTTGGTAGCATAGAGCGGAGCTCGACGCAAAAGCAAAAATATGCAGAAAATCGAGAAAATCGCTGACTTGGGGGACCAAGAACAATCTTCAGTTAAAACTGAAGCCCCAAAGAAAGCAACGCGGACGCAAGAAGGAAGTTTCTCCAAAAACCAAAACGGGTGCCTGGACCTATTAACAGTTCATTACCGCAGACTCCTCCAGGGGCTAAACCTGAACCAAAGAAGTTATCCACAGTGCCAACACCATCTAAGAAAATAAGAGGGTCACTAAACAACGCCACGGCATTTATATTCCGCCTGTACCGAAGAAACGCTCGAAAAATAATAAATCTATAACATCACGTGGTAAACTGGTTGATAAATATATAGGAATAAAATACGAGATTATAAGAAACTAACAGGATGTAGCTTGACAGACACCAGTTCTACATCTCCTTCAACATCTGCTTGTAATAGCGACTTTGAAGGTAATTACATAATAAATAGATGGATAGAATAATCGATGATATACATTAAATACTTTTTTATGTTTGTTTATATATTAAAAATATTTTACTGTTTTATTTATTACTATTTCTTGTTTCTGCAGATGATTCTGTGATTCGCGAAAGCCTTTTGTGGCTTGAAAGTAATCAGTCACCATGGCAATTAGTTGAAAATCATTGGAAAGTAACTGTGGCACACAGACGAAATCAAATACAAAAATCTTAAAATAAAATTATTGAAGAAATTTTTACTCAGTGGCCTATTTTGAAACATCCTACAGCACATACATTGATTGAAGAAGATTTTACATATCTCAAGTTAACATCAGAGGATTGTATATAGAATTGGTTTAACTTTTTTTCTAAAATTCAGGAAATTTGTCCTGTTAAAGAAGAAAAAATTGTGAGCGAGTTACATCTTCTACTCAATGCAGATGATTTAACAGATGGTACGTTTACAAAAAAATGTATATATATTTACACAAAATTATTTACTTTCTGTTTTCAGACGCTAAAGTTGTAATACAAGTTTTGTTGCTATCTCATCTCATTCCTCCAAAAGGGAGAATTCGCATTAAAAAAGAACATTTTAAATCATCTATATAAGTGAACGTAAAAATAGCATGATAGTACATGCAAAAGTAAGAAGTTTTCGATGTGTGTGTGTATCTTGCATATATTACTGCTATGTATATTATTAAAAAATACATGTACGAAAAATTAATAAAAGATCTTATTTTCAGATACCTGGCGATATTAATCGTATTCAGGAAGAAAAAGTAAAACGAGCACAACAATTAGGATTAACTGTACAACCGTATATAATAGTTGTTGGTCTTACTCTTGCAGAAGTAGATGGATTCTATGTTTGCATAGATAAGGTATTATATGAAGTTACAACGGCATTAAAAGCAGTGGATTTATGTTTCAAAATATTTCATGTATTTGATGTTAATTATTCACCAGAAAGTGAGCACATTTGGTATACACTGCAGCTTTGCCTTTACAAGTTTTCTACAAAATATGATAAAAAAATTTCATATGTAATGTCAATTATTAATAATTTCAACTCCATGACAAATTAATCACTTTATTTTAGATGTATGCTATATTATTTTATATTATACTTAAAACAGTATATTAATTATTATTTCAATAGTTTTTTAAGTTACTTACAAATATTACTCATTCCTTTAACTACATAAACTACTAAACATTAAAAAAGATTATTGTATAATTATCTGCCATAACATGTATATCTGTTCATTTTGCGATAATAATTCTTTAACAGTCACATGTCTCATAGCACATTTAAAAATGGTGCACAACGCCTCACATTCTACTTTTATATGTAAACAAGACAATTGTCTCCGTTAATTGTCTGTGTTTTTTAACTGTGTGTGTCAGTAGTTAGTATAAGCCGATTCCACCCCGGGGGCAACGAGGGGGGGGTGAGGGAGGGGGGGGTATCGGATTTCGCGGAGAAGTGAGGGGGAAGGGAGAAACGGATTTTCAAGAATATCTGATTTTGTGGTGGGGGAGGGTAAGGGGGGGGAAATATATGATATTTAAAAATATTGGATTTCGCGGGGGGGAGGGGAAGGGGGGGAATGAATCACCGGAGATGACTCACCCGCGCACCGGGGATGACTCACCCGCGCCGCGGATCCGCGGGAAGGGAAGTCCGCGGTCGCGGTCGCGGTCGCGGTCGCGGTCGCGGCGCGCGGGGGCCGCGCGAGGGTCCGCGGGGGCCGAAAGAGCCGCGTGGGGATCCGCGGGGGCCGCGGTCGCGCCGCGGGGGCCGCGCGAGGGTCCACCATATTTAAGACCATAAAGATTAAAAACCGATATTTCTTCTCCAATGTAATACGAATAAAGACAGATCTCCAAAACTACAATATTTATTTTATATCTAATTTTCTTTTAATAATAATATTGTTATACGCAATATGCACTCAATATACAATGTAGACTTCTAATAAAATTATATTATTGATATAAGTCTACATTGTATATTGAGTGCATATTGCGTATAACAATATTATTATTAAAAGAAAATTAGATATAAAATAAATATTGTAGTTTTGGAGATCTGTCTTTATTCGTATTACATTGGAGAAGAAATATCGGTTTTTAATCTTTATAGTCTTAACACGCATACCCATATACATACACGTGCAACTATACTGAGCGATAAAGACGTAACGTTGCGCTCGATTATAGCACTCTCAAATCGTATGCTAATGCGGCTCGATGCGCTTCATCCCTCATTATATATACCTTTGCCCTCTCTCTCGCTCCAATTGATAGATCATTTCTTCCTTTGTTTTATGTACTGCGTTGTAAAAAAATAGCGTGAAACTGTTTAGTCTACGCGATAACACCCCCCTTTTCCTAGAAAAAACATTTGCTCACGACGAATATGTCCCTACAGGTTCGATGCGTTATCGGGTCGATCATCGTCCTGATGACGTCATTTCTTCCTTTGTTTTTTTCACGTACTGCGTAGATGGATTGTTTTTTAAGTATAAATCATACTATAGTTTCTTCGAGCGCATTTCTATTCGAGCCGTATATGCGACGTCCGCTGGAGCATCGGTTGCACGAATTGGTAATCAAATATTGCATTATCGCATATCATAACATAGAAGCGAGGTGCCGCGATGTTCCGGCGAACCTCGGCGCTCGCCTTTGTAGTGCGAGACATATTTTGTCTTACGACTATCAGTTTTATACACCGCCATTATGCTTTTTCTCTGGCGACTTCTGCAACCGTCATTGAATTCAGTCTCGTCGAGTCCGCGCAAAGTGTTACATGTATATATTTTTTATACAGTTTCTTGTGTACGATCGTGTTTTTTGTGTTCGGGTGAATAAACTAAGTTTCTTGTAATGTCTCCGCGCGAACCTTTTGTGCCTACAGACATAGAAGACAGTGAAATTTTGAGGGGGCCCGACGCTCCCCAGTTTGAAGACGTTATAGAGGCGTTTGAAGGCGCTCTTCCCGCGCCTCGGCTTCCGTTTGGGAGCACGATATCCGCGCCCGGCCGCGCGCGGGAGGACCTGTTCCGCCTGACGAGGGGCCGATTTCCCCTCATGGACGATACGTTGATTGCTTACGCGAACCGCGTAGCGAGTTTGTAGAGAGATAAAAAACACGTCTACTACTAAGGGGTATAAGTTTCTGGTGAGACGCTTACTAAACGTAGTACTCCACGCACGTGAAGTAGCAATGGAACAAGACTATTATATATCGATGAGGAGATTTTCGATATTGCGGATGGCGGATCACCCGTACCCCTTTCATAAGCAACAGAGAATACCGCTACGTCAAAGCCATATAAGTATAAACGTCGTAACGTATCTCACTGTCAGGGAGATAGGAGTGTTAAACAGAAGAGGAAACCGAATGATGTCAGGAATCTTTTTCCAACTGAAACTATTTGAGAACGTGGAGGGGTGGGTAAACCCGACCCGTATAGATCGATTTCTTCGGGCAGTGGACAGTCAAGAAAACGTGGGCGTTATTTCATGGCCGTAATTCCCGAAAGTTATTTCGAAAGATGTCGCAAGACTTTGAGGATTTCCGACTGTCAGGTACTAATAGAGATAATGTCAATGCTGTGTGAGAAAATATTCCCCCCGCGGACCCTCGCGCGGCCCCCGCGGCGCGACCGCGACCGCGACCGCGACCGCGAACTTCCCTTCCCGCGGATCCGCGGCGCGGGTGAGTCATCCCCGGTGCGCGGGTGAGTCATCCCCGGTGATTCATCCCCCCCTTCCCCTCCCCCCCGCGAAATCCAATATTTTTAAATATCATATATTCCCCCCCCCCTTTTACCCTCCCCCACCACAAAATCAGATATTCTTGAAAATCCGTTTCTCCCCTTCCCCTCACTTCCCCGCAAAATCCGATACCCCCCCCTCCCTCACCCCCCCCTCGTTGCCCCCGGGGTGGAATCGGCTTATACTAACTACTTGTGTCACTGTCGCGCGCCGGCATCCCAACCCTACGATCCCAACTGTGTGTGATCTGTGGATTTGTCAAGTACCACTGACGATATCGAGAGTGTGATAAAAAAAAAAGTTTGTGAGTCTTGAGTCAAATTTTTAATAAGAGCAAAAAGTCGACTCCACAAATCGCGACTTCGCGGTCAAGTCGACTCTTTCACCGAAAATGTGTGTGACAAGTGGCAGAGAAGTCCATTTTTTTAAGGACGAAAGTCGACTTGGAGTTAAAGCATCTGGCGTTGGTGGTCGGCATCGAGAGCGAGGGGCCCCGGGATAGTCTCGTTAGCTCAGGGGATCGCGCAGAGATATCAGAACTTACAGGAGGCAATAACCGGCGCCAGCGCGGAGGAAAAAGTGAGAGGGCCCTCCCCGCGGAACGGCCAGCCAAAGAACAAAAACAAATCTAGTAATAAAAACGCGCGAAATCCAGCCATACAGTGCCATAAATGTAGGAAAATAGGCCACTAATTTCATTAATTTCATTAAATTAATCGATTAGATTAATCATGATTTAATAAATCGTGATTATATGCAACAATTAAACGTTAATCGATTATTTTGCTTTGATTAATTCTGCACTGATTAACGATTAATATAATTAATCGATTAAAATTTTAGTTGATTAAAGTAATCCATTAATCAATAATCGAAATTAATCAATCATCATACATGTAATCGTGACTAATTCTGCTCCAAACCGAGCTGAGTTTCTCATTAAATTATCTTACCACAAGGTGTTATCGTGTATATCAATCATATTTTGTTCCGTAATAATTGCATGCGATACGAATCTGAGGCGTGTAATTTTTATCTCATATAAGTAATTACGTTGGCACACTGACATTGATGTTACTCGACTCGATGAATTAGCATGTAAAAACAAAAGTTGCTAACCAAGGATGAAGAAAAGCGCGAACGATACCTATTATACGTCACCTTGCATCTCCAACATAATAATTTATTTTTAGCATTGGCGATAAATTAACAAGAAACATCGACCTTCACGCAATTTCGCATAATGGGGTATAAAACACAATTATTATTTTACCAGAGTTTCAACTGTCAGTTAAAGAAGCAAGGCAAACTCTTGAAAAATTTATATCCGTGCGAGGGCCTATAATTCAAGAACTACAGACTTCGGCAACTTCTTGCAAGAAGAAGCATCAAGACACTATTGAGATGATTGAACCCAGTGATACGAATTTAACTACCACTCATCGGTGGATAAAAACTCTAATAAGTATGATCAAACCTAAGAATCTTAAGGAGGAAACTGGAATAGAAATAAATGGCTTTTATTTACCTAATTTTGTTGATCAGATTGAACGAATAGCTAAAGAATTTCCGCTGTGGACTGCCGCTATCGTGCGGAAAATAAAAAAAAAAGCATGCATCAACAGCATGAGGGATATTTTGCCGATTTACAGGATAAAGTTTTCAAAGATTTCCCTAAACCAATAACCGTGAAACATTTCTTAAGAGTGCATGTAGATGATTTGATTAGTGCTGCAAATTTATTTGCTCCAATTTTAAAATACTTTAATATGCAAAGACTACCTGTACCTGTACCCACAGATTCCAGTTTCAAAACTGAAAAACATCACAATTAGTCAAACTTAACAAATTTTAACGTGGAGTCAGCTCCAAACTTTCAGATTCAAAAAGTTTATAATAAAATCAATGATTCAGATTTAAGATCCCGTGATTTATGGAGAGGGTTAGTCAATGAAAATAACATTTTATTTGAAAATGATCAGGAAACTTTAGTCGAGCAAATAAATGTGGAAACACTAAGTGACCAATCTAAAATAATTGTGGACTCATCACACAACGAAAATATTCATCAAATTGACAATTCAAATTTAAAACGGAGCAAGTCAGAATATGCTGATGGTGATTGTATCCATGGCGGTTTCACCAACTACCAACAATTGTCCGATAAACAACATGATTGTACTTTTTAGTGTACGAGACACGTAATCGTTATACGGCTGAACGACTAACTAACGGTTAACGAGGTTAACGTAAAAAAGAGAAGTAAAGCAAACGAATCGTTTACATTTTCAGACTATGCGACGCCGACGGATCAAAACAAAACTCTCAGAGACCTTTTTAACAGCACATCCTGAGCCAAGCCGCCTTACACTTGTCCGCATCCGCAGATAGCCACTTTCCTGCGCTATTTTCTTTTCCAACTCCGCGGCTTCATTACGGAAAACATCAATACAACTGGCATCATGCAAATCAATTTCATCTTTCAGTTCATTAATTAAATTAGTACATTCACTTTGTGTAGATCTTAGCTTGTGGACCGTCTTGGTTACGTTATTCAATTCGGAAGTAGTGCGAATTATTTTTTCAAATATAGCGTTATATGCTGCGTTGGCTTCCTGCTTTTTGTTTTCAGTTATTTGAAGATATTCTTTCAGCGTTTGTATTATTTTCATGGTAGAAACATAAAGATATATAGCGCGTGTATACTTTCCCTCATAAGACCTGTAATTTGGATTGGGGTAAAATGTGTATTCACGTAAAGTAAATGCTCTTTTGTAATTTTTTGGTACTTTTGTCATGTCCGACATTATCTCGCAGGCCTCTTCACTTGTTAAAGAACATAATTAACGAAAAGTCGACGGAAAGTTGACTTTTATAAGTCAACTAAAAGTCGACTTTTTATCATGACAAAGTTGACTGTTGTTTTTAAAATTGTTGACTTCTCTGCCAAGTCAGTTTCGGTGCAAGTCAACTTCAAGTTGACTTAAAAACGACTTTTTGCAATTAATATATTTTATAGCTTAAATATATCTTGTAATATATTTTTAATGCGGATAAGCTATAAGTTACACTCTCATCTTGTTGGTATTATATATTTTAAAGGTGTGCATTTTAAGGCTCCTGGTCCCTGAGCCGAGAACTCTGCGTTGACGGTAGCGACGTACCGTACCGCGGCAGAAATCAGAATTCTCTCCAATGAAGAATTCTGTCCTTTGTGACATGTTGACAATAACCAACAATTATATTATATTATTATTGTCTTGTAGTATTATCAAGAGACACAGAAGCGTCTTGACGCCAAGAAATTAAAAAGCAAATTTTTAAAGCATTGGTCAGAGTCGCTGGTGCGTATATATTCTTTAAATAGTAAATAAATGGCATCACAGGTCACTTTTAAACTTCGTTATATATATACATTAATATTTAATAATTTAATTTAACTTTAATTAGTTCACACACATTCACATTACACTATATATTATTATTCTATATTGGCTTATTGCCATAATCGAAATAATATATATTATAAATTATTCTTTATAAAAATTAAATTAAAACAAAAATCCAAATATAAATTTGTCATTGACCGAACAGTATTTTTATCTGTTTTCTAATTTTTGTTCTCAACTTACAGTAACCTACAGTATGAATCATTAATTGTTGCTTATATTTGCAATAATTAATTTTTATAAAGTCCGAATAAATGCAAACGTTTCGACTCTGTATTGGGTTCCTCTTCAATGTGCGACATGAAAGTTATAATCTTAAACCGATTAAATAAACAGAAGATAACAAGTGATTCATAACATTACAATTGCTTCTTTGGAGAACTCTGCAGAATTCATGAAATGACTTCTCGACTCGATCAATGCGATCCAAGGCGATCCAAAGGATCGTACCAGTCTCGATAAAAAGCGGCTCTAGGGCTGTTGCCACGACCAGGACGTAAATCCTTTACAGCTGACCATGACGCCGGCCAAAAATATAATTCGGGGATAGACGAGCAGCGGTTCGGCTCGTCTGTGTATTGCAGCTGCCACATGTTCACGTACAGCAGCCTGGATCCGCTCACCAATAAACAACACCTTGTGCTGCAAATCCGGCGCTTCCGAACAGCCAAACTCGGAGCCATTACAAATTTAAAATGATCAAAACGAATTACTCTGTACTATTGACAGACGCAGACTGAAGCGGATAAAAACCGCTACGACCGACAGATAGAAGAGAAAATATGAACCAACAAAAATCGCTATGAGCACAGTTGCATTCAGCGAAAAGAAAGATAAAATAAGATACCACGTCTTATTACAGGATGCTCATCATCAGCCAACACCTTGTAAAATAAGAAACGACACCTTGTAAAAGAAGCGAAGGCACATCCGTGTGCTGTCGAACGTCTCGAATGTTTCTAAGTTTAACCGTACGCGGGCACAATATACATATATATATATATATTATCCGTGAAAATTCAAATTTATAATAGATTTATTTTTTATTTCCAGAAGGCGGCTGACACGGAACGGATCGGCTCCCGAATGAGTAGCGTCGCGGCTCATTTAATTGAACGCGACGAATACGAGACGGAGACGGATCGGCTCGACGGAACGAGTGGCACGACTTATTTCATTGATCAATTTTGTATATAACGCCTGTGTGTGTGAGTAACGAAAAAAGGGTTCAGATAAAAGAACCCGGGAGGAGACTGAAGAGGCCTGAGAAAGGTATTAGGCGTTCATTTCTTCCTTTGTCTTTTACATACTGCGTAGATAGATTGTTTTTTTTTTATTATTCTATATATATTTTCTTCGCGCGCATTTCCATTCGAGCCGTATATGCGCGCCGGAGCACCGGGTGCATGCATTGGCAATCATATATTGCATTATCGCATATCATAACATAGAAGCGAGGTGCCGATGTTCCGGTGGATGTTGGCTCTCACAGGTGTAATGTGAGATATATTTTATCCTACGACTATCAGTTTTATACACCGCCATTATATTTTTCACTGGCGACTTCTGCAACCGTCATTGAATTCAGTCTCGTCGTGGCTGTGTAGCGCGAGTACAGACCGAGCGACAGGAGTCTGATCTCTTTTATTTGTGAATTTCATCATGCGTTGTTAATTGTGTGACCGCTTTTACGTGCCATCGACGTGTGACGATTGTTGGCGCTCTTACTGGCTGCGCGCCGCTCGTGCGGGCGCCGTGCGTGTGGGCGCCGCGCCAGTGCGCGAATTGCCGCAAATTTGGGCCCGGGGCCGGCGTCGCCCCCTCCCTCTTACGCGGAGACGGTTGTCACGCCTCGTTTGATGCCTGACGACTCCCTGCAAGTTTCGGTGGATGTAACCACCGGTCGACGAGTGGTTCGCCGTGTTTGAGGTGAGTACTTACTATTTTAATCTACCTGTTTCGACAGGTTCGATGAACACGCTCCTACGCAGTGCGCTATCGAGTTAGTCTTACCATTGTGCGCCGCCTAGCGGCGTCGTTAAGAACGAGGCCCCCGCGGACCCCCCACGCGGCCCCCGCGGACCCCCCACGCGGCCCCCGCGGACCCTCACGCGGCCCCCGCGGCCCACGCGCACCCCCACGCAAACCCCGCGGCGCGACCGCGACCGCGAACGCGAACGCGGACTTTCCCCCCCGCGGACCCGCGGCGCGGGTGAGTCATCTCGGTGACTCATCCCGGTGAGTCATCACGGTGAGTCATCACGGTGGTATGCCAAGGTCAACCCCCTCCCCCCCTCGCGGCGTAACCCGATATCCTTGAAACCCGATACCCTTGTGTAACCCGATATCGTTATGTAACCCAATACCCTTGTGTAACCCGATACCCCGCCCCTCCCCCCTCCCCCTCCGCGAAATCCGATACCCCCCCTCCCTCACCACCCCTCGGAGCCACCGGGTTGAACACGCCTAGGTTAACTACTCATTAGATAATAATCGTTGAATAATTTAGAACCCCTAGCCTAAGCGAAGGCTGCAAAGAGACCTGTGCGAATCGCAAAATTACGCACGCACGCACGCATGCACGCGCGAGAACACAAGCTGCACGGTTGCCATCCTCCCTTGCTCTCGCTTCGTTTCGCAAAATAAATTTAGGTAAAAAATCAACTTTCGCGCATAAGGATCTAGGTGACCTCTCGGATCATGGGCGGATTGATCTCACGCTTTTCTGTGAAACGCGGATTTGACCTAAGACCCACGCCTCGCGGCGATTGATAAAGTTAAGCTTCTGGAAGGGACTGTCAAAAAGCAAGGTGATAACGTACTCGCCAATAAATAACCGCTAATTAGAAATTGCTCATAGGCAATGACGATTTTTGGGAAAACTCGCCAGGGAATAGGCGAAAAATCGAAATCTACGTCACAATCGGAACACTACGGAAGAGAACTCCACCAATCAAATCCAAAAAAAAAAATAAATAGACTGGAGAAGTTGGAACTAGGATTACGATTGATGGAAAAAGGAAATAGCTATCGTTCAACATTTAGAGATCAAAGCAAAACATTCGAGTCAAGCAGTAAAAATAAAATAGCTGTGTACTTTCCGAGACCAGCTGATACAATAACTGACAACAAGTATTCGTATCCCAGAGCTGCTCTCCACAGTACTCCACACAGCAAGAATATGGCGGGGCAGGGGGCACTCGCCCCACTCGCCATCCTCCCCTTCGAGGGTTGCTTTCGCAGCGAGCGAGCGGTGATCCCAGACCGGTTGCCCGCCCCCTCGAGCGAGTGAGAGGAGTAACCGCCGCCAAAGTAGCGGGTTTCTTCCCTCCTCGCGTAAGGCAGGCCTGGCAGGCGGAACCAGAACTCAGGGTGGCGAACCCCCCCCCCCGAGTTTCCAGAAATGACTGTAAAAAAATTAAAGATTTTATTCACCGGTTTTTATCAATTTAAGCAGGCAATTTTATACCTGGCGGAAATGATTAATGAATCAGGGAATTTAAATATTCAATACGTCAAAGATAAAACTAACATCTTAAAAGTATTAGTTCAGTCACGTCATATGAGCGGAAAGCAATAAAGATGTTACATAGAATACAAACCAAATACTATATAGGGTGCAAAGGAATATCTATTAGGTATAGCTGCGAATGTGCAAATGGACCAAGGACTGTGTTGGCTGCTGTTCGCACATTGCGGCAGTTATTTATTACTCGACACATGGAAGATATTTAATTTGATGGACGCTCAGAGAGCGGACGCGAAAACGCCCGACAAAGCGAACGCAATCTTGTGCAAAATACGTGGAAAAAGATATCGATAATCCATCTTGGAAGACTTTCTGGCACTTATAAAAGATCCACAAAGCATACCTTTGGATATACCTATACAGCCTGAAAACTATCTCAGGAACGAGATAAGAAAAGGGTTAACAACCTTTATTGTGAACAAGAGTGTAAAAGTATTATTTACAACGGATGCGACAATAGTACAAGACCAGTTAGTAAAAGATTTAATAAATATACAGCCCTGCAACCCTAAACTTTTAAACAAACTATATTCATTATCCAATGTAGGCTTACAAGAAAAATGGATGGGAAAGTTCTCCAACACAAGATCCATTCAAAAGGCAGCATATCAGACCTGGAGCAATGAACTTGATGTACTCAGAAAGATTCAAAGCCTTGAAAAACAATTCTCTAAGTACCTGCAAGCAAGAAGAAGCTGTAAGGAAGTGTCAGCTCTCAACACCATTACCTGTATAACAACATATACCCAGCTCTTAAGAGAGAATGCCTGGGGCCTCTCAATGGAAGGGATCACCATGCCTCCACAACAAGAGCAGACGATTATGGTACCATGGGACCAGTTAACAGAAGAACAGACAAGAAGATCAGTACTTTTTACAGAACAGCACCAGACATGTCTACACAAAATGACAAGCAGAGGAAAACATACACCCTATTTTGGATCAATGACAAGATTAAGAGCTAAGCGAGCTGCATTACAGATTATAGAGGTTGGGAGTTTGGTATCCAGTATAAAGCAATTGATGGAACTACATAGTTGGGTGAAAGGCAATGATCACCTTACCGTGTTAATAGAAAATCTAATAAAAAAAAAAACAACGCTATCTATACAAGACCTGCAAAAATATACACAACAAGTATACTCTGGCTCGTTGACACATCGACTACCTTGTCCCGCTTTAAGATGCGGAGGAATGGCGAATCAAAATCTCAATCACTCTAGCTTCTACATGATCACATCAGATACGGCTATAGATTATTCAAAAGGTGGTGTGAACTATACCATTTGTTTCCAGAGTTGTTATTTACATGGTTTATCTGTTCTAGCACATAAAACAGAGCTTAACATATTCACACCTCGACAAATAGGACTCTGGTTCATGTGTGCCTCCTGTACGTGGATAATACCCTTAGAAACGTTCTCTATGAGCAGACCATTTTATCAGGGCATCACACTTTTAAATAAGATAGAGGAACTACATCATAAGACTATCTTTGAGAGATATCCGTTACATAAGCAAGTGGATGAACATGTGTCATATGCAGTACTGTTGTGCCCTCCTTTTACGGCGGGACACAATGGGATCGTTTATCCACGGAGGAGTCGGGATTGATTATCAACACTTTTCAATAAATGACAACTTTAATTAATCCACTCTGAGTTACAATCGTTATTCGCGTTTGATGCCCGTTACTGCTCTGCTCCCTGACTCCGATTGCCCTCTCGTCTCCTGTTGTCGCTTCCTTTTGAATCCTCGTCTTGTCCTTCAATATCGCTGAGTTGCTCGATCGTATCTGGGCCGATCGCGCAACTCATCTTTTGCTGATTCGGCGTTGCGTAATTCTCTCGGGCTTTCGCGGTCGCGTTCCCTATTGTTATTCTCGGTCTTTCTTAATACTATTCTTATTTTATTATTACATTTTAATTGGGGCCGCAACAGTACAGATGGGAAGGAAGTATTCAGCATGGATAGTAAACAGACGTATGGTTGATAAAGTAACTACCTTGGAGAACCGTATGATGGAAGAAAGTGTAACTCTATCTTTTGTTAATCTGGCGGAGCTTAGTCGTTTGCAAGTGCCTTTATTTTTGAATTCCTTCATTTTCTACTGTATGTTATATAATCCGGACTTTTTTAACCACCAATATGAGTATTATAATAAGACATCACCGAAAAGTTTCCCTTCGAATTATCTCCTGCTATGTCTGTGCATGGACGTGTTGCGTTTATTTCTAAGAGCAAAACATAAGCACATTTAATTCTTTGATGGAGCCGATTGCCGGCTCCGATTGTGAGAATAAAATTTGATGCAAGGACTGCATCATCGGTGCACTCGGCAAGGATGGGGATAACTGCGGATGAAGGGATGAGGGACAGCCGAGCCGAGTAGCCGCGAGTAGCCGCGACGCAGGCCCCCGACAGTAGTTGTTTGTTAGAAGCCGCAGGAGCCGATTATTCTCGCGAAAGTGGATATCATAGTAGTGTGTGTGTGTGTGTAAGTGCAGATTACCATCTACTATATACACTATCTACTATATACTATATACACGCAGACGAAAAATCAAGAATAAGGAATAAAAAAAAATAAAAAAACATACAGACAAAAAATTAAAAATAAGGAATAAGGAAAATAAAAAACGTAAGTATATTTATCTTTTAATTTTGATAAGGCATATTTTCTATTGCGCCAACATGACATTAGTTTGCCTTTCGCAGCTATTGACTTCTTCTCAAGACTGTCGCTCTTCCTTTTTCCTTGTATAAAATAGAGCAAGTTGTTAGCCGGGTATCGGCTAAGGGGATCGAGTTCCGCTTGCGAGCGAGAAAGGAGTGAATCAACACGTCCGATTTCCAATTTATATCTTTATTGAATAAATGGGCTTGTTCTACACGAGTTGTCTCTTCTTGTTGAGTTCCCGCCTTGCGGTTCGTTTTCAGGAAATCGTAGGTGTTTCGACGCGACTGCTAGCTGTTCTTCGACCGACTACCTGGCATGCCAATTCGGCGGTCTTTTATAGTCTTGCGACCGAGTCTTGTTGCTAACTCGGGGCTTCCGAGTTAGCGCGGAATTCTCGTTGCCGACGCCTCGCGATGGCCTTCGCGTCAGCGATTTCGGTCGCTCCGGAATCCGCGCTCCGGGTTCCGGTGTCGACTTGCATCGGATGATCGTTCGTCCGATGCAATCGTCAGGAGTTTCGGTGGAAATCATATTCGACTTCTGTCGCTACCTATCGAATTACCTAATCATTGCGCGCTCGCAACATCCCTCCCCCCGCGGAAAAAGAAAAACGTAGTTTTTCGTTTATTTATGTGCGTTTTTCTTTCCCTTGAGGGGTTACAATCTAAGTTTTTTTTTTTTTTTTTTTTTTTTTTTTTTTACGTTATTGTTGGTATTACAAAGAAAAATTTTTTAGTGGTCCCTTTTTCTCTTTATTACATAAATGACTATGATTATGATGCTTATTATTATTACAATTATGGTCGTGGAGCCTATAGGGTATATAATATGCTTGGTTGGTTATTTTCCACTTCTTTTTTTATCTCTTCTAGACTCATACTTAATTTTACTAATTCTGTCGGGTCTTTGATTATCTGTTCTAAATGTATTTCTTTATCAGAATCTACTTTATTGTTTATTGTTATGCTTTTTTCTACTGAGCCTGTTGCATTAAACTCTGGTAAATATATTTTTACGTTTTTATTATATACTCGGTTTTGGGTCTCTAAATACATATCCGGTGTGTTTAGTTTGCAACTGTCGCGTAATGTAATTTTTCCGGTTCTTTCTATTTTTACTTTATTTTCTGGTAATCCTGGTAAAACTTTATCGGTTGTTCTTGGAGTGGAAAATAACCATGTCTGCGGTTCGGATACTGCAATCCAGAGTGTTACATTTGAAATTATGTGACGCTGTTTTCGGCTTTCCATATATCTAGACGTTTTTACATAGAGTTGTACTTCGGTCGGCGCATTCGGAGTTATAAATAGACAGGGAGATTTTGGGCGCAAGTGAATTTGGTATTATCTCGCGTACATTCATTTAAATCGCTTTCTTTTAGAATTATATAATTGTGATTTTCTCGATTTATTCCTAATAGGGTGTGAGAAGGTTCTAGGAGTGTGAAAACATTATGGTCATTGTGTATTGGTACAGGTGTGATTCTTATAATTTCGTATGTTGGGTACGCTATCAATGGGCACAAAAGAATAGTGTATATGTTCGAGTTATCCTAATACGCGTTTACATTTAGGTACTTTTGGATAGAATTCCAGTTTTCGGCTTGTATTTTGAATGGAAAATTCAATCTCCTGTCTATGTGTGCGGTCGCTTCTCTTAGTTCTATGATTATTTTTTCGATCGGGAGTGCGCGCGTTAATAAAATATTGTGATTTGCGTGAGTCAGGTAGTCTGTAATGTCGTTTATGTCTGTCGTGAGGTCATTCAAAATAGCGTTTAATACTAATAGTTGTTCGATTTTTTCGTAATATATGCCGGGCTCGGCAGTGAACGTTATCATCTCGTACGGTAGTTGCTCTGATTTTGTTTCATTTGCGAGGTGTAGGATGATAGTTAGCCTGTAATGTGAATAAGTTCTTGGAGATATTCTACTTATCTTTTACTTTATGCTGACTTAATCCGTCAGCGAGAGTCGTTTCTTTCAAGTAGCGCGTTTCGCGTTAGTCCACTGCTGCCTTTCGAGTGGTACTTAATGTTTGAATTGTGAAGTGCATATAATAAAATAAAAAAAATGAGGTGCTTTAGATGCGATAGATATTTCGCGCCTTCGACGTGCGATGCGTGCCTACGCACGTATTGGCTGGAAGTAGCTCGAGCTTCTCGAGCCCAGGTTGCAGAGCCTGAATCGCCTGACTCGCCGCCTCCGCCCTATGAGGATGCGATTCAGCAGGACATGCGGGTGGCTCAGGCTTCCCGCGCCCTTCCGCCTCCTTCATATATCGAGGCGATTCGGGAGGAAGTGTCCCCCCTGCGGGTATTTGTGAATGTGAACACGGGAGCGCGGGAGGTCACCCGTGGTTTTCGACGAATTTTAACCACTAGGTGAGTACTTGTTAAATTTCTCTCTCTCTTTTTTTTTTTTCTCTGCTTTTACCCGTGTGCTTTTTATTCTTCGACTAACGCTTTCAATCGGTTCGCGTGAACACGTAGCGTCTTCCGTTTAATTTTGATTGTGTAATTTACGTCGTTGTGCTTTTCCAAAATTACATACGGTCCTACCCATTGCGAGTCGAGCTTCTTTGAGCGGCCTCGTCGTATTGTTTCGTCATAGAGTAGTACTTTATCGCCTACTTTGAAGGTTGCCTTTTTGCTTTTTTTATCGTATTGTAATTTTGATTTTGCTTTTTCATCTTTCGTGTTTTCTTTCGCGATTTGATTCGCTGCACGGATCCGTTCTCGTAGTTCTTTTGCATGGACCGCATCGAAGCTACGGAATTTGACCGATCAGCCGAACTCCTTCGCGCTTTTCGCGAATTGCGGAACCGCGTAGGCCGGATGGAATCCGCCCCATACGATTCCGACGCGCGAGACCGTCGCGTACACAGCCAGGGCCCGCTGGATATCACATACGGACGAACGCGTAGCGACGTCCGGAACCAACCGGGTCTAGTCACCGGGTACCTCAGCCTTAAGGAAGCGCGAGCAATGATACCCGAGATCAATGGAGATTCGCGAGAACGCGTCCGAGAGTTCATAAACGCTAGCACGTACGCCATGAAAAATATACAGCCGACCGACGAGTCGATGCTACTCGAAGCCATTCTTTGTACGAAATTTAAAGGGAAGGCTATGACAGATTTCGACACGCGCGATATCCGCGATTTTGATCAATTAAAGCGCGATTAAAGGATCAAATACGTCGGTGTCGTATGAAGTGAGGGAAAATTCTCCTCGTTGTGGCACGTGGCTTGGCGTGACGTCGTCGGAGACGTCTGTCAGTGAGTCAGTCGGAGTCGGTCGCTCTGTATTATTATCGCGGTGTTCGCGTTCGCCTGTTACGCTTACGTCTACTTCGTCGAACGGAAACTCGCGTTCTATGACAACGTTTGGAGATAGTACGGGCGTCTCTTCCTCGGCAAAACGCGAATCTAAATTTTGTCGAACTTGATCTAATCCGTCTTGCTCAGCGGGCCGGTCTAACCCTTCGCTTTCAGCGGGCCGGTTCACCCCTTCGCTTTCAGCGGGCCGGTTTAACCCTTCGCTTTCGGATCGCGTCGCACTCACCGGGTTAACTAGATTACGCGAAGCGCGGTGCGCGGACTCGCTATGGACGAACGACGTTTGTCGGACGGGCGTCTGTCGGTTCGGGTCGTCCGACATCTACTTAGCGCTCGCGGATATAATAATTTTCGCACTTACAATATCGCCGCGAATCGCATGTTGCTGCCTGTCTGCATCGCCTGGTCGTCGGGCCGCTTCGCTGCTTGGCTGCGTCCCTGTCGTCGCTGCGTCCCTGTTGCGCTGCTATGCTGCTTCGCTGTGTCCCTGCGTCGTCGCTCGGGCCGGTGATGCCGTGCGGTAGGTCGTGGCCGTCTCAGGTGTCACTTCTGCACTCGCGGCTGCTACCGTCTCTTAGCTCGCGTCTTATCTGACTTTTCCTTTCCGGGATGCGTTGCCTCCCTTATTAATTGAACTTGGTCTGTTTCAGACGTGAGATGGCGATGTGGGCTGGTCCTTCCTCGCAAGATGGCTGAAACTATCCCACCGCTGCCACCAAATTGTTAGCCGGGTATCGGCTAAGGGGATCGAGTTCCGCTTGCGAGCGAGAAAGGAGTGAATCAACACGTCCGATTTCCAATTTATATCTTTATTGAATAAATGGGCTTGTTCTACACGAGTTGTCTCTTCTTGTTGAGTTCCCGCCTTGCGGTTCGTTTTCAGGAAATCGTAGGTGTTTCGACGCGACTGCTAGCTGTTCTTCGACCGACTACCTGGCATGCCAATTCGGCGGTCTTTTATAGTCTTGCGACCGAGTCTTGTTGCTAACTCGGGGCTTCCGAGTTAGCGCGGAATTCTCGTTGCCGACGCCTCGCGATGGCCTTCGCGTCAGCGATTTCGGTCGCTCCGGAATCCGCGCTCCGGGTTCCGGTGTCGACTTGCATCGGATGATCGTTCGTCCGATGCAATCGTCAGGAGTTTCGGTGGAAATCATATTCGACTTCTGTCGCTACCTATCGAATTACCTAATCATTGCGCGCTCGCAACAAAGTGTATAGGAAGGATTTGTCCGTGACGTACGGCCGACGGGCCGATTTGGTAGCATAGAGCGGAGCTCGACGCAAAAGCAAAAATATGCAGAAAACCGAGAAAATCGTTGACTTGGGGGACCAAGAACAATCTTCAGTTAAAACTGAAGCCCCAAAGAAAGCAACGCGGACGCAAGGAGAAAGTTTCCCCAAAAACCAAAACGGGTGCCTGGACCTATTAACAGTTCATTACCGCAGACTCCTCCAGGGGCTAAACCTGAACCTGAACCAAAAAAATTATCCACAGCGCCAACACTATCTAAGAAAATAAGAGGGTCACTGAAACTCAGTGATGACGAACTAGAAAAAAGAATATTTGCAGCAACATAGCAACGAGTTCTATGTATATGTAACAGTTTGGAGAGCAGACCTGTAATCAAGCACCAAAAAAGAACCCATTAACAAAGCACAAGATTCTTTTAAGCGAGAGTATATTATTAATTGTCTCCGCTATTAGAATCCTGTGAAATGTTAACGAAAACTCAGAAATAAATATATTACATTCATAACAACATACAAATAATATTATTTGCTCTGCTCCTGAGATTGAAATGAAAGATATTAAGAATAAAACAGTTATCCACAATGAAACTCAAAACCTATATCTGCGATTATAATGAAGAAAGATAAACTCTAAATTCTTTAGGAAATCAACAATAGGTATCATTAGAGTAAGGTTTCGGTTTACGTTAGATAAACAGGCTGCCCGAGGGACAGCTCGTAAATGTAAGTCAGTGCAAATTCAGACACGGTCGAAGCGAAGTGAAACTTAAAAAGTGTGATAAATCGTTTACAACCAGTTTTAAAAAAAATCAAGGTAAACATTAAATAAACAATTATACCTATATATTAGAATAATTTGTTAAATTAACACAAGTACACACTTATATACATCAAGAATGAGACCACCAACGCCAGAAAAGAATGAGTGCCATGGGCCGATCGACGGAGTCCTCTCCGAAGAACAAGTGAAAATCATCTCGGAAAACTGGTGTCTTCGCGACCCCTTAGGAAAGGAGGGGGTGATAATGGTCAACTCCTTCTGGCCGCGAGAGAAATTGTGTGTACCCTGCTACCTAGAACAGCTGCCGCCAGTCGGGGACAACGAGGACATCCCCGAATACGAGGACATCGACGGATACGAGGCGAAAAGGGGGTACCACGCCCTCAGCTCGCCGCGGTACGAGCATACTTTCAACTTTCTACTGATTTTAATGCAATTTCATGTACCGTATATTGCGAGAGAAATTTAGGAAATTCAAATATACATAAAATATATATCTATTAAAATACACACGTACATTGGAATACGCATGAAAATTATGAGCAAAATGTTTTTATATTTGTATAATTTTATTATATTTCTTAAATATTATACAAATTCTTAAATGTTAAATATTACAAATAAAATTACAAACAGAATTATTTCATATGCAATTATTATATATTTCTCTTCGGTCAGAATCTGTTGCGACAACTGCGGTAATGTAATCCTAGGCCTAAAACGGGCCCGGCAGTGCAACGAATGTATTAAGGAATCCCTTGATCAAATGGACAAATCCGGATGGTACGGGCGGCACGCGTGTATTTAGAAATAGAAGTTTACTTTTAATCGTATTTTCTGCTGACGATGTCTGTCCACGGATTTTCACTTTTATATTGCTTTACGAGTCGCTTCAGTCTGAGTTTGTCACCGGTCTCGTAAAGTTTTAATTTCTCGAATATGTGCCAGTCTGGGCTGACGCGGTGGACCCAAATGAGATTCGGACTGGTGAGGAGGCTGAGGAGGCTGGGGGTCCGGTTTTGGTGGTTCCTGACAGGTCGGAGGTTCCGGACCTTGTTCACGCTCGTGTTGGTATGCGTGAATTTTTGGTGGGGCGTGATCAACGTACGCCGCCGGATAACATGGTGTTATTCATGATGCTTGCGGAGCTTCGATCTCGTATGCTGACGAGTCTGGGGCGTGGTGCCCCTTGCCATGATTAACGTAAGTCTCCTGTTTATTTCTACTACTGCTGTCATTATGCTACGTCTTTTGCTTATGCTTCCTCTCTCTGCCTTTTTAATTTTCGATAAGGTTTTCAAACGGTTAGCGTGGACGCGTAGCGTTTTTCGTTTTATCGTATATATATATTTTTTCATCGGATTGCGTTTTTGTTTGATAGTCCTAAGTAAGTTTTGCTGACGTCTGTCCGTGTCGGATTTCCTCTTTTAATTTCTCTGCTTAATTTCGCGTCAGTTGGCTGCTACTTTCGAGCAGTGTTAGGTGCCTTCTGTGATTCTTAAATCTGTGCCTTCTTAAATATGCGGTGCTATCGGTGTACGCAATATTTTACACCCTCTTTCTGCGATGCCTGTCAGCGCGAGTATTGGAGGAGGGCTTTTCGGGCGGCGGCTGCTGCGGATCGCGAGGCGAGGGAGAGAGAGAGAGAGAGACGAGGCGCGTTCATCGCCCTCTCCTCCTTATGATGAGGTGGCCCGCCCTGGCACTGTGGTGCCCTGCCCCCCGTTGCGGGTGACGCTACACTCCGCAACAGGACAGAGGGACGTGGTCCTGGTTCGTCCTTGTCGGGAGTAACACTTTTGTGAGTTTGATTACTATATGTGTGTATTTTTATCTTTTCTCTTTGCTTACTGCTTTTTGCTGCTATTCCGTTGCGCGTGAGCCCTATTCTTCGATGAATGCTTTTTGGTCGTCTGCGTCGTTTTAATTGGTTGCGGTTTAATGTTTGCGCGACTCCCTGGTGCCCTCCTGTACAATAAATTCTCACCATAGAGGGAGAACAAGTGGCCTTTAACTTTGATAACAACCAATCTTTCACAAAAGACATGCTTTTCATTTGTCTCATGTTCATTTCTAGAGGGGCTGCATATGACAAAATAATGAAGAAAAGTGGTCAGACAATGTAAGAATGTATAAGAATCTTAAATTCGCGGCCACATCATTGTTATGTACAATGATCTCAGATTTACTGGATTCGGTGCTTGCAGGATCCGATCTTTTCCTTCGGTTGTGTACCATCTGGAGAAATATCATTCTTATGAAATATTCAGTAACTTACATGATCAATTCGTGTATAAAAACACGACAAATATCAGCGTTATATAATTAACAAGAAAAACTGTTTGTCAATAATACAGTGACGTACATATTTGTCGCATAAGACAAATTGTTAGGTGTTACATATAGGTGTTTCAAATTAAATATTAATTTTAATATGTGTATATGTATTCTAAAAATATCGTTGATGCAAATTGCTACATTTGATGCTAATTGACTAAAAGAAAGTGTGTTTATATCGTAAATGGCACACATTTACCTAAGCCAGTTTGCAAGAGATTTTCTGATATATATATCAGAAGCTTTACATTAAGCTTTACATTACTTAATAGTTTTTAAGTGTGCAAGTAGAAACTTGCACATTGCTTCCTCATAGTTTTTAAATGTGCAAGTAGAAACTTGTACATTGCTTTCTCATAGTTTTTAAGTGTGCAAGTGGAAATGTATAATTTTTCGTTTTCGATTTTTTGAAAACCGGTATTGATTTTCTTAAAACTAGTGCTAAAAATTATCTAATTCTTATGCCCGCAAACCATTCATTCACATTTTCATTCAGGAAGTCAAAAAGAGTCAAATACAACAATATAGAAATTGTAATCATTATGTCTTCACAAGGCAACTTGAGAGATGTATATAAAGCTGAAGCCTTAAACAGAAAAAGGGCTCAGTTTGTATCTGGATTACCATCTGAACATCAAAAGTTGTTTAAAAACACAGACCGATTTATAATTCCAAATGCAAGCCTCCAAAAGAACACAGGTACCAAGGATTTTAATAGGATCAAGTTTAGGAAAGAGGAACCCCTTGTAATACATATTGCATCTTATGAAGGAACAGAAAAAATGGATAAGATGACACGGTATAAAATATGTTGTTGTAATCTAAAATTACAACGGGTAATTATTAAATTATTTATAATAAAATTATAGAATAGTCTTTCGAAAGACTTCGAGGAAATTGTCTTTCGAAAGACTCCTCAATTTACGCTGACGCGGACGCGGAAGTTCATCAAGCTTCCGCGTCAATCGAACTATTGCGATATGCATAAGAATGTGCGACAACGCATTTCGACACAATATTGCGAGATGCATAGGAATGTGCGACAACGCATTTCGACAATCGCGGAACCGCGGGAGTACAGCGAGATTGCGAATGCGCTCGGTCACTGACCGACCTCATTCGGGGGACCGCGGGAGTACAGCGAGATTGCGAATGCGCTCGGTCACTGACCGACCTCATTCGGGGGACCGTCGAAGAAGCCGCGACGGAGAGTAATACACCGGAAACTCTGCCCGTGACCGTTCCCGTAAGTCGTGTCGCGAAGGTTTACATTATAACAAAGCGCGTGCAAGTTATAATAATTGTGAAAGGCAAATACAAGTGTAAGTTAGTGAGTGTAAAAGGGGCGCTGAAATAAAGCTCCAATATAAAGTAAAACGAAGTGAAGTTCATTTAACGACGCCTACACCCCCGTTCCACCTGCGAACCCGACCGCTTCCTAGTCTGCCCGCCTGTGCCTACCGAGTCCCAACTCGTAAGGTCAAGAGATCCCGAAAATAATAAACGTTTTGCCGTAAGCCGTCACCAACCGGCGACGCGGCATAACAATGTGCATATGCATTAAATCCGTTGTATGCACCGGATTGGGATACATTAACAAATCCAATGTTGGCAGAAACATTAGGTGCTTTAGGAACCATAATATGTACTTATACACCATTCCAGTTCTTGTTAGAGTGTGGATTAGGGACAGAAATGGAAAAGTGTAACATGGTAATTAAGCAAAAAATATGGAATAGCATAGAGGAGGTGGATGAAGATACAAAGGAGTACCGTGACACAGTAGCATCAGACATGGGGATTGATACATTTGAGACATTACCCCAGAGTTGTATGGTGGTTGCACTATCTATATTAATATTGATAGGGAAGAATGTGACTGATGCCAATAGGGAGGCGAGGAATCCGCGAGGAAAAGACTCCAGATTTCTTTTTAATACTTTTTAATAGAGACACTTTAATGGATATATTTGTCTTACAGGGTTACTTCGAATACCCTGACTTGCGGGTAGGTCGCGAGTAATACACGCACGGACTCGCCAGCCCGAGCCGCCCGAGCAGCCGAGCAATCAAGCAGCCAAGCACAGCGGCCAACGACCGAGAAAGCTGACACCATGCGAAGCGCTGCGTTAATTGTAAGTCCAACCCAATTTGAAATTGCGAGCGCCGGAAATAAAATTCGCAAGCGACGAAAAAAATTGCCAGCGACATTCGCGAGTGCCGAAAATAAAATCGCGAGCGCCGATAAATGTCGGACAGCGAACTGTATACTGATATTTTAATCTGATCACAATGCAACTTCTCATCGCCTCTTTTATAGCTACAAAAAAAAAGAAGATCTTGTAATAAAGTGAGAGCAAATACATCTTTTACTGTAAAGTACGGAGTGTCGTTTATTAGTGCGTGGATCCTAATCCTTTGGGCGCCTACATCCCGACAAAGTCCATCCTTCACGGCTACGGGCACAACATTAATTGGTGGAGTAGAAATCCAAATAACAAATTGGTGGAGTAGAAATCCAAATAACAAATTATGAACATGAGAATTACTTCACAAAAAATGAATAGGTGGAAATAAAAGAATATGTAATTTCTGCATTTTACAGATGCTATGGGTTGACAATCTACCGATTCGGAAAGTTCACTTATACGACGTGCATATATTGTAAAAAAAGATCCCCCGTAAACAGATCTCCCAGTCTTAACAAAAACCAAAACAAAAATTTTACTTCGCAGCCACATCATTGTCATGTACAATGATCTCAGATTTACTGGATTCGGTGATTGCAAGATCCGATCTTCAAACATGTGACATACCCGAGGCCTGGAGGGTAATGGTTGCTGTTCCTAAAGAAAGAGAATTCAAGTATAAAGATGTAAGATTCTACGGGAAAATGTGTCCGGAAATGCGTTTATACCAGACAGCAACAGAAGCAGGAATTGCTTTAATTTTCAAATACATCAAAAATCAGTCAATGACTATGAGTGAGGAGCAACTAACTCGTACCATACTCAGGATGAATACACCTGTCATTCAATTGGAAGGAGAAACGTATGTCTTTATTGTTCTCGATTTTTCATCCTGGTGTACAAGTTTCCGCTTCGAACTTATAACTCGCCTGCTCGAGGAAATTGATCGTCTTTTCGGTCTCACCAATGTATACGCCTTCACACACCTCTTTCCCATATTAGCGTATCTTCTCTTTCAAGACAGGTTTAAACCACCAGAGCAGGGCACAAACGGAAAACCAAAACAAGGGCCTAGATGTTACCCCTTCCCCGAAGCCTGGATGGAAGGTCAGCGTCAAAAAGGGTGGACACTAGCAACACTTCTAATCATTCTCATAGCCTCCTGGATGTGTGGGACATCAGCCACTTTGTTGGGTCAAGGTGACAATCAGGTAATACTTCTGCGAATACCACCACAATCATACCTTGACGCCATGGGTATGACACGTGAGGAATATATTAACAACTTCCTGAAAGTTCTGCAAGACCTATGTCATAAAGCGGGCATCATTGTAAAGTTGGAAGAGACATGGTATTCTAGAAACCTTTTTGAATACTCCCGCCGTTACCACTACAAAGGCTCCCAAGTGAGCAGTTGCTGTAAACGAATGACAAGGATGGCGAGTGAAGCGAACCAGGTCATACCCACTTTATCAGGAGACTTAGCGGGAATCTTTTCAACAGGCATAGCGGCTGCTGCAGAGGACAATACACCCATCTCATCCTATTACTGCACCATAGTTGAGGCTTGCATTCATCTGTGGGATGCCAATCCCTGGTTAAGAGAAGAGCCTTGGGAGTATACATGTTGTTTACTAATGGTGACAAGATGTTTAGGGGGTTACCCTATTACCATTTACAGTCAATTCTGTACAAGGGCTGTACAGGATGTGCTGAGTTCCAATTTACATCTTGTTCGCTCTATACTCAAGGACCCAATTCTTTGCAAGCAAATAGCAAGGATTGCAAACATAATACCGAGTAAACACAAGGATTATCTATCATTGATAAAGGATCCGCAGAGCATCCCCCTTGATATACCAATACAACCAGAGAATTATCTCCGCAATGAGATACGCAAGGGCTTAACCAGTTTCATTGTAAACAAGAGTGTCAAAATACTATTTACTACTGATGCATCCATTGTGCAGGACCAACTTGTGAAAGATCTAATTAATATACAGCCCTGTAATCCAAAATTACTAAATAAGTTATACTCTCTCTCAAATGTAGGGCTTCAGGAGAAGTGGATGGGCAAATTCTCCAATACACGCTCAATACAAAAGGCTGCTTATCAAACATGGAGTAACGAATTGGATGTGTTGAGGAAAATACAAAGCTTGGAGAAACAATTCTCTAGATATCTTCAATATCGCAAAACATGTAAAGAGGTACAAGCTGTGGAGAGCGTGTCTTGCATAACAACCTATACACAATTGATGCGGGAGCGGGCGTGGGGATTGTCTATGGAAGGAATAACAATGCCACCGCAACAAGAGCAAACCATCATGATACCTTGGGGTAACCTCAAAGAGGAGCAGACACGAAGATCCATATTATTCACAGAGCAACATCACACCTGCAAGGACAAAACTCTCAGTAGGGGCAAGCACACACCTTACTTCGGGTCTATGACACGACTAAGGGCTAAAAGAGCAGCCCTTCAAGTGATAGAAGTGGGCAGTCTTATATCAAGCATCAAACAGTTAATGGAACTTCATGGATGGGTCAAAGGTAATGATCAAATGACACAGCTCATCGAAAACTTAATAAAAGAAAAGACAACATTATCAATACCCGAGCTACAAAAATACACACAACAGGTTTACTCGGGATCCCTAACGCATCGTTTACCATGTCCAGCGTTGCGCAGGGGCGGCATGGCCAACCAGAATTTAAATCATTCAAGCTTTTATATGATAACGTCCGACACAGCAATCGATTACTCGAAGGGTGGTACTAATTATACAATCTGTTTCCAAAGTTGCTATCTGCATGGCTTATCTGTGCTCGCACATCGCACAGAGCTAAATATCCCAACACCCAAGCAAATGGGTTTGTGGTTTTCATGTTCAAGTTGTAGCTGGAGAAATATCATTCTTATGAAATATTCAGTAACTTACATGATCAATTCGTGTATAAAAACACGACAAATATCAGCGTTATATAATTAACAAGAAAAGCTGTTTGTCAATAATACAATGACGTACATATTTGTCGCATAAGACAAATTTTCTGATATATATATCAGAAGCTTTACATTAAGCTTAATAGTTTTTAAGTGTGGAAGTAGAAACTTGCACATTGCTTTCTCATTATAATAAAATTGAAAAAAGTTTGTTTAACATGATTGTGACCACCGCTGTCGCCCTGACAAGCGTCTTGTCCCAAACCTGCGGCTGTGTAAATGTGTTCGTCGTTGATGGCCCAACATTATTTTCTATAATCGGCAATGCAACGTACTTAAGTCTTAAGTCTTACAGTACTATGATCGCCATCTATATGATTTGAATATGTCATGTCATGTAAATTACTGGAACCATTAATGGTTGTGTTAGCCGTTCAGACGGCTGAAGGGGTCGTGCTCCGCTCGCGAGCTCGGAAGGATCGGGATGAGGGCGTCTGGCGGGCTCGGTTAATGATCACACTTTGTTAAACACCACTTTAACACTTTATTAAATATACTAGAGCTTGGCTGGGACGAGGTGTTCTTTATTTAGTGTTCCCGTCTCGCGATTCGTTAGAGTTCGTAGATGTTTCAACGCGACGTCGTGGAGTTCTCAGACCGACTGACTAATCGCTCGATTCGGCGGTCTTATATTGGTTTCCCGTTGCTACCTCGGGATCGCCCGCGGTAGCATTAACCTGTGTGGTCAGCGCTCCGCGCTGACCTTCGCGTCAGCGATATCGGTCCTCGATGGACCTTTGGTCTTGACGATTTTAGTCGCTAGGGTCGAATTTCCCTGACACTTGGCAATTCGGTTGCCAAGTGCGTTGTGCGCTCACAACAGTTGGAATATCGCTACAAGCCTTGGACGAAAGAACCCATGATCACCAGTTCGGAAACATAATCCGTGATTCCTTCATTGAAGAACACAAACAACTGCACCCATATGTATTACAGTTGTGGGACATTGGCAAGAAGTACTTGAAAAAACATGGACCTGCAGGTACTCCCTATTTGATTGAACAATACGGGCAGGAAAAATTGCATAATTATCCCATAGTTTCCATTGAAGGAGGATTGAGAAAGATGCATCATTATGGGACCTCAATCAGAGTGTCAGAAGAGCAAGCAGTGAGGGATATAGCTTCCAATTTCAAAAGGGAATATTTTGTGGCTTATTACGAGAAGCACAAAATATTGCCCAAAGTGAAGGACAATTGGAGATTGGACAAGCGAATTAAAAGGCTAATCAATAGAGGTCGTTCTGGTTCCACCAGGGAATGTTATAGAATTCCAAACGATGCATGGTTTAATCTCGAGTTTGACAAAAATCACAATTTTAATTATTTTCCACAAATTAATGATTTACTGGATGACAAGGCAATAACACCACACCTACTATCAATCTATCAGTTTGTTTGCTTGGGATGCTCTAGAAGTGATGAATGTACGTAAACTATATACCAAGGAAAACACCAGATTGATCTTAGAGATACTAGACAGACCCAGCATTAACATCCGAAAATTCTATGAGGAAGTCGAGAAGATTGGCCATCTCCCAGAAAACTGGGCAATCATTCAGCTGATGGCAAAAGAAAGAGAACTTAAGATAGAAGCACGCACTTTTTCCATACTGACATTTGAGTGTCGTATGATGGCCTTCGCATGTGAGAAGAACTTGGGAGAAGAAATTCTTCCTCATTTCAAACAGCAATCTATGACACTCACTGGATCAGAACTGAAACATAAAATGGACATTCTATCCACACTACCAGAAACTGATGATTACATCTGGATTGCATTCATGCATGATTTGCAGCAATGGAACTACACATTCCGGTCTTTCCAACAAGCTTACTTGATAAACGTGCTCTGTGACCTGTTTGGTGTTAGTCACTTTAGGTACCTAATGAATATATTCACTGATAGCAAGTTAATATCTGCAAATAAGTTTACCCCATGACCTACATGACATGAATAATTTAAATGTATTATGTAGTGTCTTGCCGGTAACGCCCGAACAAGTAGACGCGGAAATAAATCGTCTGAGGACAGAAAACCAACGGACACCCACGAATAATCCACGTCGAGTCTCGGAGTCTACGCGAGAATGCCCAGGAGCGCGAGATTTCATGCTCGATGAATTTTTAAACGCTTTACGGCCCCCACGGGAATTTGCGAATTTATCTGACCGATTTCGCTAGAGCGGTTCGGATTCGTTTTCTAAAATCGTTTTGCAAATTGTTTTCTCCTGCCTTCTTCATAATGGATAAACAACCAGAAGCACTTCCAGACTGCAGCAGCAGATCCGGAGATGAAGAACACACAGCCCAAAAGAAAGGGACCAAAACCCTTATCAAACCGTAGGCTTGAGAACTTCCGGCTCGAAAAGAGCAAGGAAACTCTTGTCGAGATCCATCGTCGACATACTGAAGCCACTTCAATCTCTCTTGATGCCCTCTTACAAACTTTACACGGGGCTACGGCAGGACGTAACGTACAGGATCGCGTAAATCGAATAGAGGCCGCAAGTTTCGAACGCTCCAACAAACTCTTACACGCGATACGCGATGTGCAAGATCGTACGAGCCGACTAGAGGCCACAAATTTTGAACGCTCAAACGACAGAGCCCGACGCGTACGTAGTAATGATCCATTAGACATTACGTACGGGCGAACGCTTGGCGACGTCCGAAATCAACCGGGGGCAGTCTAAATCGAACCGCATACCGCGACCTGTGCGTGAATGTTATCGCGATCTTATACCCGCAAGTCAGGGTACTTGAATAATCCGAAACGAGTGTAACTAAAAATCAACTTTATTAATAAAAAAGCAAGTATTAAGAAATCTCGCGAGTGTTGTTCTTGTTCCCTGCGGATTGACGGACCCCGGTGCCCTGAGATCCATTTCACGGCACGGCACGACATATGCCAAATTCATCATTATTCATCATTATGCCTTGACAAAGTTTTTGTGACACGTAAATATGTGACATACATTGAATTTATAGCACGCCGGTAACGCTTGATTAATACAAATAATAATCGACTCCTGCGACGGAGTGTGTAAGCTTTTTTAATTAGATGACAGATATTACAAAATAATAAGACATTGGTCAAACAAATAATTATAACAACTGACTTAGACAAATAAACAAAAGGACAGTATTACAAAGGGAAAAACTAAACGCGTAGAGTAAAACGATTAGACTTTAAATCTTGGAAGATGTGCTCGTCGAAGTTCATCAGTAAGACATGTCTGGCATTTTTATTCCTGTTGTACTTCGTCGGAATGGTTTTGCTACTCTGTTTCCGAGTGCAGGACTACGATGTGCATCCGTCCACGTAAACTCGCGAGCTTCGCCGTATCATATTCGCCAATTTTGTACGACCTGAATCCGATTTGCACGGTGACGGTGAAGGCCATGACGTTGGACCACCCTAATCACTACATCCTGAGTCCCCTGGCATCCCTAATAATTATAATAAGAGATCTAGATGCAGACGCAATTACAATGCAGTTAAGCAATTCATGTCCAGACTTGGAAATTTTAGATATATCGGGAGGTATTATTTCGTTGCGAAATATTGATGACCTCTGTGAATGCAAAAATTTACGAAAATTGTATATTTTATGGATGTAAGTTTGTGCTATATTTCTTTAATGAATATTATCATATTCTTTATTATTAAAATTTGTATGGTTTCGAAATTTACATTTCTTGCAAACATCATGAACGGTTGTTATTTTTTTTCTTTGCGATTAAACCGTAATAATAGTATGGCTTTTGTTACAGGAACGATGGCACACTCAATAGACATTTGTTCCATAGATTGTTTTGTTGTGAGCGCACAACGAATTAGAGATTAAGTAAGTATTGCACTTGGCAACTCCAAGTTACCTCCTAACGGAAATATGACCCTAGCGACGAAGACCGCTGACGCGAAGACCTGCACAAGTTTTGGGAATGACCATTTATGGGCATTCCGGACATCACCTGCCGTTAGACCTATGATCCCGGTATCAAAACGCTGACAACTAAGTCAGCAATACCGAGCGGATAAAAAGCCTGCCTTTCCGACGAGCGGCGGGCAGTCGTCAGCTAGCAATGATACGGAAACGTGCGTCTATTGTACAAAAGCTTTTTCAGTTACGCGAATACCGGAGTTAAAAAAAAGGAAACTGTAGTAAAATTGAATAAGGAAAATATATTTCAGTAATTTTACACATTGTGACTCATTTGTTCTCCGACCCGAAATCCTAGAACCTTGTGCCGGAATTGCGGCACAACAGTTTTCTTCCTGTCAACGCTTGGAAGAAATCAATTTGATGGACGATATCAACGACCTGACACTGAGTAAAGATGTAAAAGTAGTATAGTTCCGCAATTTTCGAGCAGCATCCTAAACTGAAAGCGATTCAAGTAATGCATGATCATAATAGCGACTTCTTTGCTCAGATGAAGGAAAAATATCCACATGTGTCTATCTGCAGAAACCTTAGTAAACACTCCAGGTAAGTTGCTAGGACAATATCCGGTGAATTTCTTGTCTGACTATGTCAAAAGACACGATAGTGTTTCGCACCAAATACCGTACGTATATCTTTACGCGAACAGATTGGAAACTTTCTACTTTATTAATGCCGGGTCGTCGCGTATGAAGTATAAAATATTATGTAAAAAGAGTTAAATAAACGGATTTTTTTACGACTGAATGAACGATGTAATTTCTTTGCGATTGCATACCGTAACATAGAAGCAGACGCCGATGTTCTGGCGGACGTCGGTGCTCGCCTAGGCTTTGTAATGCGAGACGTATTGCGACTATAATTATATTTTTATACACCGCCATTATAATTTTTTCTGACAACTTCTCCGTTCTGCAACCGTCATTGAATTCAGTCACATCGATTCAGAATTGAGTCCGCGCAAAGTGGTAGACGTGTTTTTTTTACGAGTTTTTTTTGTGTACGAACGCGTTTCGGACGTGTTCTGTGATTTTTTGATGCTCCGCGCAAACCTTTTATACCTAAAGACATTGTTACGTCCTGTGGACTTCGCGATTTCCTTCTTTCATAAAAACCTTTCATAAGATGTTTTTCTAACAGAATTGTTCTTGGGATGACGAAAACCGAATAATATTTGTCGATTGGCGGGCAGGTTACTGATGATGATGAATCATCATTCTTTCCGACATCAAATCAAACAAATACGTATATTAATTGTGAAACCTGTATCGCCGGTCAATAGCCGGTCAGACCGTCATTCCCAGAGAAAATTCATGAAAAACACTTGACGCCAGACAATAAGAGATAAAACGAGGCGATAGAAATTTCGAGATCTAACGTCTCGATCCGTGAAAAATTGTGAAACTTGCGCCGCCGGTCAATAGCCGAGCGGGCCGTCGCGTCGTATACACTCCCGGGAAAATTCGAGAAAAACACTTCACGCTAGACGAAAACAGATAAGGACGAGACAATAGAAATTTTGAAATCTAGCGTCTCGATCCGTGAGATAAATGTGTTTTTCAATCGATGACTAACAAGAGTTAGTAAATTTTTCAGTTCTCCTGAAACAAAATCGAATAATCAAAAGGCTCATAGTACATCAGTAGATTCAACACTCCATGAGTTATCTTCTACAAAACATGTTTCGTATTCCAATGTCGCATCTAATCAACAACTCCAGCCAGTTTCTAATTCTGTACCATTTGTACCTTCTCTTCCTCTTCAGTCATACAACTATTCCCACAATACTTATAATAATTCTTCTATATATAATTACCCCAGTACAATTCCTATTCCATCCGATCAACTGGAGCAGTTTAAACAACAATCAGAAGACCGATAATTCATTTTTTACTAATTTTTCATCTAACTATTCTGATACTGTTGATTATTCCAATTACATGTCTGTACCTAGTTCAACATAACAATCCTTCTGAATTATTCTTTTTTATATTATTAAGATATTGCATTAATATTTGTATTTCCTTTTTCCAGAGACGTTACATCCCGAGATGTCCGTCAGCAGAAGTAAGTCAGAAATATCTGCTACCCCCCTTCTTTTCTATATATATATATATATGTATATACAATAACAGGAATACATATATATATATATATATATATATATATATATATATATCTTTAAAACTTCTCCCTATTTCGATTTTAAAATTATAAACCATTTTAGTGTACTCGCATGTGCAAATCACAATTACCTGAAGTGTTTACTAAGGTTTCTCCTTTTATAGACTGCACGAGTTTCGGTAATGACCATATATGGGCATTCCGGATATCACCAGCTCGCTAGGCCTCTGATCCCGGACTCAAAAGCGCTGACAGCCAAGTCAGCAATACCGAGCGCGATAAAAAGCTCGCCCTTCCAATGAGCGGCGGGCAGTCTAAGAACCGAGCGCGTACCGCGAGTCAAACGTCACGTTAATCGATTGTAACCCGCAAGTCAGGGTAGTGACTAAATAATTGTAAATAAGTAACAAATGAATAAAGAAATCAATCCGTTTATTAAACGTGACTGCAACTACATTTCCGCAAGTGTCCTTTACTCTCCTATTCGGCGGATCATCAGAACCCAGTGCCAGCCCTGAGCCCAAATCAAGGCACCGGCACAACAAATTTAATTATTGAATACTAATAAAGGACCCCACTGCAGGAAGGAACGAATCCCGGATCTTCCGGATTGTCTCCCGACAACAATCATTTCGGCAGTGAAACAACAACGACATCACCGTTCTTCATAAATGCAAATTGTGCAATTTTTCAATATAATTCGCGGGAGGAAATATTCTTCCATTATTAGGAGAGATACATCTTTTTCTCCCGTAATGAAGATAATATATATCCGTTATCAAAATATATCTGTCTTGTTAAAAAAATTAATACAACATAGAATAATTCTAAAGAAAAAGTGGCTACAAAACAATATATTAATAACTGATTTTCCGGCCAGATTTACAATGCCGGAGATGATTTTTATAAATAGAAACATAAAAGTTAAAAAATAAAGTGTAGGGTTTGTAATCGTATTCTTTGACGAAGACAAAATATAATTTTTCATTTTTTTAAATATCTTTTTTTCTTTTAAACCTTTTTTCTTTTTTTTTCTTTTTTCTACTTTCCATCTTTCTTTATTTTAAAAAGAATTATTATATCCATGTTTACTTTATTACTGCCTTTTCTTCAGTCAGATGGAATTATCATTGGTAGCGTCAATGGGAGAATATTTATTGAAAAAAAATAAGATCTTTCTCTTATAACATATTAAATCTCGCGACTCGATTTTTATAGCTGTCATCGCCGAGTCATGCCGAAACCACTGCTTTCGGGAATCCGAGTTAAATTGATTAAATAAAATCTGAGATTAATTCTGGTTCTGCAACGGGGACCTCTAATTTTCGACGGAAATATTACCAAATCAACGAGAAACAATTCCCCTCGATAAGGATAATTGAATACTAAGAACCCCACTGCAGGAAGGAACGAATCCCGGATCTTTTTCGGATTGTCTCTCGACAGCGGTCATTTCGGCGGTGAAACAACGACAATCACCATTCTTCATGAATGCAAATTATGCAATTTTTCAATATATATTCGCGAGAAGAAATATTCTTCCATTATTAGGAGAGATGCACCTTTTTCTCCCGTAATGAAGATATATATCCATTATCAAGATATATATTTATGTTGCTAAAAAATAAATACAAACACGGATAGAATAATTCTTAAGAAAAAGTAGCTACAAAAAATATATTTAATAATACGATTTAATAATTGCGAGTTTCCATACAAAAGGAATGTAAATCGACTCACATCTCTATTTTTTTTTGTTGCAAAAAAGAAGATCAGTAAACCTTAAAGTTAATACCTTATAAATTTGATTAGCAGCGAAAAGTGCGTTAAAAAAGCTCGCCAAAAGCGTTTTTCAATTTTTGTAGCTTGACTCTCAGTTTCTTTGAACAGTGCCTTTGAGCGGACCCTCAGTGCCTTTAAGCAGTGAACATCAGCCAGATAGCGGCTGCCATGGATAACGACGATTATGATTCTCCATATGATTATGAAACAGTACATAATCAAGATTAAGATCTCACGGAACATGCTATTTATAATAGCAAATGGTGCTGAGATCATTATGGATTTGGAGAAACTTGTACTTAAAGTATTTCGGCGCGACAAGCGCACGAACATCTCCAAGGCTGTGCAGTTGAAATATTCCTCCAACAACATTCAAGTATGGGAGGATTACAATGGTCTATACTGCTTAAAGCATATCCTCTGAATGCTAAAAAGCTATTTCAGAGTTGGGGCACTGTAAACTGGAGCCAAATGCAATATCAAAAAAGAAACAGAAAAATGTAAGAAATGTCTTACATTCTTGCGATACGTCTCCAAAAAAAAGAAAAACGCTTTTTTACATGGGCTTGACGGAAGAAGCCCATAAAGATGTTGATACAAGCGCCAATGACGACTCTGATCTTGATATTTAAATAATATTTATATTGTAATTGCTTTTTGTAATAAATCTTTATTTTAAAGGGACATAAATAATATGATTTGTTTCCATTTTTTCCCCAAAACTACTGTTGCTATAGGATGTGAGTATCATTAAATAAAATCTTTTTTTTACACTTTTTGCAATATATTAAAATAGTTTTATTTATTGCAAAAATTTTATAAGTTTTAGAAAAAAAAAACGAAACAAATTTTATAGCATGCTTTTATTTTAGTAATTTGACAGTTAATATTAAGAAGTTATTTTATTATCCTCAAAACGGAGTTTTCTTGATTTACATCCCTCTTGTATGAAAGCTCTCAATTGATTATAAACTAACAGGATTTACAAGGCTCAAAGTGATGGTTTTTTATCAAAAACCAAAAGTTAAAAAATTAAATATATCCGTTTGTGTAACCACATTCTTTATTAAAGATAAACGTATTTTTTATTTTTGAAATATCTTTACTTTTTTCTTTTTTTTTTTAAACTTTCTATTTTCCGTCTTTCTTTATTTTAAAAATAATTATTATTTATTATATCCATGTTTATTTTACTATTACGGTCTTTTCATCAATGAGATAAAACTACTATTGATAGCATCAATGGGAGAATATTTATCGAAAAGAATATGATCTATTCTCATAAAAGAAAAGTACATATGAAATCTCGTGACTCGACTTTTATAGCTGTCGTCGCCGAATCATGCCGAAACCACTGCTTTCAAGAATCCGGGTTTAAATTCAATAAAACCTGGGATTAATTCTGGCTCTACAACGGGGACCTCTAATTTTCAACGGGAATATATATATTATACCAGTTTTGTTGTGCCGCACGAGGATCAGGTCGGTCGTAACGGCACTGGGGTTCGTCAATCCGCGAGGAAAGAACTCCAGATTTCTTTTTAATACTTTTTAATAAAGACACTTTAATGGATATATTTGTCTTACAGGGTTACTTTGAATACCCTGATTTGCGGATAGGTCGCGAGTAATACACGCACGGACTCGCCAGCCCGAGCCGCCCGAGCAGCCGAGCAACCAAGTAGCCAAGCAGCCAAACACAGAGGCCAACGACCGAGAAAGCTGACACCATGCGAAGCGCTGCGTTAATTGTAAGTCCGATCCAATTTGAAATTGCAAGCGCCGGAAATAAAATTCGCGAGCGACGGAAAAGATTGCGAGCGACATTCGCGAGTGCCGAAAATAAAATCGCGAGCGCCGATAAATGTCGGACGGCGAACTGTACCGATATCGGATATACGCCCGCGGACATGGACCAACAAATCAAAATAAAAGATGAGCGAAAGTTCGCAAAGTCAGCTCCTCTCTAAGCCTGAGACAACCCGCATCTGAAGAGATAATCGCAAAAGCGGGTACAAACCTTTTGACCCCATGGATGCGTAGAACCTCCCATTGCAATCAGGAGGAGACATAGGGCTCTACCAGGAGAAAGACGACGATGAGGATTCAAACAGACCAATGGCAAGGAAAAGACCCCGTCACATGCCTCAACCTACTCAAAAGATAATGGAACAACCAAAAAGAACCATACGACAGGATGACATACTAACTCTCTTCCGTGAAATAAAAGACTGATCTATCCATAAGAGTAACAAGACTAGAAAAAGAACAGGAGCAGGCCAAAACACAAGCCAGGAAAAATCATGAAACAAGCCCAAAAAAAACCTGTAAAAGAATCTTGACAAACCTTCAAGACTGTCAAAACAGGATTGGTGTGGCGGAAACAAGAATACAAGGACTCCAAGAAGCAAGGAGGGATGAAGCTCTACAAGCGATACCAACTATGAAGGCTCACACGGCAACACCCCACGTAATAGAAGCTCAAAATTTCAATTATCTCGAAATCTCATCCTCCGCCTTCCTCTTAGAAAATGATAAAAGATTGAAGCGCACTCGGAAGGGAAACGAAAGCAGACGGTCCCCTTCCTGACGGTCCTTCTACTTTGTTCGCGAGGCAACGATACTTTACGCAAATATCCACTTTCTGTGTACAATCATAATTAGCCAATCATCTGTCGACGAAACATATCGCTCGCGTTAAAACAGCCGCCTCGGCATAAACTGCACGTTATGCGCGTTTTTTTCTTTTAATGATATACAGACTTGAAACGCATAATATCGCAGTTCGAACGCCGCAAAGAAACGGACTCAACGCATGCATTGTACGCCCAGATTTATCATAAAACTGATCTTAAACTTGGCTCAACTAATTACGCAACGACCTGATTTATTTACAACATGAGCTATCGTCGCTCGCATCCGTCGCCACCCCGTTGGCAAAGGTTTCTTCCCCCTCTCCCCCCGTGGAGAAAAAGAGGATGAGAGAAGGGACACTGCAAGAATCGCGCTACGCGTTACAATCGTCAACAGCCGCGAGAAACGTACGCGGGTATGAGAAATCAATAATCATTAATTCAATCATTTCATATTATGCACATTTTTTTAACGCACTGCACAATTTTGTATAATGCACACTCTTATCATATGCCATTTCCTGCACTCTGCTAGTTGATTAAGTCCATAAAAAGTTTAAGTGCATATCCTTCCGCTTAC